>NC_140498.1:53244356-53724356 GCF_964271855.1 Acomys minous
ACTTGTGGGAGCTACTGTGACTAAAACTGAGCTTCCCTATGCACAGGGGAGCAGGAGAAATGCTGATTTCATCAAGCCCAGTTACATACTCAGAATCTGTACTACTGCGCAAATAGGCATGTCTCTTATGGCAAAAAACTCATTTCTGACAAAGTTGCCCAAATGCATCTCAGAAGTGTGCAACTTGTTCCCTGAGTTAGAAAACGTCGAGAAACAGTCGTTTCTGCTAGCGCTGTGCTTCTACACATGTATTTGCTGAATGGTGAAAGCGCACAGTAATGCACTTTTCTCCCAGCAAATACACTGTTTCTAAGGAAATGGGAACACACTGAGGAGACACTTGTGGGAGCTACTGTGACTAAAACTGAGCTTCCCTACGCACAGGGAAGCAAGAGAAATGCTGATTTCATCAAGCCCAGTTACATACTCAGAATCTGTACTACTGCGCAAATAGGCATGTCTCTTAAGGCAAAAAATTCATTTCTGACAAAGTTGTCCAAATGCATCTCAGAAGTGTGCAACTTGTTCCCTGAGTGAGGAAACGTCGAGAAACTGTCGTTTCTGCTAGCGCTGTGCTTCTACACATGTATTTGCTGAACAGTGAAAGCGCAGAGTAATGCACTTTTCTCCCAGCAAATACACTGTTTCTAAGGAAATGGGAACACACTGAGGAGACACTTGTGGGAGCTACTGTGACTAAAACTGAGCTTCCCTACGCACAGGGAAGCAAGAGAAATGCTGATTACATCAAGCCCAGTTACATACTCAGAATCTGTACTACTGCGCAAATAGGCAAAACAAGTGCGTTCTAAAGCACGTCTCTGTAGGCAAAAAACTCATTTCTGACAAAGTTGCCCAAATGCATCTCAGAAGTGTGCAACTTGTTCCCTGAGTTAGAAAACGTCGAGAAACGGTCGTTTCTGCTAGCGCTGTGCTTCTACACATGTATTTGCTGAACGGTGAAAGCGCACAGTAATGCACTTTTCTCCCAGCAAATACACTGTTTCTAAGGAAATGGGAACACACTGAGGAGACACTTGTGGGAGCTACTGTGACTAAAACTGAGCTTCCCTACGCACAGGGAAGCAAGAGAAATGCTGATTTCATCAAGCCCAGTTACATACTCAGAATCTGTACTACTGCGCAAATAGGCATGTCTCTTATGGCAAAAAACTCATTTCTGACAAAGTTGCCCAAATGCATCTCAGAAGTGTGCAACTTGTTCCCTGAGTTAGAAAACGTCGAGAAACGGTCGTTTCTGCTAGCGCTGTGCTTCTACACATGTATTTGCTGAACGGTGAAAGCGCACAGTAATGCACTTTTCTCCCAGCAAATACACTGTTTCTAAGGAAATGGGAACACACTGAGGAGACACTTGTGGGAGCTACTGTGACTAAAACTGAGCTTCCCTACGCACAGGGAAGCAAGAGAAATGCTGATTTCATCAAGCCCAGTTACATACTCAGAATCTGTACTACTGCGCAAATAGGCATGTCTCTTAAGGCAAAAAACTCATTTCTGACAAAGTTGCCCAAATGCATCTCAGACGTGTGTAACGTGTTCCCTGAGTGAGGAAACGTCGAGAAACGGTCGTTTCTGCTAGCGCTGTGCTTCTACACATGTATTTGCTGAACGGTGAAAGCGCACAGTAATGCACTTTTCTCCCAGCAAATACACACTTTCTAAGGAAATGGGAACACACTGAGGAGACACTTGTGGGAGCTACTGTGACTAAAACTGAGCTTCCCTACGCACAGGGAAGCAAGAGAAATGCTGATTTCATCAAGCCCAGTTACATACTCAGAATCTGTACTACTGCGCAAATAAGCATGTCTCTTGAGGCAAAAAATTCATTTCTGACAAAGTTGCCCAAATGCATCTCAGAAGTGTGCAACTTGTTCCCTGAGTGAGGAAACGTCGAGAAACGGTCGTTTCTGCTAGCGCTGTGCTTCTACACATGTATTTGCTGAACAGTGAAAGCGCACAGTAATGCACTTTTCTCCCAGCAAATACACTGTTTCTAAGGAAATGGGAACACACTGAGGAGACACTTATGGGAGCTACTGTGACTAAAACTGAGCTTCCCTACGCACAGGGAAGCAAGAGAAATGCTGATTACATCAAGCCCAGTTACATACTCAGAATCTGTACTACTGCGCAAATAGGCAAAACAAGTGCGTTCTAAGGCACGTCTCTTTAGGCAAAAAACTCATTTCTGACAAAGTTGCCCAAATGCATCTCAGAAGTGTGCAACTTGTACCCTGAGTTAGAAAACGTCGAGAAACGGTCGTTTCTGCTAGCGCTGTGCTTCTACACATGTATTTGCTGAACGGTGAAAGCGCACAGTAATGCACTTTTCTCCCAGCAAATACACTGTTTCTAAGGAAATGGGAACACACTGAGGAGACACTTGTGGGAGCTACTGTGACTAAAACTGAGCTTCCCTACGCACAGGGAAGCAAGAGAAATGCTGATTTCATCAAGCCCAGTTACATACTCAGAATCTGTACTACTGCGCAAATAGGCATGTCTCTTATGGCAAAAAAATCATTTCTGACAAAGTTGCCCAAATGCATCTCAGAAGTGTGCAACTTGTTCCCTGAGTTAGAAAACGTCGAGAAACGGTCGTTTCTGCTAGCGCTGTGCTTCTACACATGTATTTGCTGAACGGTGAAAGCGCACAGTAATGCACTTTTCTCCCAGCAAATACACTGTTTCTAAGGAAATGGGAACACACTGAGGAGACACTTGTGGGAGCTACTGTGACTAAAACTGAGCTTCCCTACGCACAGGGAAGCAAGAGAAATGCTGATTTCATCAAGCCCAGTTACATACTCAGAATCTGTACTACTGCGCAAATAGGCATGTCTCTTAAGGCAAAAAACTCATTTCTGACAAAGTTGCCCAAATGCATCTCAGACGTGTGTAACTTGTTCCCTGAGTGAGGAAACGTCGAGAAACGGTCGTTTATGCTAGCGCTGTGCTTCTACACATGTATTTGCTGAACGGTGAAAGCGCACAGTAATGCACTTTTCTCCCAGCAAATACACTGTTTCTAAGGAAATGGGAACACACTGAGGAGACACTTGTGGGAGCTACTGTGACTAAAACTGAGGTTCCCTACGCACAGGGAAGCAAGAGAAATGCTGATTACATCAAGCCCAGTTACATACTCAGAATCTGTACTACTGCGCAAATAGGCAAAACTAGTGCGTTCTAAAGCACATCTCTTTAGGCAAAAAACTCATTTCTGACAAAGTTGCCCAAATGCATCTCAGACGTGTGTAACTTGTTCCCTGAGTGAGGAAACGTCGAGAAACGGTCGTTTCTGCTAGCGCTGTGCTTCTAGACATGTATTTGCTGAACGGTGAAAGCGCACAGTAATGCACTTTTCTCCCAGCAAATACACTGTTTCTAAGGAAATGGGAACACACTGAGGAGACACTTGTGGGAGCTACTGTGACTAAAACTGAGCTTCCCTACGCACAGGGAAGCAAGAGAAATGCTGATTTCATCAAGCCCAGTTACATACTCAGAATCTGTATTACTGCGCAAATAGGCATGTCTCTTATGGCAAAAAACTCATTTCTGACAAAGTTGCCCAAATGCATCTCAGAAGTGTGCAACTTGTTCCCTGAGTTAGAAAACGTCGAGAAACGGTCGTTTCTGCTAGCGCTGTGCTTCTACACATGTATTTGCTGAACGGTGAAAGCGCACAGTAATGCACTTTTCTCCCAGCAAATACACTGTTTCTAAGGAAATGGGAACACACTGAGGAGACACTTGTGGGAGCTACTGTGACTAAAACTGAGCTTCCCTACGCACAGGGGAGCAGGAGAAATGCTGATTTCATCAAGCCCAGTTACATACTCAGAATCTGTACTACTGCGCAAATAGGCATGTCTCTTATGGCAAAAAACTCATTTCTGACAAAGTTGCCCAAATGCATCTCAGACGTGTGTAACTTGTTCCCTGAGTGAGGAAACGTCGAGAAACGGTCGTTTCTGCTAGCGCTGTGCTTCTAGACATGTATTTGCTGAACGGTGAAAGCGCACAGTAATGCACTTTTCTCCCAGCAAATACACTGTTTCTAAGGAAATGGGAACACACTGAGGAGACACTTGTGGGAGCTACTGTGACTAAAACTGAGCTTCCCTACGCACAGGGAAGCAAGAGAAATGCTGATTACATCAAGCCCAGTTACATACTCAGAATCTGTATTACTGCGCAAATAGGCAGGTCTCTTATGGCAAAAAACTCATTTCTGACAAAGTTGCCCAAATGCATCTCAGAAGTGTGCAACTTGTTCCCTGAGTTAGAAAACGTCGAGAAACGGTCGTTTCTGCTAGCGCTGTGCTTCTACACATGTATTTGCTGAACGGTGAAAGCGCACAGTAATGCACTTTTCTCCCAGCAAATACACTGTTTCTAAGGAAATGGGAACACACTGAGGAGACACTTGTGGGAGCTACTGTGACTAAAACTGAGCTTCCCTACGCACAGGGGAGCAGGAGAAATGCTGATTTCATCAAGCCCAGTTACATACTCAGAATCTGTACTACTGCGCAAATAGGCATGTCTCTTATGGCAAAAAACTCATTTCTGACAAAGTTGCCCAAATGCATCTCAGAAGTGTGCAACTTGTTCCCTGAGTTAGAAAACGTCGAGAAACAGTCGTTTCTGCTAGCGCTGTGCTTCTACACATGTATTTGCTGAACGGTGAAAGCGCACAGTAATGCACTTTTCTCCCAGCAAATACACTGTTTCTAAGGAAATGGGAACACCCTGAGGAGACACTTGTGGGAGCTACTGTGACTAAAACTGAGCTTCCCTACGCACAGGGAAGCAAGAGAAATGCTGATTACATCAAGCCCAGTTACATACTCAGAATCTGTACTACTGCGCAAATAGGCAAAACTAGTGCGTTCTAAAGCACGTCTCTTTAGGCAAAAAACTCATTTCTGACAAAGTTGCCCAAATGCATCTCAGACGTGTGTAACTTGTTCCCTGAGAGAGGAAACGTCAAGAAACGGTCGTTTCTGCTAGCGCTGTGCTTCTACACATGTATTTGCTGAACGGTGAAAGCGCACAGTAATGCACTTTTCTCACAGCAAATACACTGATTCTAAGGAAATGGGAACACACTGAGGAGACACTTGTGGGAGCTACTGTGACTAAAACTGAGCTTCCCTACGCACAGGGAAGCAAGAGAAATGCTGATTTCATCAAGCCCAGTTACATACTCAGAATCTGTACTACTGCGCAAATAGGCATGTCTCTTATGGCAAAAAACTCATTTCTGACAAAGTTGCCCAAATGCATCTCAGAAGTGTGCAACTTGTTCCCTGAGTTAGAAAACGTCGAGAAACGGTCGTTTCTGCTAGCGCTGTGCTTCTACACATGTATTTGCTGAACGGTGAAAGCGCACAGTAATGCACTTTTCTCCCAGCAAATACACTGTTTCTAAGGAAATGGGAACACACTGAGGAGACACTTGTGGGAGCTACTGTGACTAAAACTGAGCTTCCCTACGCACAGGGAAGTAAGAGAAATGCTGATTTCATCAAGCCCAGTTACATACTCAGAATCTGTACTACTGCGCAAATAGGCATGTCTCTTAAGGCAAAAAACTCATTTCTGACAAAGTTGCCCAAATGCATCTCAGACGTGTGTAACTTGTTCCCTGAGTGAGGAAACGTCGAGAAACGGTCGTTTCTGCTAGCGCTGTGCTTCTACACATGTATTTGCTGAACGGTGAAAGCGCACAGTAATGCACTTTTCTCCCAGCAAATACACTGTTTCTAAGGAAATGGGAACACACTGAGGAGACACTTGTGGGAGCTACTGTGACTAAAACTGAGGTTCCCTACGCACAGGGAAGCAAGAGAAATGCTGATTACATCAAGCCCAGTTACATACTCAGAATCTGTACTACTGCGCAAATAGGCAAAACTAGTGCGTTCTAAAGCACATCTCTTTAGGCAAAAAACTCATTTCTGACAAAGTTGCCCAAATGCATCTCAGACGTGTGTAACTTGTTCCCTGAGTGAGGAAACGTCGAGAAACGGTCGTTTCTGCTAGCGCTGTGCTTCTAGACATGTATTTGCTGAACGGTGAAAGCGCACAGTAATGCACTTTTCTCCCAGCAAATACACTGTTTCTAAGGAAATGGGAACACACTGAGGAGACACTTGTGGGAGCTGCTGTGACTAAAACTGAGCTTCCCTACGCACAGGGAAGCAAGAGAAATGCTGATTTCATCAAGCCCAGTTACATACTCAGAATCTGTATTACTGCGCAAATAGGCATGTCTCTTATGGCAAAAAACTCATTTCTGACAAAGTTGCCCAAATGCATCTCAGAAGTGTGCAACTTGTTCCCTGAGTAGAAAACGTCGAGAAACGGTCGTTTCTGCTAGCGCTGTGCTTCTACACATGTATTTGCTGAATGGTGAAAGCGCACAGTAATGCACTTTTCTCCCAGCAAATACACTGTTTCTAAGGAAATGGGAACACACTGAGGAGACACTTGTGGGAGCTACTGTGACTAAAACTGAGCTTCCCTACGCACAGGGGAGCAGGAGAAATGCTGATTTCATCAAGCCCAGTTACATACTCAGAATCTGTACTACTGCGCAAATAGGCATGTCTCTTATGGCAAAAAACTCATTTCTGACAAAGTTGCCCAAATGCATCTCAGAAGTGTGCAACTTGTTCCCTGAGTTAGAAAACGTCGAGAAACAGTCGTTTCTGCTAGCGCTGTGCTTCTACACATGTATTTGCTGAACGGTGAAAGCGCACAGTAATGCACTTTTCTCCCAGCAAATACACTGTTTCTAAGGAAATGGGAACTCACTGAGGAGACACTTGTGGGAGCTACTGTGACTAAAACTGAGCTTCCCTACGCACAGGGAAGCAAGAGAAATGCTGATTACATCAAGCCCAGTTACATACTCAGAATCTGTACTACTGCGCAAATAGGCAAAACTAGTGCGTTCTAAAGCACGTCTCTTTAGGCAAAAAACTCATTTCTGACAAAGTTGCCCAAATGCATCTCAGACGTGTGTAACTTGTTCCCTGAGTGAGGAAACGTCGAGAAACGGTCGTTTCTGCTAGCGCTGTGCTTCTACACATGTATTTGCTGAACGGTGAAAGCGCACAGTAATGCACTTTTCTCCCAGCAAATACACTGTTTCTAAGGATATGGGAACACACTGAGGAGACACTTGTGGGAGCTACTGTGACTAAAACTGAGCTTCCGTACGCACAGGGAAGCAAGAGAAAGGCTGATTACATCAAGCCCAGTTACATACTCAGAATCTGTACTACTGCGCAAATAGGCAAAACAAGTGCGTTCTAAAGCACGTCTCTTTAGGCAAAAAACTCATTTCTGACAAAGTTGCCCAAATGCATCTCAGAAGTGTGCAACTTGTTCCCTGAGTTAGAAAACGTCGAGAAACGGTCGTTTTTGCTAGCGCTGTGCTTATACACATGTATTTGCTGAACGGTGAAAGCGCACAGTAATGCACTTTTCTCCCAGCAAATACACTGTCTCTAAGGAAATGGGAACACACTGAGGAGACACTTGTGGGAGCTACTGTGACTAAAACTGAGCTTCCCTACGCACAGGGAAGCAAGAGAAATGCTGATTTCATCAAGCCCAGTTACATACTCAGAATCTGTACTACTGCGCAAATCGGCATGTCTCTTAAGGCAAAAAACTCATTTCTAACAAAGTTGCCCAAATGCATCTCAGAAGTGTGCAACTTGTTCCCTGAGTTAGAAAACGTCGAGAAACGGTCGTTTCTGCTAGCGCTGTGCTTCTACACATGTATTTGCTGAACGGTGAAAGCGCACAGTAATGCACTTTTCTCCCAGCAAATACACTGTTTCTAAGGAAATGGGAACACACTGAGGAGACACTTGTGGGAGCTACTGTGACTAAAACTGAGCTTCCCTACGCACAGGGAAGCAAGAGAAATGCTGATTACATCAAGCCCAGTTACATACTCAGAATCTGTACTACTGCGCAAATAGGCAAAACTTGTGCGTTCTAAAGCACGTCTCTTTAGGCAAAAAACTCATTTCTGACAAAGTTGCCCAAATGCATCTCAGACGTGTGTAACTTGTTCCCTGAGTGAGGAAACGTCGAGAAACGGTCGTTTCTGCTAGCGCTGTGCTTCTACACATGTATTTGCTGAACGGTGAAAGCGCACAGTAATGCACTTTTCTCCCAGCAAATACACTGTTTCTAAGGATATGGGAACACACTGAGGAGACACTTGTGGGAGCTACTGTGACTAAAACTGAGCTTCCGTACGCACAGGGAAGCAAGAGAAAGGCTGATTACATCAAGCCCAGTTACATACTCAGAATCTGTACTACTGCGCAAATAGGCAAAACAAGTGCGTTCTAAAGCACGTCTCTTTAGGCAAAAAACTCATTTCTGACAAAGTTGCCCAAATGCATCTCAGAAGTGTGCAACTTGTTCCCTGAGTTAGAAAACGTCGAGAAACGGTCGTTTCTGCTAGCGCTGTGCTTCTACACATGTATTTGCTGAACGGTGAAAGCGCACAGTAATGCACTTTTCTCCCAGCAAATACACTGTCTCTAAGGAAATGGGAACACACTGAGGAGACACTTGTGGGAGCTACTGTGACTAAAACTGAGCTTCCCTACGCACAGGGAAGCAAGAGAAATGCTGATTTCATCAAGCCCAGTTACATACTCAGAATCTGTACTACTGCGCAAATCGGCATGTCTCTTAAGGCAAAAAACTCATTTCTAACAAAGTTGCCCAAATGCATCTCAGAAGTGTGCAACTTGTTCCCTGAGTTAGAAAACGTCGAGAAACGGTCGTTTCTGCTAGCGCTGTGCTTCTACACATGTATTTGCTGAACGGTGAAAGCGCACAGTAATGCACTTTTCTCCCAGCAAATACACTGTTTCTAAGGAAATGGGAACACACTGAGGAGACACTTGTGGGAGCTACTGTGACTAAAACTGAGCTTCCCTACGCACAGGGAAGCAAGAGAAATGCTGATTACATCAAGCCCAGTTACATACTCAGAATCTGTACTACTGCGCAAATAGGCAAAACTTGTGCGTTCTAAAGCACGTCTCTTTAGGCAAAAAACTCATTTCTGACAAAGTTGCCCAAATGCATCTCAGACGTGTGTAACTTGTTCCCTGAGTGAGGAAACGTCGAGAAACGGTCGTTTCTGCTAGCGCTGTGCTTCTACACATGTATTTGCTGAACGGTGAAAGCGCACAGTAATGCACTTTTCTCCCAGCAAATACACTGTTTCTAAGGAAATGGGAACACACTGAGGAGACACTTGTGGGAGCTACTGTGACTAAAACTGAGCTTCCCTACGCACAGGGAAGCAAGAGAAATGCTGATTTCATCAAGCCCAGTTACATACTCAGAATCTGTACTACTGCGCAAATAAGCATGTCTCTTAAGGCAAAAAATTCATTTCTGACAAAGTTGCCCAAATGCATCTCAGAAGTGTGCAACTTGTTCCCTGAGTGAGGAAATGTCGAGAAACGGTCGTTTCTGCTAGCGCTGTGCTTCTACACATGTATTTGCTGAACAGTGAAAGCGCACAGTAATGCACTTTTCTCCCAGCAAATACACTGTTTCTAAGGAAATGGGAACACACTGAGGAGACACTTGTGGGAGCTACTGTGACTAAAACTGAGCTTCCCTACGCACAGGGAAGCAAGAGAAATGCTGATTACATCAAGCCCAGTTACATACTCAGAATCTGTACTACTGCGCAAATAGGCAAAACAAGTGCGTTCTAAAGCACGTCTCTTTAGGCAAAAAACTCATTTCTGACAAAGTTGCCCAAATGCATCTCAGACGTGTGTAACTTGTTCCCTGAGTGAGGAAACATCGAGAAACGGTCGTTTCTGCTAGCGCTGTGCTTCTACACATGTATTTGCTGAACGGTGAAAGCGCACAGTAATGCACTTTTCTCCCAGCAAATACACTGTTTCTAAGGAAATGGGAACACACTGAGGAGACACTTGTGGGAGCTACTGTGACTAAAACTGAGCTTCCGTACGCACAGGGAAGCAAGAGAAAGGCTGATTACATCAATCCCATTTACATACTCAGAATCTGTACTACTGCGCAAATAGGCAAAACAAGTGCGTTCTAAAGCACGTCTCTTTAGGCAAAAAACTCATTTCTGACAAAGTTGCCCAAATGCATCTCAGAAGTGTGCAACTTGTTCCCTGAGTTAGAAAACGTCGAGAAACAGTCGTTTCTGCTAGCGCTGTGCTTCTACACATGTATTTGCTGAACGGTGAAAGCGCACAGTAATGCACTTTTCTCCCAGCAAATACACTGTTTCTAAGGAAATGGGAACACACTGAGGAGACACTTGTGGGAGCTACTGTGACTAAAACTGAGCTTCCCTACGAACAGGGAAGCAAGAGAAATGCTGATTTCATCAAGCCCAGTTACATACTCAGAATCTGTACTACTGCGCAAATAAGCATGTCTCTTAAGGCAAAAAACTCATTTCTGACAAAGTTGCCCAAATGCATCTCAGAAGTGTGCAACTTGTTCCCTGAGTTAGAAAAACGTCGAGAAACGGTCGTTTCTGCTAGCGCTGTGCTTCTACACATGTATTTGCTGAACGGTGAAAGCGCACAGTAATGCACTTTTCTCCCAGCAAATACACTGTTTCTAAGGAAATGGGAACACACTGAGGAGACACTTGTGGGAGCTACTGTGACTAAAACTGAGCTTCCCTACGCACAGGGAAGCAAAAGAAATGCTGATTTCATCAAGCCCAGTTACATACTCAGAATCTGTACTACTGCGCAAATCGGCATGTCTCTTAAGGCAAAAAACTCATTTCTGACAAAGTTGCCCAAATGCATCTCAGAAGTGTGCAACTTGTTCCCTGAGTTAGAAAACGTCGAGAAACGGTCGTTTCTGCTAGCGCTGTGCTTCTACACATGTATTTGCTGAACGGTGAAAGCGCACAGTAATGCACTTTTCTCCCAGCAAATACACTGTTTCTAAGGAAATGGGAACACACTGAGGAGACACTTGTGGGAGCTACTGTGACTAAAACTGAGCTTCCCTACGCACAGGGAAGCAAGAGAAATGCTGATTACATCAAGCCCAGTTACATACTCAGAATCTGTACTATTGCGCAAATAGGCAAAACTTGTGCGTTCTAAAGCACGTCTCTTTAGGCAAAAAACTCATTTCTGACAAAGTTGCCCAAATGCATCTCAGACGTGTGTAACTTGTTCCCTGAGTGAGGAAACGTTGAGAAACGGTCGTTTCTGCTAGCGCTGTGCTTCTACACATGTATTTGCCTGAACGGTGAATGCGCACAGTAATGCACTTTTCTCCCAGCAAATACACTGTTTCTAAGGAAATGGGAACACACTGAGGAGACACTTGTGGGAGCTACTGTGACTAAAACTGAGCTTCCCTATGCACAGGGAAGCAGGAGAAATGCTGATTTCATCAAGCCCAGTTACATACTCAGAATCTGTACTACTGCGCAAATAGGCAAAACAAGTGCGTCTAAAGCACGTCTCTTTAGGCAAAAAACTCATTTCTGACAAAGTTGCCCAAATGCATCTCAGAAGTGTGCAACTTGTTCCCTGAGTTAGAAAACGTCGAGAAACGGTCGTTTCTGCTAGCGCTGTGCTTCTACACATGTATTTGCTGAACGGTGAAAGCGCACAGTAATGCACTTTTCTCCCAGCAAATACACTGTTTCTAAGGAAATGGGAACACACTGAGGAGACACTTGTGGGAGCTACTGTGACTAAAACTGAGCTTCCCTACGCACAGGGAAGCAAAAGAAATGCTGATTTCATCAAGCCCAGTTACATACTCAGAATCTGTACTACTGCGCAAATCGGCATGTCTCTTAAGGCAAAAAACTCATTTCTGACAAAGTTGCCCAAATGCATCTCAGAAGTGTGCAACTTGTTCCCTGAGTTAGAAAACGTCGAGAAACGGTCGTTTCTGCTAGCGCTGTGCTTCTACACATGTATTTGCTGAACGGTGAAAGCGCACAGTAATGCACTTTTCTCCCAGCAAATACACTGTTTCTAAGGAAATGGGAACACACTGAGGAGACACTTGTGGGAGCTACTGTGACTAAAACTGAGCTTCCCTACGCACAGGGAAGCAAGAGAAATGCTGATTACATCAAGCCCAGTTACATACTCAGAATCTGTACTACTGCGCAAATAGGCAAAACTTGTGCGTTCTAAAGCACGTCTCTTTAGGCAAAAAACTCATTTCTGACAAAGTTGCCCAAATGCATCTCAGACGTGTGTAACTTGTTCCCTGAGTGAGGAAACGTCGAGAAACGGTCGTTTCTGCTAGCGCTGTGCTTCTACACATGTATTTGCTGAACGGTGAATGCGCACAGTAATGCACTTTTCTCCCAGCAAATACACTGTTTCTAAGGAAATGGGAACACACTGAGGAGACACTTGTGGGAGCTACTGTGACTAAAACTGAGCTTCCGTACGCACAGGGAAGCAAGAGAAAGGCTGATTACATCAATCCCAGTTACATACTCAGAATCTGTACTACTGCGCAAATAGGCAAAACAAGTGCGTTCTAAAGCACGTCTCTTTAGGCAAAAAACTCATTTCTGACAAAGTTGCCCAAATGCATCTCAGAAGTGTGCAACTTGTTCCCCTGAGTTAGAAAACGTCGAGAAAACGGTCGTTTCTGCTAGCGCTGTGCTTCTACACATGTATTTGCTGAACGGTGAAAGCGCACAGTAATGCACTTTTCTCCCAGCAAATACACTGTTTCTAAGGAAATGGGAACACACTGAGGAGACACTTGTGGGAGCTACTGTGACTAAAACTGAGCTTCCTACGCACAGGGAAGCAAGAGAAATGCTGATTTCATCAAGCCCAGTTACATACTCAGAATCTGTACTACTGCGCAAATATGCATGTCTCTTAAGGCAAAAACTCATTTCTGACAAAGTTGCCCAAATGCATCTCAGAAGTGTGCAACTTGTTCCCTGAGTTAGAAAACGTCGAGAAACGGTCGTTTCTGCTAGCGCTGTGCTTCTACACATGTATTTGCTGAACGGTGAAAGCACACAGTAATGCACTTTTCTCCCAGCAAATACACTGTTTCTAAGGAAATGGGAACACACTGAGGAGACACTTGTGGGAGCTACTGTGACTAAAACTGAGCTTCCCTACGCACAGGGAAGCAAGAGAAATGCTGATTACATCAAGCCCAGTTACATACTCAGAATCTGTACTACTGCGCAAATAGGCAAAACTTGTGCGTTCTAAAGCACGTCTCTTTAGGCAAAAAACTCATTTCTGACAAAGTTGCCCAAATGCATCTCAGACGTGTGTAACTTGTTCCCTGAGTGAGGAAACGTCGAGAAACGGTCGTTTCTGCTAGCGCTGTGCTTCTACACATGTATTTGCTGAACGGTGAATGCGCACAGTAATGCACTTTTCTCCCAGCAAATACACTGTTTCTAAGGAAATGGGAACACACTGAGGAGACAATTGTGGGAGCTACTGTGACTAAAACTGAGCTTCCGTACGCACAGGGAAGCAAGAGAAAGGCTGATTACATCAATCCCAGTTACATACTCAGAATCTGTACTACTGCGCAAATAGGCAAAACAAGTGCGTTCTAAAGCACGTCTCTTTAGGCAAAAAACTCATTTCTGACAAAGTTGCCCAAATGCATCTCAGAAGTGTGCAACTTGTTCCCTGAGTTAGAAAACGTCGAGAAACGGTCGTTTCTCCTAGCGCTGTGCTTCTACACATGTATTTGCTGAACGGTGAAAGCGCACAGTAATGCACTTTTCTCCCAGCAAATACACTGTTTCTAAGGAAATGGGAACACACTGAGGAGACACTTGTGGGAGCTACTGTGACTAAAACTGAGCTTCCCTATGCACAGGGAAGCAGGAGAAATGCTGATTTCATCAAGCCCAGTTACATACTCAGAATCTGTACTACTGCGCAAATAGGCAAAACAAGTGCGTTCTAAAGCACGTCTCTTTAGGCAAAAACTCATTTCTGACAAAGTTGCCCAAATGCATCTCAGAAGTGTGCAACTTGTTCCCTGAGTTAGAAAACGTCGAGAAACGGTCGTTTCTGCTACTGCTGTGCTTCTACACATGTATTTGCTGAACGGTGAAAGCGCACAGTAATGCACTTTTCTCCCAGCAAATACACTGTTTCTAAGGAAATGGGAACACACTGAGGAGACACTTGTGGGAGCTACTGTGACTAAAACTGAGCTTCCCTATGCACAGGGAAGCAAGAGAAATGCTGATTACATCAAGCCCAGTTACATATTCAGAATCTGTACTACTGCGCAAATAGGAAAAACTTGTGCGTTCTAAAGCACGTCTCTTTAGGCAAAAAACTTCTTTCTGACAAAGTTGCCCAAATGCATCTCAGACGTGTGTAACTTGTTCCCTGAGTGAGGAAACGTCGAGAAACGGTCGTTTCTGCTAGCGCTGTGCTTCTACACATGTATTTGCTGAACGGTGAAAGCGCACAGTAATGCACTTTTCTCCCAGCAAATACACTGTTTCTAAGGAAATGGGAACACACTGAGGAGACACTTGTGGGAGCTACTGTGACTAAAACTGAGCTTCCCTACGCACAGGGAAGCAAGAGAAATGCTGATTACATCAAGCCCAGTTACATACTCAGAATCTGTACTACTGCGCAAATAAGCATGTCTCTTAAGGCAAAAAACTCATTTCTGACAAAGTTGCCCAAATGCATCTCAGAAGTGTGCAACTTGTTCCCTGAGTGAGGAAACGTCGAGAAACGGTCGTTTCTGCTAGCGCTGTGCTTCTACACATGTATTCGCTGAACAGTGAAAGCGCACAGTAATGCACTTTTCTCCCAGCAAATACACTGTTTCTAAGGAAATGGGAACACACTGAGGAGACACTTGTGGGAGCTACTGTGACTAAAACTGAGCTTCCCTACGCACAGGGAAGCAAGAGAAATGCTGATTTCATCAAGCCCAGTTACATACTCAGAATCTGTACTACTGCGCAAATAGGCAAAACAAGTGCGTTCTAAAGCACGTCTCTTTAGGCAAAAAACTCATTTCTGACAAAGTTGCCCAAATGCATCTCAGAAGTGTGCAACTTGTTCCCTGAGTTAGAAAACATCGAGAAACGGTCGTTTCTGCTAGCGCTGTGCTTCTACACATGTATTTGCTGAACGGTGAAAGCGCACAGTAATGCACTTTTCTCCCAGCAAATACACTGTTTCTAAGGAAATGGGAACACACTGAGGAGACACTTGTGGGAGCTACTGTGACTAAAACTGAGCTTCCCTACGCACAGGGAAGCAAGAGAAATGCTGATTTCATCAAGCCCAGTTACATACTCAGAATCTGTACTACTGCGCAAATAAGCATGTCTCTTAAGGCAAAAAACTCATTTCTGACAAAGTTGCCCAAATGCATCTCAGAAGTGTACAACTTGTTCCCTGAGTTAGAAAACGTCGAGAAACAGTCGTTTCTGCTAGCGCTGTACTTCTACACATGTATTTGCTGAACAGTGAAAGCGCACAGTAATGCACTTTTCTCCCAGCAAATACACTGTTTCTAAGGAAATGGGAACACACTGAGGAGACACTTGTGGGAGCTACTGTGACTAAAACTGAGCTTCCCTACGCACAGGGAAGCAAGAGAAATGCTGATTTCATCAAGCCCAGTTACATACTCAGAATCTGTACTACTGCGCAAATAAGCATGTCTCTTAAGGCAAAAAATTCATTTCTGACAAAGTTGCCCAAATGCATCTCAGAAGTGTGCAACTTGTTCCCTGAGTGAGGAAACGTCGAGAAACGGTCGTTTCTGCTAGCGCTGTGCTTCTACACATGTATTTGCTGAACAGTGAAAGCGCACAGTAATGCACTTTTCTCCCAGCAAATACACTGTTTCTAAGGAAATGGGAACACACTGAGGAGACACTTGTGGGAGCTACTGTGACTAAAACTGAGCTTCCCTACGCACAGGGAAGCAAGAGAAATGCTGATTACATCAAGCCCAGTTACATACTCAGAATCTGTACTACTGCGCAAATAGGCAAAACAAGTGCGTTCTAAAGCACGTCTCTTTAGGCAAAAAACTCATTTCTGACAAAGTTGCCCAAATGCATGTCAGAAGTGTGCAACTTGTTCCCTGAGTTAGAAAACGTCGAGAAACGGTCGTTTCTGCTAGCGCTGTGCTTCTACACATGTATTTGCTGAACGGTGAAAGCGCACAGTAATGCACTTTTCTCCCAGCAAATACACTGTTTCTAAGGAAATGGGAACACACTGAGGAGACACTTGTGGGAGCTACTGTGACTAAATCTGAGCTTCCCTACGCACAGGGAAGCAAGAGAAATGCTGATTTCATCAAGCCCAGTTACATACTCAGAATCTGTACTACTGCGCAAATAAGCATGTCTCTTAGGGCAAAAAACTCATTTCTGACAAAGTTGCCCAAATGCATCTCAGAAGTGTGCAACTTGTTCCCTGAGTTAGAAAACGTCGAGAAACGGTCGTTTCTGCTAGCGCTGTGCTTCTACACATGTATTTGCTGAACAGTGAAAGCGCACAGTAATGCACTTTTCTCCCAGCAAAGACACTGTTTCTAAGGAAATGGGAACACACTGAGGAAACACTTGTGGGAGCTACTGTGACTAAAACTGAGCTTCCCTACGCACAGGGAAGCAAGAGAAATGCTGATTACATCAACCCCGTTACATACTCAGAATCTGTACTACTGCGCAAATAGGCAAAACAAGTGCGATCTAAAGCACGTCTCTTTAGGCAAAAAACTCATTTCTGACAAAGTTGCCCAAATGCATCTCAGAAGTGTGCAACTTGTTCCCTGAGTTAGAAAACGTCGAGAAACGGTCGTTTCTGCTAGCGCTGTGCTTCTACACATGTATTTGCTGAACGGTGAAAGCGCACAGTAATGCACTTTTCTCCCAGCAAATACACTGTTTCTAAGGAAATGGGAACACACTGAGGAGACACTTGTGGGAGCTACTGTGACTAAAACTGAGCTTCCCTACGCACAGGGAAGCAGGAGAAATGCTGATTTCATCAAGCCCAGTTACATACTCAGAATCTGTACTACTGCGCAAATAGGCAAAACAAGTGCGTTCTAAAGCACTTCTCTTTATGCAAAAAACTCATTTCTGACAAAGTTGCCCAAATGCATCTCAGAAGTGTGCAACTTGTTCCCTGAGTTAGAAAACGTCGAGAAACGGTCGTTTCTGCTAGCGCTGTGCTTCTACACATGTATTTGCTGAACGGTGAAAGCGCACAGTAATGCACTTTTCTCCCAGCAAATACACTGTTTCTAAGGAAATGGGAACACACTGAGGAGACACTTGTGGGAGCTACTGTGACTAAAACTGAGCTTCCCTACGCACAGGGAAGCAAGAGAAATGCTGATTTCATCAAGCCCAGTTACATACTCAGAATCTGTACTACTGCGCAAATCGGCATGTCTCTTAAGGCAAAAAACTCATTTCTGACAAAGTTGCCCAAATGCATCTCAGAAGTGTGCAACTTGTTCCCTGAGTTAGAAAACGTCGAGAAACGGTCGTTTCTGCTAGCGCTGTGCTTCTACACATGTATTTGCTGAACGGTGAAAGCGCACAGTAATGCACTTTTCTCCCAGCAAATACACTGTTTCTAAGGAAATGGGAACACACTGAGGAGACACTTGTGGGAGCTACTGTGACTAAAACTGAGCTTCCCTACGCACAGGGAAGCAAGAGAAATGCTGATTACATCAAGCCCAGTTACATACTCAGAATCTGTACTACTGCGCAAATAGGCAAAACTTGTGCGTTCTAAAGCACGTCTCTTTAGGCAAAAAACTCATTTCTGACAAAGTTGCCCAAATGCATCTCAGACGTGTGTAACTTGTTCCGTGAGTGAGGATACGTCGAGAAACGGTCGTTTCTGCTAGCGCTGTGCTTCTACACATGTATTTGCTGAACGGTGAAAGCGCACAGTAATGCACTTTTCTCCCAGCAAATACACTGTTTCTAAGGAAATGGGAACACACTGAGGAGACACTTGTGGGAGCTACTGTGACTAAAACTGAGCTTCTCTACGCACAGGGAAGCAAGAGAAATGCTGATTTCATCAAGCCCAGTTACATACTCAGAATCTGTACTACTGCGCAAATAAGCATGTCTCTTAAGGCAAAAAACTCATTTCTGACAAAGTTGCCCAAATGCATCTCAGAAGTGTGCAACTTGTTCCCTGAGTGAGGAAACGCCGAGAAACGGTCGTTTCTGCTAGCGCTGTGCTTCTACACATGTATTTGCTGAACAGTGAAAGCGCACAGTAATGCACTTTTCTCCCAGCAAATACACTGTTTCTAAGGAAATGGGAACACACTGAGGAGACACTTGTGGGAGCTACTGTGACTAAAACTGAGCTTCCCTACGCACAGGGAAGCAAGAGAAATGCTGATTACATCAAGCCCAGTTACATACTCAGAATCTGTACTACGGCGCAAATAGGCAAAACAAGTGCGTTCTAAAGCACTTCTCTTTAGGCAAAAAACTCATTTCTGACAAAGTTGCCCAAATGCATCTCAGAAGTGTGCAACTTGTTTCCTGAGTTAGAAAACATCGAGAAACGGTCGTTTCTGCTAGCGCTGTGCTTCTACACATGTATTTGCTGAACGGTGAAAGCGCACAGTAATGCACTTTTCTCCCAGCAAATACACTGTTTCTAAGGAAATGGGAACACACTGAGGAGACACTTGTGGGAGCTACTGTGACTAAAACTGAGCTTCCCTACGCACAGGGAAGCAAGAGAAATGCTGATTTCATCAAGCCCAGTTACATACTCAGAATCTGTACTACTGCGCAAATAAGCATGTCTCTTAAGGCAAAAAACTCATTTCTGACAAAGTTGCCCAAATGCATCTCAGAAGTGTACAACTTGTTCCCTGAGTTAGAAAACGTCGAGAAACGGTCGTTTCTGCTAGCGCTGTGCTTCTACACATGTATTTGCTGAACAGTGAAAGCGCACAGTAATGCACTTTTCTCCCAGCAAATACACTGTTTCTAAGGAAATGGGAACACACTGAGGAGACACTTGTGGGAGCTACTGTGACTAAAACTGAGCTTCCCTACGCACAGGGAAGCAAGAGAAATGCTGATTACATCAAGCCCAGTTACATACTCAGAATCTGTACTACTGCGCAAATAGGCAAAACAAGTGCGTTCTAAAGCACGTCTCTTTAGGCAAAAAACTCATTTCTGACAAAGTTGCCCAAATGCATCTCAGAAGTGTGCAACTTGTTCCCTGAGTTAGAAAACGTCGAGAAACGGTCGTTTCTGCTAGCGCTGTGCTTCTACACATGTATTTGCTGAACGGTGAAAGCGCACAGTAATGCACTTTTCTCCCAGCAAATACACTGTTTCTAAGGAAATGGGAACACACTGAGGAGACACTTGTGGGAGCTACTGTGACTAAAACTGAGCTTCCCTACGCACAGGGAAGCAAGAGAAATGCTGATTTCATCAAGCCCAGTTACATACTCAGAATCTGTACTACTGCGCAAATCGGCATGTCTCTTAAGGCAAAAAACTCATTTCTGACAAAGTTGCCCAAATGCATCTCAGAAGTGTGCAACTTGTTCCCTGAGTTAGAAAACGTCGACAAACGGTCGTTTCTGCTAGCGCTGTGCTTCTACACATGTATTTGCTGAACGGTGAAAGCGCACAGTAATGCACTTTTCTCCCAGCAAATACACTGTTTCTAAGGAAATGGGAACACACTGAGGAGACACTTGTGGGAGCTACTGTGACTACAACTGAGCTTCCCTACGCACAGGGAAGCAAGAGAAATGCTGATTACATCAAGCCCAGTTACATACTCAGAATCTGTACTAATGCGCAAATAGGCAAAACTTGTGCGTTCTAAAGCACGTCTCTTTAGGCAAAAAACTTATTTCTGACAATGTTGCCCAAATGCATCTCAGACGTGTGTAACTTGTTCCCTGAGTGAGGAAACGTCGAGAAACGGTCGTTTCTGCTAGCGCTGTGCTTCTACACATGTATTTGCTGAACGGTGAAAGCGCACAGTAATGCACTTTTCTCCCAGCAAATACACTGTTTCTAAGGAAATGGGAACACACTGAGGAGACACTTGTGGGAGCTACTGTGACTAAAACTGAGCTTCCCTACGCACAGGAAAGCAGGAGAAATGCTGATTTCATCAAGCCCAGTTACATACTCAGAATCTGTACTACTGTGCAAATAGGCAAAACAAGTGCGTTCTAAAGCACTTCTCTTTAGGCAAAAAACTCATTTCTGACAAAGTTGCCCAAATGCATCTCAGAAGTGTGCAACTTGTTCCCTGAGTTAGAAAACGTCGAGAAACGGTCGTTTCTGCTAGCGCTGTGCTTCTACACATGTATTTGCTGAACGGTGAAAGCGCACAGTAATGCACTTTTCTCCCAGCAAATACACTGTTTCTAAGGAAATGGGAACACACTGAGGAGACACTTGTGGGAGCTACTGTGACTAAAACTGAGCTTCCCTACGCACAGGGAAGCAAGAGAAATGCTGATTTCATCAAGCCCAGTTACATACTCAGAATCTGTACTACTGCGCAAATCGGCATGTCTCTTAAGGCAAAAAACTCATTTCTGACAAAGTTGCCCAAATGCATCTCAGAAGTGTGCAACTTGTTCCCTGAGTTAGAAAACGTCGAGAAACGGTCGTTTCTGCTAGCGCTGTGCTTCTACACATGTATTTGCTGAACAGTGAAAGCGCACAGTAATGCACTTTTCTCCCAGCAAAGACACTGTTTCTAAGGAAATGGGAACACACTGAGGAAACACTTGTGGGAGCTACTGTGACTAAAACTGAGCTTCCCTACGCACAGGGAAGCAAGAGAAATGCTGATTACATCAACCCCGTTACATACTCAGAATCTGTACTACTGCGCAAATAGGCAAAACAAGTGCGATCTAAAGCACGTCTCTTTAGGCAAAAAACTCATTTCTGACAAAGTTGCCCAAATGCATCTCAGAAGTGTGCAACTTGTTCCCTGAGTTAGAAAACGTCGAGAAACGGTCGTTTCTGCTAGCGCTGTGCTTCTACACATGTATTTGCTGAACGGTGAAAGCGCACAGTAATGCACTTTTCTCCCAGCAAATACACTGTTTCTAAGGAAATGGGAACACACTGAGGAGACACTTGTGGGAGCTACTGTGACTAAAACTGAGCTTCCCTACGCACAGGGAAGCAGGAGAAATGCTGATTTCATCAAGCCCAGTTACATACTCAGAATCTGTACTACTGCGCAAATAGGCAAAACAAGTGCGTTCTAAAGCACTTCTCTTTATGCAAAAAACTCATTTCTGACAAAGTTGCCCAAATGCATCTCAGAAGTGTGCAACTTGTTCCCTGAGTTAGAAAACGTCGAGAAACGGTCGTTTCTGCTAGCGCTGTGCTTCTACACATGTATTTGCTGAACGGTGAAAGCGCACAGTAATGCACTTTTCTCCCAGCAAATACACTGTTTCTAAGGAAATGGGAACACACTGAGGAGACACTTGTGGGAGCTACTGTGACTAAAACTGAGCTTCCCTACGCACAGGGAAGCAAGAGAAATGCTGATTTCATCAAGCCCAGTTACATACTCAGAATCTGTACTACTGCGCAAATCGGCATGTCTCTTAAGGCAAAAAACTCATTTCTGACAAAGTTGCCCAAATGCATCTCAGAAGTGTGCAACTTGTTCCCTGAGTTAGAAAACGTCGAGAAACGGTCGTTTCTGCTAGCGCTGTGCTTCTACACATGTATTTGCTGAACGGTGAAAGCGCACAGTAATGCACTTTTCTCCCAGCAAATACACTGTTTCTAAGGAAATGGGAACACACTGAGGAGACACTTGTGGGAGCTACTGTGACTAAAACTGAGCTTCCCTACGCACAGGGAAGCAAGAGAAATGCTGATTACATCAAGCCCAGTTACATACTCAGAATCTGTACTACTGCGCAAATAGGCAAAACAAGTGCGTTCTAAAGCACGTCTCTTTAGGCAAAAAACTCATTTCTGACAAAGTTGCCCAAATGCATCTCAGAAGTGTGCAACTTGTTCCCTGAGTTAGAAAACGTCGAGAAACGGTCGTTTCTGCTAGCGCTGTGCTTCTACACATGTATTTGCTGAACGGTGAAAGCGCACAGTAATGCACTTTTCTCCCAGCAAATACACTGTTTCTAAGGAAATGGGAACACACTGAGGAGACACTTGTGGGAGCTACTGTGACTAAAACTGAGCTTCCCTACGCACAGGGAAGCAAGAGAAATGCTGATTTCATCAAGCCCAGTTACATACTCAGAATCTGTACTACTGCGCAAATAGGCATGTCTCTTAAGGCAAAAAACTCATTTCTGACAAAGTTGCCCAAATGCATCTCAGAAGTGTGCAACTTGTTCCCTGAGTTAGAAAACGTCGACAAACGGTCGTTTCTGCTAGCGCTGTGCTTCTACACATGTATTTGCTGAACGGTGAAAGCGCACAGTAATGCACTTTTCTCCCAGCAAATACACTGTTTCTAAGGAAATGGGAACACACTGAGGAGACACTTGTGGGAGCTACTGTGACTAAAACTGAGCTTCCCTACGCACAGGGAAGCAAGAGAAATGCTGATTACATCAAGCCCAGTTACATACTCAGAATCTGTACTACTGCGCAAATAGGCAAAACTTGTGCGTTCTAAAGCACGTCTCTTTAGGCAAAAAACTCATTTCTGACAAAGTTGCCCAAATGCATCTCAGACGTGTGTAACTTGTTCCCTGAGTGAGGAAACGTCGAGAAACGGTCGTTTCTGCTAGCGCTGTGCTTCTACACATGTATTTGCTGAACGGTGAAAACGCACAGTAATGCACTTTTCTCCCAGCAAATACACTGTTTCTAAGGAAATGGGAACACACTGAGGAGACACTTGTGGGAGCTACTGTGACTAAAACTGAGCTTCCCTACGCACAGGAAAGCAGGAGAAATGCTGATTTCATCAAGCCCAGTTACATACTCAGAATCTGTACTACTGCGCAAATAGGCAAAACAAGTGCGTTCTAAAGCACTTCTCTTTAGGCAAAAAACTCATTTCTGACAAAGTTGCCCAAATGCATCTCAGAAGTGTGCAACTTGTTCCCTGAGTTAGAAAACGTCGAGAAACGGTCGTTTCTGCTAGCGCTGTGCTTCTACACATGTATTTGCTGAACGGTGAAAGCGCACAGTAATGCACTTTTCTCCCAGCAAATACACTGTTTCTAAGGAAATGGGAACACACTGAGGAGACACTTGTGGGAGCTACTGTGACTAAAACTGAGCTTCCCTACGCACAGGGAAGCAAGAGAAATGCTGATTTCATCAAGCCCAGTTACATACTCAGAATCTGTACTACTGCGCAAATAGGCATGTCTCTTAAGGCAAAAAACTCATTTCTGACAAAGTTGCCCAAATGCATCTCAGAAGTGTGCAACTTGTTCCCTGAGTTAGAAAACGTCGAGAAACGGTCGTTTCTGCTAGCGCTGTGCTTCTACACATGTATTTGCTGAACGGTGAAAGAGCACAGTAATGCACTTTTCTCCCAACAAATACACTGTTTCTAAGGAAATGGGAACACACTGAGGAGACACTTGTGGGAGCTACTGTGACTAAAACTGAGCTTCCCTACGCACAGGGAAGCAAGAGAAATGCTGATTACATCAAGCCCAGTTACATACTCAGAATCTGTACTAATGCGCAAATAGGCAAAACTTGTGCGTTCTAAAGCACGTCTCTTTAGGCAAAAAACTCATTTCTGACAAAGTTGCCCAAATGCATCTCAGACGTGTGTAACTTGTTCCCTGAGTGAGGAAACGTCGAGAAACGGTCGTTTCTGCTAGCGCTGTGCTTCTACACATGTATTTGCTGAACGGTGAAAGCGCACAGTAATGCACTTTTCTCCCAGCAAATACACTGTTTCTAAGGAAATGGGAACACACTGAGGAGACACTTGTGGGAGCTACTGTGACTAAAACTGAGCTTCCCTATGCACAGGGAAGCAAGAGAAATGCTGATTTCATCAAGCCCAGTTACATACTCAGAATCTGTACTACTGCGCAAATAAGCATGTCTCTTAAGGCAAAAAACTCATTTCTGACAAAGTTGCCCAAATGCATCTCAGAAGTGTGCAACTTGTTCCCTGAGTGAGGAAACGTCGAGAAACGGTCGTTTCTGCTAGCGCTGTGCTTCTACACATGTATTTGCTGAACAGTGAAAGCGCACAGTAATGCACTTTTCTCCCAGCAAATACACTGTTTCTAAGGAAATGGGAACACACTGAGGAGACACTTGTGGGAGCTACTGTGACTAAAACTGAGCTTCCCTACGCACAGGGAAGCAAGAGAAATGCTGATTACATCAAGCCCAGTTACATACTCAGAATCTGTACTACTGCGCAAATAGGCAAAACAAGTGCGTCCTAAAGCACGTCTCTTTAGGCAAAAAACTCATTTCTGACAAAGTTGCCCAAATGCATCTCAGAAGTGTGCAACTTGTTCCCTGAGTTAGAAAACGTCGAGAAACGGTCGTTTCTGCTAGCGCTGTGCTTCTACACATGTATTTGCTGAACGGTGAAAGCGCACAGTAATGCACTTTTCTCCCAGCAAATACACTGTTTCTAAGGAAATGGGAACACACTGAGGAGACACTTGTGGGAGCTACTGTGACTAAAACTGAGCTTCCCTACGCACAGGGAAGCAAGAGAAATGCTGATTTCATCAAGCCCAGTTACATACTCAGAATCTGTACTACTGCGCAAATAGGCATGTCTCTTAAGGCAAAAAACTCATTTCTGACAAAGTTGCCCAAATGCATCTCAGAAGTGTGCAACTTGTTCCCTGAGTTAGAAAACGTCGAGAAACGGTCGTTTCTGCTAGCGCTGTGCTTCTACACATGTATTTGCTGAACGGTGAAAGCGCACAGTAATGCACTTTTCTCCCAGCAAATACACTGTTTCTAAGGAAATGGGAACACACTGAGGAGACACTTGTGGGAGCTACTGTGACTACAACTGAGCTTCCCTACGCACAGGGAAGCAAGAGAAATGCTGATTACATCAAGCCCAGTTACATACTCAGAATCTGTACTAATGCGCAAATAGGCAAAACTTGTGCGTTCTAAAGCACGTCTCTTTAGGCAAAAAACTCATTTCTGACAAAGTTGCCCAAATGCATCTCAGACGTGTGTAACTTGTTCCCTGAGTGAGGAAACGTCGAGAAACGGTCGTTTCTGCTAGCGCTGTGCTTCTACACATGTATTTGCTGAACGGTGAAAGCGCACAGTAATGCACTTTTCTCCCCGCAAATACACTGTTTCTAAGGAAATGGGAACACACTGAGGAGACACTTGTGGGAGCTACTGTGACTAAAACTGAGCTTCCCTACGCACAGGGAAGCAAGAGAAATGCTGATTTCATCAAGCCCAGTTACATACTCAGAATCTGTACTACTGCGCAAATAAGCATGTCTCTTAAGGCAAAAAACTCATTTCTGACAAAGTTGCCCAAATGCATCTCAGAAGTGTGCAACTTGTTCCCTGAGTGAGGAAACGTCGAGAAACGGTCGTTTCTGCTAGCGCTGTGCTTCTACACATGTATTTGCTGAACGGTGAAAGCGCACAGTAATGCACTTTTCTCCCAGCAAATACACTGTTTCTAAGGAAATGGGAACACACTGAGGAGACACTTGTGGGAGCTACTGTGACTAAAACTGAGCTTCCCTACGCACAGGGAAGCAAGAGAAATGCTGATTACATCAAGCCCAGTTACATACTCAGAATCTGTACTACTGCGCAAATAGGCAAAACAAGTGCGTCCTAAAGCACGTCTCTTTAGGCAAAAAACTCATTTCTGACAAAGTTGCCCAAATGCATCTCAGAAGTGTGCAACTTGTTCCCTGAGTGAGGAAACGTCGAGAAACGGTCGTTTCTGCTAGCGCTGTGCTTCTACACATGTATTTGCTGAACGGTGAAAGCGCACAGTAATGCACTTTTCTCCCAGCAAATACACTGTTTCTAAGGAAATGGGAACACACTGAGGAGACACTTGTGGGAGCTACTGTGACTAAAACTGAGCTTCCCTACGCACAGGGAAGCAAGAGAAATGCTGATTTCATCAAGCCCAGTTACATACTCAGAATCTGTACTACTGCGCAAATAGGCATGTCTCTTAAGGCAAAAAACTCATTTCTGACAAAGTTGCCCAAATGCATCTCAGAAGTGTGCAACTTGTTCCCTGAGTTAGAAAACGTCGAGAAACGGTCGTTTCTGCTAGCGCTGTGCTTCTACACATGTATTTGCTGAACGGTGAAAGCGCACAGTAATGCACTTTTCTCCCAGCAAATACACTGTTTATAAGGAAATGGGAACACACTGAGGAGACACTTGTGGGAGCTACTGTGACTAAAACTGAGCTTCCCTACGCACAGGGAAGCAAGAGAAATGCTGATTTCATCAAGCCCAGTTACATACTCAGAATCTGTACTACTGCGCAAATAGGCATGTCTCTTAAGGCAAAAAACTCATTTCTGACAAAGTTGCCCAAATGCATCTCAGAAGTGTGCAACTTGTTCCCTGAGTTAGAAAACGTCGAGAAACGGTCGTTTCTGCTAGCGCTGTGCTTCTACACATGTATTTGCTGAACGGTGAAAGCGCACAGTAATGCACTTTTCTCCCAGCAAATACACTGTTTCTAAGGAAATGGGAACACACTGAGGAGACACTTGTGGGAGCTACTGTGACTAAAACTGAGCTTCCCTATGCACAGGGAAGCAAGAGAAATGCTGATTTCATCAAGCCCAGTTACATACTCAGAATCTGTACTGCTGCGCAAATAGGCATGTCTCTTTTGGCAAAAAACTCATTTCTGACAAAGTTGCCCAAATGCATCTCAGAAGTGTGCAACTTGTTCCCTGAGTTAGAAAACGTCGAGAAACGGTCGTTTCTGCTAGCGCTGTGCTTCTACACATGTATTTGCTGAACGGTGAAAGCGCAGAGTAATGCACTTTTCTCCCAGCAAATACACTGTTTCTAAGGAAATGGGAACACACTGAGGAGACACTTGTGGGAGCTACTGTGACTAAAACTGAGCTTCCCTACGCACAGGGAAGCAAGAGAAATGCTGATTTCATCAAGCCCAGTTACATACTCAGAATCTGTACTACTGCGCAAATCGGCATGTCTCTTAAGGCAAAAAACTCATTTCTGACAAAGTTGCCCAAATGCATCTCAGAAGTGTGCAACTTGTTCCCTGAGTTAGAAAACGTCGAGAAACGGTCGTTTCTGCTAGCGCTGTGCTTCTACACATGTATTTGCTGAACGGTGAAAGCGCACAGTAATGCACTTTTCTCCCAACAAATACACTGTTTCTAAGGAAATGGGAACACACTGAGGAGACACTTGTGGGAGCTACTGTGACTAAAACTGAGCTTCCCTACGCACAGGGAAGCAAGAGAAATGCTGATTACATCAAGCCCAGTTACATACTCAGAATCTGTACTAATGCGCAAATAGGCAAAACTTGTGCGTTCTAAAGCACGTCTCTTTAGGCAAAAAACTCATTTCTGACAAAGTTGCCCAAATGCATCTCAGAAGTGTGCAACTTGTTCCCTGAGTAAGAAAACGTCGAGAAATGGTCGTTTCTGCTAGCACTGTACTTCTACACATGTATTTGCTGAACGGTGAAAGCGCACAGTATTGCACTTTTCTCCCAGCAAATACACTGTTTCTAAGGAAATGGGAACACACTGAGGAGACACTTGTGGGAGCTACTGTGACTAAAACTGAGCTTCCCTACGCACAGGGAAGCAAGAGAAATGCTGATTTCATCAAGCCCAGTTACATACTCAGAATCTGTACTACTGCGCAAATAGGCATGTCTCTTAAGGCAAAAAACTCATTTCTGACAAAGTTGCCCAAATGCATGTCAGAAGTGTGCAACTTGTTCCCTGAGTTAGAAAACGTCGAGAAACGGTCGTTTCTGCTAGCGCTGTGCTTCTACACATGTATTTGCTGAACGGTGAAAGCGCACAGTAATGCACTTTTCTCCCAGCAAATACACTGTTTCTAAGGAAATGGGAACACACTGAGGAGACACTTGTGGGAGCTACTGTGACTAAAACTGAGCTTCCCTACGCACAGGGAAGCAAGAGAAATGCTGATTTCATCAAGCCCAGTTACATACTCAGAATCTGTACTGCTGCGCAAATAGGCATGTCTCTTTTGGCAAAAAACTCATTTCTGACAAAGTTGCCCAAATGCATCTCAGAAGTGTGCAAGTTGTTCCCTGATTTAGAATATGTCGAGAAACGGTCGTATCTGCTAGCGCTGTGCTTCTACACATGTATTTGCTGAACAGTGAAAGCGCACAGTAATGCACTTTTCTCCCAGCAAATACACTGTTTCTAAGGAAATGGGAACACACTGAGGAGACACTTGTGGGAGCTACTGTGACTAAAACTGAGCTTCCCTACGCACAGGGAAGCAAGAGAAATGCTGATTACATCAAGCCCAGTTACATACTCAGAATCTGTACTACTGTGCAAATAGGCAAAACAAGTGCGTTCTAAAGCACGTCTCTTTTGGCAAAAAACTCATTTCTGACAAAGTTGCCCAAATGCAACTCAGAAGTGTGCAACTTGTTCCCTGAGTTAGAAAACATCGAGAAACGGTCGTTTCTGCTAGCGCTGTGCTTCTACACATATATTTGCTGAACGGTGAAAGCGCACAGTAATGCACTTTTCTCCCAGCAAATACACTGTTTCTAAGGAAATGGGAACACACTGAGGAGACACTTGTGGGAGCTACTGTGACTAAAACTGAGCTTCCCTACGCACAGGGAAGCAGGAGAAATGCTGATTTCATCAAGCCCAGTTACATACTCAGAATCTGTACTACTGCGCAAATAGGCATGTCTCTTAAGGCAAAAAACTCATTTCTGACAAAGTTGCCCAAATGCATCTCAGAAGTGTGCAACTTGTTCCCTGAGTTAGAAAACGTCGAGAAACGGTCGTTTATGCTAGCGCTGTGCTTCTACACATGTATTTGCTGAACGGTGAAAGCGCACAGTAATGCACTTTTCTCCCAGCAAATACACTGTTTCTAAGGAAATGGGAACACACTGAGGAGACACTTGTGGGAGCTACTGTGACTAAAACTGAGCTTCCCTACGCACAGGGAAGCAAGAGAAATGCTGATTTCATCAAGCCCAGTTACATACTCAGAATCTGTACTGCTGCGCAAATAGGCATGTCTCTTTTGGCAAAAAACTCATTTCTGACAAAGTTGCCCAAATGCATCTCAGAAGTGTGCAACTTGTTCCCTGAGTTAGAATATGTCGAGAAACGGTCGTTTCTGCTAGCGCTGTGCTTCTACACATGTATTTGCTGAACAGTGAAAGCGCACAGTAATGCACTTTTCTCCCAGCAAATACACTGTTTCTAAGGAAATGGGAACACACTGAGGAGACACTTGTGGGAGCTACTGTGACTAAAACTGAGCTTCCCTACGCACAGGGAAGCAAGAGAAATGCTGATTACATCAAGCCCAGTTAAATACTCAGAATCTGTACTACTGCGCAAATAGGCAAAACAAGTGCGTTCTAAAGCACGTCTCTTTTGGCAAAAAACTCATTTCTGACAAAGTTGCCCAAATGCAACTCAGAAGTGTGCAACTTGTTCCCTGAGTTAGAAAACGTCGAGAAACGTTCGTTTCTGCTAGCGCTGTGCTTCTACACATATATTTGCTGAACGGTGAAAGCGCACAGTAATGCACTTTTCTCCCAGCAAATACACTGTTTCTAAGGAAATGGGAACACACTGAGGAGACACTTGTGGGAGCTACTGTGACTAAAACTGAGCTTCCCTACGCACAGGGAAGCAAGGGAAATGCTGATTTCATCAAGCCCAGTTACATACACAGAATCTGTACTACTGCGCAAATAGGCATGTCTCTTAAGGCAAAAAACTCATTTCTGACAAAGTTGCCCAAATGCATCTCAGAAGTGTGCAACTTGTTCCCTGAGTTAGAAAACGTCGAGAAACGTTCGTGTCTGCTAGCGCTGTGCTTCTACACATGTATTTGCTGAACGGTGAAAGCGCACAGTAATGTACTTTTCTCCCAGCAAATACACTGTTTCTAAGGAAATGGGAACACACTGAGAAGACACTTGTGGGAGCTACTGTGACTAAAACTGAGCTTCCCTACGCACAGGGAAGCAAGAGAAATGCTGATTTCATCAAGCCCAGTTACATACTCAGAATCTGTACTACTGCGCAAATAGGCATGTCTCTTTTGGCAAAAAACTCATTTCTGACAAAGTTGCCCAAATGCATCTCAGAAGTGTGCAACTTGTTCCCTGAGTTAGAATACGTCGAGAAACGGTCGTTTCTGCTAGCGCTGTGCTTCTACACATGTATTTGCTGAACAGTGAAAGCGCACAGTAATGCACTTTTCTCCCAGCAAATACACTGTTTCTAAGGAAATGGGAACACACTGAGGAGACACTTGTGGAAGCTACTGTGACTAAAACTGAGCTTCCCTACGCACAGGGAAGCAAGAGAAATGCTGATTTCATCAAGCCCAGTTACATACTCAGAATCTGTACTACTGCGCAAATAGGCAAAACAAGTGCGTTCTAAAGCACGTCTCTTTAGGCAAAAAACTCATTTCTGTCAAAGTTGCCCAAATGCATCTCAGAAGTGTGCAACTTGTTCCCTGAGTTAGAAAACGTCGAGAAACGGTCGTTTCTGCTAGCGCTGTGCTTCTACACATGTATTTGCTGAACGGTGAAAGCGCACAGTAATGCACTTTTCTCCCAGCAAATACACTGTTTCTAAGGAAATGGGAACACACTGAGGAGACACTTGTGGGAGCTACTGTGACTAAAACTGAGCTTCCCTACGCACAGGGAAGCAAGAGAAATGCTGATTTCATCAAGCCCAGTTACATACTCAGAATCTGTACTACTGCGCAAATAGGCATGTCTCTTAAGGCAAAAAACTCATTTCTGACAAAGTTGCCCAAATGCATCTCAGAAGTGTGCAACTTGTTCCCTGAGTTAGAAAACGTCGAGAAACGGTCGTTTCTGCTAGCGCTGTGCTTCTACACATGTATTTGCTGAACGGTGAAAGCGCACAGTAATGCACTTTTCTCCCAGCAAATACACTGTTTCAAAGGAAATGGGAACACACTGAGGAGACACTTGTGGGAGCTACTGTGACTAAAACTGAGCTTCCCTACGCACAGGGAAGCAAGAGAAATGCTGATTACATCAAGCCCAGTTACATACTCAGAATCTGTACTACTGCGCAAATAGGCAAAACAAGTGCGTTCTAAAGCACGTCTCTTTAGGCAAAAAACTCATTTCTGACAAAGTTGCCCAAATGCATCTCAGAAGTGTGCAACTTGTTCCCTGAGTTAGAAAACGTCGAGAAACGGTCGTTTCTGCTAGCGCTGTGCTTCTACACATGTTTTTGCTGAACGGTGAAAGCGCACAGTAATGCACTTTTCTCCCAGCAAATACACTGTTTCTAAGGAAATGGGAACACATTGAGGAGACACTTGTGGGAGCTACTGTGACTAAAACTGAGCTTCCCTACGCACAGGGAAGCAAGAGAAATGCTGATTTCATCAAGCCCAGTTACATACTCAGAATCTGTATTACTGCGCAAATAGGCATGTCTCTTAAGGCAAAAAACTCATTTCTGACAAAGTTGCCCAAATGCATCTCAGAAGTGTGCAACTTGTTCCCTGAGTTAGAAAACGTCGAGAAACGGTCGTTTCTGCTAGCGCTGTGCTTCTACACATGTATTTGCTGAACGGTGAAAGCGCACAGTAATGCACTTTTCTCCCAGCAAATACACTGTTTCTAAGGAAATGGGAACACACTGAGGAGACACTTGTGGGAGATACTGTGACTAAAACTGAGCTTCCCTACGCACAGGGAAGCAAGAGAAATGCTGATTACATCAAGCCCAGTTACATACTCAGAATCTGTACTACTGCGCAAATAGGCAAAACAAGTGCGTTCTAAAGCACGTCTCTTTAGGCAAAAAACTCATTTCTGACAAAGTTGCCCAAATGCATCTCAGAAGTGTGCAACTTGTTCCCTGAGTTAGAAAACGTCGAGAAACGGTCGTTTCTGCTAGCGCTGTGCTTCTACACATGTATTTGCTGAACGGTGAAAGCGCACAGTAATGCACTTTTCTCCCAGCAAATACACTGTTTCTAAGGAAATGGGAACACACTGAGGAGACACTTGTGGGAGCTACTGTGACTAAAACTGAGCTTCCCTACGCACAGGGAAGCAGGAGAAATGCTGATTTCATCAAGCCCAGTTACATACTCAGAATCTGTACTACTGCGCAAATAGGTAAAACTATTGCGTTCTAAAGCACGTCTCTTTAGGCAAAAAACTCATTTCTGACAAAGTTGCCCAAATGCATCTCAGAAGTTTGCAACTTGTTCCCTGAGTTAGAAAACGTCGAGAAACGGACGTTTATGCTAGCGCTGTGCTTCTACACATGTATTTGCTGAACGGTGAAAGCGCACAGTAATGCACTTTTCTCCCAGCAAATACACTGTTTCTAAGGAAATGGGAACACACTGAGGAGACACTTGTGGGAGCTACTGTGACTAAAACTGAGCTTCCCTACGCACAGGGAAGCAAGAGAAATGCTGATTTCATCAAGCCCAGTTACATACTCAGAATCTGTTCTACTGCGCAAATAGGCATGTGTCTTTGGCAAAAAACTCATTTCTGACAAAGTTGCCCAAATGCATCTCAGAAGTGTGCAACTTGTTCCCTGAGTTAGAATACGTCGAGAAACGGTCATTTCTGCTAGCGCTGTGCTTCTACACATGTATTTGCTGAACAGTGAAAGCGCACAGTAATGCACTTTTCTCCCAGCAAATACACTGTTTCTAAGGAAAAGGGAACACACTGAGGAGACACTTGTGGGAGCTACTGTGACTAAAACTGAGCTTCCCTACGCACAGGGAAGCAGGAGAAATGCTGATTTCATCAAGCCCAGTTACATACTCAGAATCTGTACTACTGCGCAAATAGGCAAAACAAGTGCGTTCTAAAGCACGTCTCTTTAGGCAAAAAACTCATTTCTGACAAAGTTGCCCAAATGCATCTCAGAAGTGTGCCACTTGTTCCCTGAGTTAGAAAACGTCGAGAAACGGTCGTTTCTGCTAGCGCTGTGCTTCTACACATGTATTTGCTGAACGGTGAAAGCGCACAGTAATGCACTTTTCTCCCAGCAAATACACTGTTTCTAAGGAAATGGGAACACACTGAGGAGACACTTGTGGGAGCTACTGTGACTAAAACTGAGCTTCCCTACGCACAGGGAAGCAGGAGAAATGCCGATTTCATCAAGCCCAGTTACATACTCAGAATCTGTACTACTGCGCAAATAGGCAAAACAAGTGCGTTCTAAAGCACGTCTCTTTAGGCAAAAAACTCATTTCTGACAAAGTTGCCCAAATGCATCTCAGAAGTGTGCAACTTGTTCCCTGAGTTAGAAAACGTCGAGAAACGGTCGTTTCTGCTAGCGCTGTGCTTCTACACATGTATTTGCTGAACGGTGAAAGTGCACAGTAATGCACTTTTCTCCCAGCAAATACACTGTTTCTAAGGAAATGGGAATACACTGAGGAGACACTTGTGGGAGCTACTGTGACTAAAACTGAGCTTCCCTACGCACAGGGAAGCAAGAGAAATGCTGATTACATCAAGCCCAGTTACATACTCAGAATCTGTACTACTGCGCAAATAGGCAAAACAAGTGCGTTCTAAAGCACGTCTCTTTAGGCAAAAAACTCATTTCTGACAAAGTTGCCCAAATGCATCTCAGAAGTGTGCAACTTGTTCCCTGAGTTAGAAAACGTCGAGAAACGGTCGTTTCTGCTAGCGCTGTGCTTCTACACATGTATTTGCTGAACGGTGAAAGCGCACAGTAATGCACTTTTCTCCCAGCAAATACACTGTTTCTAAGGAAATGGGAACACACTGAGGAGACACTTGTGGGAGCTACTGTGACTAAAACTGAGCTTCCCTACGCACAGGGAAGCAAGAGAAATGCTGATTTCATCAAGCCCAGTTACATACTCAGAATCTGTACTACTGCGCAAATAGGCATGTCTCTTTTGGCAAAAAACTCATTTCTGACAAAGTTGCCCAAATGCATCTCAGAAGTGTGCAACTTGTTCCCTGAGTTAGAAAACGTCGAGAAACGGTCGTTTCTGCTAGCGCTGTGCTTCTACACATGTATTTGCTGAACAGTGAAAGCGCACAGTTATGCACTTTTCTCCCAGCAAATACACTGTTTCTAAGGAAATGGGAACACACTGAGGAGACACTTGTGGGAGCTACTGTGACTAAAACTGAGCTTCCCTACGCACAGGGAAGCAAGAGAAATGCTGATTACATCAAGCCCAGTTACATACTCAGAATCTGTACTACTGCGCAAATAGGCAAAACAAGTGCGTTCTAAAGCACGTCTCTTTAGGCAAAAAACTCATTTCTGACAAAGTTGCCCAAATGCATCTCAGAAGTGTGCAACTTGTTCCCTGAGTTAGAAAACGTCGAGAAACGGTCGTTTTTGCTAGCGCTGTGCTTCTACACATGTATTTGCTGAACGGTGAAAGCGCACAGTAATGCACTTTTCTCCCAGCAAATACACTGTTTCTAAGGAAATGGGAACACACTGAGGAGACACTTGTGGGAGCTACTGTGACTAAAACTGAGCTTGCCTACGCACAGGGAAGCACGAGAAATGCTGATTTCATCAAGCCCAGTTACATACTCAGAATCTGTACTACTGCGCAAATAGGCATGTCTCTTAAGGCAAAAAACTCATTTCTGACAAAGTTGCCCAAATGCATCTCAGAAGTGTGCCACTTGTTCCCTGAGTTAGAAAACGTCGAGAAACGGTCGTTTCTGCTAGCGCTGTGCTTCTACACATGTATTTGCTGAACGGTGAAAGCGCACAGTAATGCACTTTTCTCCCAGCAAATACACTGTTTCTAAGGAAATGGGAACACACTGAGGAGACACTTGTGGGAGCTACTGTGACTAAAACTGAGCTTCCCTACGCACAGGGAAGCAGGAGAAATGCCGATTTCATCAAGCCCAGTTACATACTCAGAATCTGTACTACTGCGCAAATAGGCAAAACAAGTGCGTTCTAAAGCACGTCTCTTTAGGCAAAAAACTCATTTCTGACAAAGTTGCCCAAATGCATCTCAGAAGTGTGCAACTTGTTCCCTGAGTTAGAAAACGTCGAGAAACGGTCGTTTCTGCTAGCGCTGTGCTTCTACACATGTATTTGCTGAACGGTGAAAGTGCACAGTAATGCACCTTTCTCCCAGCAAATACACTGTTTCTAAGGAAATGGGAACACACTGAGGAGACACTTGTGGGAGCTACTGTGACTAAAACTGAGCTTCCCTACGCACAGGGAAGCAAGAGAAATGCTGATTACATCAAGCCCAGTTACATACTCAGAATCTGTACTACTGCGCAAATAGGCAAAACAAGTGCGTTCTAAAGCACGTCTCTTTAGGCAAAAAACTCATTTCTGACAAAGTTGCCCAAATGCATCTCAGAAGTGTGCAACTTGTTCCCTGAGTTAGAAAACGTCGAGAAACGGTCGTTTCTGCTAGCGCTGTGCTTCTACACATGTATTTGCTGAACGGTGAAAGCGCACAGTAATGCACTTTTCTCCCAGCAAATACACTGTTTCTAAGGAAATGGGAACACACTGAGGAGACACTTGTGGGAGCTACTGTGACTAAAACTGAGCTTCCCTACGCACAGGGAAGCAAGAGAAATGCTGATTTCATCAAGCCCAGTTACATACTCAGAATCTGTACTACTGCGCAAATAGGCATGTCTCTTTTGGCAAAAAACTCATTTCTGACAAAGTTGCCCAAATGCATCTCAGAAGTGTGCAACTTGTTCCCTGAGTTAGAATACGTCGAGAAACGGTCGTTTCTGCTAGCGCTGTGCTTCTACACATGTATTTGCTGAACAGTGAAAGCGCACAGTTATGCACTTTTCTCCCAGCAAATACACTGTTTCTAAGGAAATGGGAACACACTGAGGAGACACTTGTGGGAGCTACTGTGACTAAAACTGAGCTTCCCTACGCACAGGGAAGCAAGAGAAATGCTGATTACATCAAGCCCAGTTACATACTCAGAATCTGTACTACTGCGCAAATAGGCAAAACAAGTGCGTTCTAAAGCACGTCTCTTTAGGCAAAAAACTCATTTCTGACAAAGTTGCCCAAATGCATCTCAGAAGTGTGCAACTTGTTCCCTGAGTTAGCAAACGTCGAGAAACGGTCGTTTTTGCTAGCGCTGTGCTTCTACACATGTATTTGCTGAACGGTGAAAGCGCACAGTAATGCACTTTTCTCCCAGCAAATACACTGTTTCTAAGGAAATGGGAACACACTGAGGAGACACTTGTGGGAGCTACTGTGACTAAAACTGAGCTTCCCTACGCACAGGGAAGCACGAGAAATGCTGATTTCATCAAGCCCAGTTACATACTCAGAATCTGTACTACTGCGCAAATAGGCATGTCTCTTAAGGCAAAAAACTCATTTCTGACAAAGTTGCCCAAATGCATCTCAGAAGTGTGCAACTTGTTCCCTGAGTTAGAAAACGTCGAGAAACGGTCATTTCTGCTAGCGCTGTGCTTCTACACATGTATTTGCTGAACGGTGAAAGCTCACAGTAATGAACTTTTCTCCCAGCAAATACACTGTTTCTAAGGAAATGGGAACACACTGAGGAGACACTTGTGGGAGCTACTGTGACTAAAACTGAGCTTCCCTACGCACAGGGAAGCAAGAGAAATGCTGATTTCATCAAGCCCAGTTACATACTCAGAATCTGTACTACTGCGCAAATAGGCAAAACAAGTGCGTTCTAAAGCACGTCTCTTTAGGCAAAAAACTCATTTCTGACAAAGTTGCCCAAATGCATCTCAGAAGTGTGCAACTTGTTCCCTGAGTTAGAAAACGTCGAGAAACGGTCGTTTCTGCTAGCGCTGTGCTTCTACACATGTATTTGCTGAACGGTGAAAGCGCACAGTAATGCACTTTTCTCCCAGCAAATACACTGTTTCTAAGGAAATGGGAACACACTGAGGAGACACTTGTGGGAGCTACTGTGACTAAAACTGAGCTTCCCTACGCACAGGGAAGCAAGAGAAATGCTGATTTCATCAAGCCCAGTTACATACTCAGAATCTGTACTACTGCGCAAATCGGCATGTCTCTTAAGGCAAAAAACTCATTTCTGACAAAGTTGCCCAAATGCATCTCAGAAGTGTGCAACTTGTTCCCTGAGTTAGAAAACGTCGAGACACGGTCGTTTCTGCTAGCGCTGTGCTTCTACACATGTATTTGCTGAACGGTGAAAGCGCACAGTAATGCACTTTTCTCCCAGCAAATACACTGTTTCTAAGGAAATGGGAACACACTGAGGAGACACTTGTGGGAGCTACTGTGACTAAAACTGAGCTTCCCTACGCACAGGGAAGCAAGAGAAATGCTGATTACATCAAGCCCAGTTACATACTCAGAATCTGTACTACTGCGCAAATAGGCAAAACAAGTGCGTTCTAAAGCACGTCTCTTTAGGCAAAAAACTCATTTCTGACAAAGTTGCCCAAATGCATCTCAGAAGTGTGCAACTTGTTCCCTGAGTTAGAAAACGTCGAGAAACGGTCGTTTCTGCTAGCGCTGTGCTTCTACACATGTATTTGCTGAACGGTGAAAGCGCACAGTAATGCACTTTTCTCCCAGCAAATACACTGTTTCAAAGGAAATGGGAACACACTGAGGAGACACTTGTGGGAGCTACTGTGACTAAAACTGAGCTTCCCTACGCACAGGGAAGCAAGAGAAATGCTGATTTCATCAAGCCCAGTTACATACTCAGAATCTGTACTACTGCGCAAATAGGCATGTCTCTTAAGGTAAAAAACTCATTTCTGACAAAGTTGCCCAAATGCATCTCAGAAGTGTGCAACTTGTTCCCTGAGTTAGAAAACGTCGAGAAACGGTCATTTCTGCTAGCGCTGTGCTTCTACACATGTATTTGCTGAACGGTGAAAGCGCACAGTAATGCACTTTTCTCCCAGCAAATACACTGTTTCTAAGGAAATGGGAACACACTGAGGAGACACTTGTGGGAGCTACTGTGACTAAAACTGAGCTTCCCTACGCACAGGGAAGCAAGAGAAATGCTGATTTCATCAAGCCCAGTTACATACTCAGAATCTGTACTACTGCGCAAATAGGCAAAACAAGTGCGTTCTAAAGCACGTCTCTTTAGGCAAAAAACTCATTTCTGACAAAGTTGCCCAAATGCATCTCAGAAGTGTGCAACTTGTTCCCTGAGTTAGCAAACGTCGAGAAACGGTCGTTTTTGCTAGCGCTGTGCTTCTACACATGTATTTGCTGAACGGTGAAAGCGCACAGTAATGCACTTTTCTCCCAGCAAATACACTGTTTCTAAGGAAATGGGAACACACTGAGGAGACACTTGTGGGAGCTACTGTGACTAAAACTGAGCTTGCCTACGCACAGGGAAGCACGAGAAATGCTGATTTCATCAAGCCCAGTTACATACTCAGAATCTGTACTACTGCGCAAATAGGCATGTCTCTTAAGGCAAAAAACTCATTTCTGACAAAGTTGCCCAAATGCATCTCAGAAGTGTGCAACTTGTTCCCTGAGTTAGAAAACGTCGAGAAACGGTCGTTTCTGCTAGCGCTGTGCTTCTACACATGTATTTGCTGAACGGTGAAAGCTCACAGTAATGAACTTTTCTCCCAGCAAATACACTGTTTCTAAGGAAATGGGAACACACTGAGGAGACACTTGTGGGAGCTACTGTGACTAAAACTGAGCTTCCCTACGCACAGGGAAGCAAGAGAAATGCTGATTTCATCAAGCCCAGTTACATACTCAGAATCTGTACTACTGCGCAAATAGGCAAAACAAGTGCGTTCTAAAGCACGTCTCTTTAGGCAAAAAACTCATTTCTGACAAAGTTGCCCAAATGCATCTCAGAAGTGTGCAACTTGTTCCCTGAGTTAGAAAACATCGAGAAACGGTCGTTTCTGCTAGCGCTGTGCTTCTACACATGTATTTGCTGAACGGTGAAAGCGCACAGTAATGCACTTTTCTCCCAGCAAATACACTGTTTCTAAGGAAATGGGAACACACTGAGGAGACACTTGTGGGAGCTACTGTGACTAAAACTGAGCTTCCCTACGCACAGGGAAGCAAGAGAAATGCTGATTACATCAAGCCCAGTTACATACTCAGAATCTGTACTACTGCGCAAATAGGCAAAACAAGTGCGTTCTAAAGCACGTCTCTTTAGGCAAAAAACTCATTTCTGACAAAGTTGCCCAAATGCATCTCAGAAGTGTGCAACTTGTTCCCTGAGTTAGAAAACGTCGAGAAACGGTCGTTTCTGCTAGCGCTGTGCTTCTACACATGTATTTGCTGAACGGTGAAAGCGCACAGTAATGCACTTTTCTCCCAGCAAATACACTGTTTCAAAGGAAATGGGAACACACTGAGGAGACACTTGTGGGAGCTACTGTGACTAAAACTGAGCTTCCCTACGCACAGGGAAGCAAGAGAAATGCTGATTTCATCAAGCCCAGTTACATACTCAGAATCTGTACTACTGCGCAAATAGGCATGTCTCTTAAGGTAAAATACTCATTTCTGACAAAGTTGCCCAAATGCATCTCAGAAGTGTGCAACTTGTTCCCTGAGTTAGAAAACGTCGAGAAACGGTCATTTCTGCTAGCGCTGTGCTTCTACACATGTATTTGCTGAACGGTGAAAGCGCACAGTAATGCACTTTTCTCCCAGCAAATACACTGTTTCTAAGGAAATGGGAACACACTGAGGAGACACTTGTGGGAGCTACTGTGACTAAAACTGAGCTTCCCTACGCACAGGGAAGCAAGAGAAATGCTGATTTCATCAAGCCCAGTTACATACTCAGAATCTGTACTACTGCGCAAATAGGCAAAACAAGTGCGTTCTAAAGCACGTCTCTTTAGGCAAAAAACTCATTTCTGACAAAGTTGCCCAAATGCATCTCAGAAGTGTGCAACTTGTTCCCTGAGTTAGAAAACGTCGAGAAACGGTCGTTTCTGCTAGCGCTGTGCTTCTACACATGTATTTGCTGAACGGTGAAAGCTCACAGTAATGAACTTTTCTCCCAGCAAATACACTGTTTCTAAGGAAATGGGAACACACTGAGGAGACACTTGTGGGAGCTACTGTGACTAAAACTGAGCTTCGCTACGCACAGGGAAGCAAGAGAAATGCTGATTTCATCAAGCCCAGTTACATACTCAGAATCTGTACTACTGCGCAAATAGGCAAAACAAGTGCGTTCTAAAGCACGTCTCTTTAGGCAAAAAACTCATTTCTGACAAAGTTGCCCAAATGCATCTCAGAAGTGTGCAACTTGTTCCCTGAGTTAGAAAACATCGAGAAACGGTCGTTTCTGCTAGCGCTGTGCTTCTACACATGTATTTGCTGAACGGTGAAAGCGCACAGTAATGCACTTTTCTCCCAGCAAATACACTGTTTCTAAGGAAATGGGAACACACTGAGGAGACACTTGTGGGAGCTACTGTGACTAAAACTGAGCTTCCCTACGCACAGGGAAGCAAGAGAAATGCTGATTACATCAAGCCCAGTTACATACTCAGAATCTGTACTACTGCGCAAATAGGCAAAACAAGTGCGTTCTAAAGCACGTCTCTTTAGGCAAAAAACTCATTTCTGACAAAGTTGCCCAAATGCATCTCAGAAGTGTGCAACTTGTTCCCTGAGTTAGAAAACGTCGAGAAACGGTCGTTTCTGCTAGCGCTGTGCTTCTACACATGTATTTGCTGAACGGTGAAAGCGCACAGTAATGCACTTTTCTCCCAGCAAATACACTGTTTCTAAGGAAATGGGAACACACTGAGGAGACACTTGTGGGAGCTACTGTGACTAAAACTGAGCTTCCCTACGCACAGGGAAGCAAGAGAAATGCTGATTTCATCAAGCCCAGTTACATACTCAGAATCTGTACTACTGCGCAAATCGGCATGTCTCTTAAGGCAAAAAACTCATTTCTGACAAAGTTGCCCAAATGCATCTCAGAAGTGTGCAACTTGTTCCCTGAGTTAGAAAACGTCGAGACACGGTCGTTTCTGCTAGCGCTGTGCTTCTACACATGTATTTGCTGAACGGTGAAAGCGCACAGTAATGCACTTTTCTCCCAGCAAATACACTGTTTCTAAGGAAATGGGAACACACTGAGGAGACACTTGTGGGAGCTACTGTGACTAAAACTGAGCTTCCCTACGCACAGGGAAGCAAGAGAAATGCTGATTACATCAAGCCCAGTTACATACTCAGAATCTGTACTACTGCGCAAATAGGCAAAACAAGTGCGTTCTAAAGCACGTCTCTTTAGGCAAAAAACTCATTTCTGACAAAGTTGCCCAAATGCATCTCAGAAGTGTGCAACTTGTTCCCTGAGTTAGAAAACGTCGAGAAACGGTCGTTTCTGCTAGCGCTGTGCTTCTACACATGTATTTGCTGAACGGTGAAAGCGCACAGTAATGCACTTTTCTCCCAGCAAATACACTGTTTCAAAGGAAATGGGAACACACTGAGGAGACACTTGTGGGAGCTACTGTGACTAAAACTGAGCTTCCCTACGCACAGGGAAGCAAGAGAAATGCTGATTTCATCAAGCCCAGTTACATACTCAGAATCTGTACTACTGCGCAAATAGGCATGTCTCTTAAGGTAAAAAACTCATTTCTGACAAAGTTGCCCAAATGCATCTCAGAAGTGTGCAACTTGTTCCCTGAGTTAGAAAACGTCGAGAAACGGTCGTTTCTGCTAGCGCTGTGCTTCTACACATGTATTTGCTGAACGGTGAAAGCGCACAGTAATGCACTTTTCTCCCAGCAAATACACTGTTTCTAAGGAAATGGGAACACACTGAGGAGACACTTGTGGGAGCTACTGTGACTAAAACTGAGCTTCCCTACGCACAGGGAAGCAAGTGAAATGCTGATTTCATCAAGCCCAGTTACATACTCAGAATCTGTACTACTGCGCAAATAGGCAAAACAAGTGCGTTCTAAAGCACGTCTCCTTAGGCAAAAAATTCATTTCTGACAAAGTTGCCCAAATGCATCTCAGAAGTGTGCAACTTGTTCCCTGAGTTAGAAAACGTCGAGAAACGGTCGTTTCTGCTAGCGCTGTGCTTCTACACATGTATTTGCTGAACGGTGAAAGCGCACAGTAATGCACTTTTCTCCCAGCAAATACACTGTTTCTAAGGAAATGGGAACACACTGAGGAGACACTTGTGGGAGCTACTGTGACTAAAACTGAGCTTCCCTACGCACAAGGAAGCACGAGAAATGCTGATTTCATCAAGCCCAGTTACATACTCAGAATCTGTACTACTGCGCAAATAGGCATGTCTCTTAAGGCAAAAAACTCATTTCTGACAAAGTTGCCCAAATGCATCTCAGAAGTGTGCAACTTGTTCCCTGAGTTAGAAAACGTCGAGAAACGGTCGTTTCTGCTAGCGCTGTGCTTCTACACATGTATTTGCTGAACGGTGAAAGCGCACAGTAATGCACTTTTCTCCCAGCAAATACACTGTTTCTAAGGAAATGGGAACACACTGAGGAGACACTTGTGGGAGCTACTGTGACTAAAACTGAGCTTCCCTACGCACAGGGAAGCAAGAGAAATGCTGATTTCATCAAGCCCAGTTACATACTCAGAATCTGTACTACTGCGCATATAGGCAAAACAAGTGCGTTCTAAAGCACGTCTCTTTAGGCAAAAAACTCATTTCTGACAAAGTTGCCCAAATGCATCTCAGAAGTGTGCAACTTGTTCCCTGAGTTAGAAAACGTGAAAAAACGGTGGTTTCTGCTAGCGCTGTGCTTCTACACATGTATTTGCTGAACGGTGAAAGCGCACAGTAATGCACTTTTCTCCCAGCAAATACACTGTTGCTAAGGAAATGGGAACACACTGAGGAGACACTTGTGGGAGCTACTGTGACTAAAACTGAGCTTCCCTACGCACAGGGAAGCAAGAGAAATGCTGATTTCATCAAGCCCAGTTACATACTCAGAATCTGTACTACTGCGCAAATAGGCAAAACAAGTGCGTTCTAAAGCACGTCTCTTTAGGCAAAAAACTCATTTCTGACAAAGTTGCCCAAATGCATCTCAGAAGTGTGCAACTTGTTCCCTGAGTTAGAAAACGTCGAGAAACGGTCGTTTCTGCTAGCGCTGTGCTTCAACACATGTATTTGCTGAACGGTGAAAGCGCACAGTAATGCACTTTTCTCCCAGCAAATACACTGTTTCTAAGGAAATGGGAACACACTGAGGAGACACTTGTGGGAGCTACTGTGACTAAAACTGAGCTTCCCTACGCACAGGGAAGCAAGAGAAATGCTGATTACATCAAGCCCAGTTACATACTCAGAATCTGTACTACTGCGCAAATAGGCAAAACAAGTGCGTTCTAAAGCACGTCTCTTTAGGCAAAAAACTCATTTCTGACAAAGTTGCCCAAATGCATCTCAGAAGTGTGCAGCTTGTTCCCTGAGTTAGAAAACGTAGAGAAACGGTCGTTTCTGCTAGCGCTGTGCTTCTACACATGTATTTGCTGAACGGTGAAAGCGCACAGTAATGCACTTTTCTCCCAGTAAATACACTGTTTCTTAGGAAATGGGAACACACTGAGGAGTCACTTGTGGGAGCTACTGTGACTAAAACTGAGCTTCCCTACGCACAGGGAAGCAAGAGAAATGCTGATTTCATCAAGCCCAGTTACATACTCATAATCTGTACTACTGCGCAAACAGGGAAAACAAGTGCATTCTAAAGCACGTCTCTTTAGGCAAAAAACTCATTTCTGACAAAGTTGCCCAAATGCATCTTAGAAGTGTGCAACTTGTTCCCTGAGTTAGAAAACGTCGAGAAACGGTCGTTTCTGCTAGCGCTGTGCTTCTACACATGTATTTGCTGAACAGTGAAAGCGCACAGTAATGCACTTTTCTCCCAGCAAATACACTGTTTCTAAGGAAATGGGAACACACTGAGGAGACACTTGTGGGAGCTACTGTGACTAAAACTGAGCTTCCCTACGCACAGGGAAGCAAGAGAAATGCTGATTTCATCAAGCCCAGTTACATACTCAGAATCTGTACTACTGTGCAAATAGGCATGTCTGTTTAGGCAAAAAACTCATTTCTGACAAAGTTGCCCAAATGCATCTCAGACGTGTGTAACTTGTTCCCTGAGTGAGGAAACGTCGAGAAACGGTCGTTTCTGCTAGCGCTGTGCTTCTACACATGTATTTGCTGAACGGTGAAAGCGCACAGTAATGCACTTTTCTCCCAGCAAATACACTGTTTATAAGGAAATGGGAACACACTGAGGAGACACTTGTGGGAGCTACTGTGAATAAAACTGAGCTTCTCTACACGCAGGGAAGCAAGAGAAATGCTGATTTCATCAAGCCCAGTTACATACTCAGAATCTGTACTACTGCGCAAACAGGCAAAACAAGTGCATTCTAAAGCACGTCTCTTTAGGCAAAAAACTCATTTCTGACAAAGTTGCCCAAATGCATCTTAGAAGTGTGCAACTTGTTCCCTGAATTAGAAAATGTCGAGAAACGGTCGTTTCTGCTAGCGCTGTGCTTCTACACATGTATTTGCTGAACAGTGAAAGCGCACAGTAATGCACTTTTCTCCCAGCAAATACACTGTTTCTAAGGAAATGGGAACACACTGAGGAGACACTTGTGGGAGCTACTGTGACTAAAACTGAGCTTCCCTACGCACAGGGAAGCAAGAGAAATGCTGATTTCATCAAGCCAAGTTACATACTCAGAATCTGTACTACTGTGCAAATAGGCATGTCTGTTTAGGCAAAAAACTCATTTCTGACAAAGTTGCCCAAATGCATCTCAGACGTGTGTAACTTGTTCCCTGAGTGAGGAAACGTCGAGAAACGGTCGTTTCTGCTAGCGCTGTGCTTCTACACATGTATTTGCTGAACGGTGAAAGCGCACAGTAATGCACTTTTCTCCCAGCAAATACACTGTTTCTAAGGAAATGGGAACACACTGAGGAGACACTTGTGGGAGCTACTGTGACTAAAACTGAGCTTCTCTACACGCAGGGAAGCAAGAGAAATGCTGATTTCATCAAGCCCAGTTACATACTCAGAATCTGTACTACTGCGCAAACAGGCAAAACAAGCGCATTCTAATGCACGTCTCTTTAGGCAAAAAACTCATTTCTGACAAAGTTGCCCAAATGCATCTTAGAAGTGTGCAACTTGTTCCCTGAGTTAGAAAATGTCGAGAAACGGTCGTTTCTGCTAGCGCTGTGCTTCTACACATGTATTTGCTGAACAGTGAAAGCGCACAGTAATGCACTTTTCTCCCAGCAAATACACTGTTTCTAAGGAAATGGGAACACACTGAGGAGACACTTGTGGGAGCTACTGTGACTAAAACTGAGCTTCCCTACGCACAGGGAAGCAAGAGAAATGCTGATTTCATTAAGCCCAGTTACATACTCAGAATCTGTACTACTGTGCAAATAGGCATGTCTGTTTAGGCAAAAAACTCATTTCTGACAAAGTTGCCCAAATGCATCTCAGACGTGTGTAACTTGTTCCCTGAGTGAGGAAACGCCGAGAAACGGTCGTTTCTGCTAGCGCTGTGCTTCTACACATGTATTTGCTGAACGGTGAAAGCGCACAGTAATGCACTTTTCTCCCAGCAAATACACTGTTTCTAAGGAAATGGGAACACACTGAGGAGACACTTGTGGGAGCTAATGTGACTAAAACTGAGCTTCTCTACACGCAGGGAAGCAAGAGAAATGCTGATTTCATCAAGCCCAGTTACATACTCAAAATCTGTACTACTGCGCAAATAGTCATGTCTCTTAAGGCAAAAAACTCATTTCTGACAAAGTTGCCCAAATGCATCTCAGAAGTGTGCAACTTGTTCCCTGAGTTAGAAAACGTCGAGAAATGGTCCTTTCTGCTAGCGCTGTGCTTCTACACATGTATTTGCTGAACGGTGAAAGCGCACAGTAATGCACTTTTCTCCCAGCAAATACACTGTTTCTAAGGAAATGGGAACACACTGAGGAGACACTTGTGGGAGCTACTGTGACTAAAACTGAGCTTCCCTACGCACAGGGAAGGAGGAGAAATGCTGATTTCATCAAGCCCAGTTACATACTCAGAATCTGTACTACTGCGCAAATAGGCAAAACTAGTGCGTTCTAAAGCACGTTCTCTTTAGGCAAAAAACTCATTTCTGACAAAGTTGCCCAAATGCATCTCTGACGTGTGTAACTTGTTCCCTGAGTGAGGAAACGTCGAGAAACGGTCGTTTCTGCTAGCGCTGTGCTTCTACACATGTATTTGCTGAACGGTGAAAGCGCACAGTAATGCACTTTTCTCCCAGCAAATACACTGTTTCTAAGGAAATGGGAACACACTGAGGAGACACTTGTGGGAGCTACTGTGACTAAAACTGAGTTTCTCTACATGCAGGGAAGCAAGAGAAATGCTGATTTCATCAATCCCAGTTACATACTCAAAATCTGTACTACTGCGCAAATAGGCATGTCTCTTAAGGCAAAAAACTCATTTCTGACAAAGTTGCCCAAATGCATCTCAGAAGTGTGCAACTTTTTCCCTGAGTTTGAAAACGTCGAGAAACGGTCGTTTCTGCTAGCGCTGTGCTTCTACACATGTATTTGCTGAACGGTGAAAGCGCACAGTAATGCACTTTTCTCCCAGCAAATACACTGTTTCTAAGGAAATGGGAACACACTGAGGAGACACTTGTGGGAGCTACTGTGACTAAAACTGAGCTTCCCTACGCACAGGGAAGCAAGAGAAATGCTGATTTCATCAAGCCCAGTTACATACTCAGAATCTGTACTACTGCGCAAATAGGCAAAACAAGTGCTTTCTAAAGCACGTCTCTTTAGGCAAAAAACTCATTTCTGACAAAGTTGCCCAAATGCATCTCAGAAGTGTGCAACTTGTTCCCTGAGTTAGAAAACGTCGAGAAACGATCGTTTCTGCTAGCGCTGTGCTTCTACACATGTATTTGCTGAACGGTGAAAGCGCACAGTAATGCACTTTTCTCCCAGCAAATACACTGTTTCTAAGGAAATGGGAACACACTGAGGAGACACTTGTGGGAGCTACTGTGACTAAAACTGAGCTTCCCTACGCACAGGGAAGCAAGAGAAATGCTGATTTCATCAAGCCCAGTTTCATACTCAGAATCTGTACTACTGCGCAAATAGGCATGTCTCTTAAGGCAAAAAACTCATTTCTGACAAAGTTGCCCAAATGCATCTCAGAAGTGTGCAACTTGTTCCCTGAGTTAGAAAACGTCGAGAAACGGTCGTTTCTGCTAGCGCTGTGCTTCTACACATGTATTTGCTGAACGGTGAAAGCGCACAGTAATGCACTTTTCTCCCAGCAAATACACTGTTTCTAAGGAAATGGGAACACACTGAGGAGACACTTGTCGGAGCTACTGTGACTAAAACTGAGCTTCCCTACGCACAGGGAAGCAAGAGAAATGCTGATGACATCAAGCCCAGTTACATACTCAGAATCTGTACTACTGCGCAAATAGGCAAAACAAGTGCGTTCTAAAGCACGTCTCTTTAGGCAAAAAACTCATTTCTGACAAAGTTGCCCAAATGCATCTCAGAAGTGTGCAACTTGTTCCCTGAGTTAGAAAACGTCGAAAAACGGTCGTTTCTGCTAGCGCTGTGCTTCTACACATGTATTTGCTGAACGGTGAAAGCGCACAGTAATGCACTTTTCTCCCAGCAAATACACTGTTTCTAAGGAAATGGGAACACACTGAGGAGATACTTGTGGGAGCTACTGTGACTAAAACTGAGCTTCCCTACGCACAGGGAAGCAGGAGAAATGCTGATTTCATCAAGCCCAGTTACATACTCAGAATCTGTACTACTGCGCAAATAGGCAAAACTAGTGCGTTCTAAAGCACGTCTCTTAAGGCAAAAAACTCATTTCTGACAAAGTTGCCCAAATGCATCTTAGAAGTGTGCAACTTGTTCCCTGAGTTAGAAAACGTCGAGAAACGGTCGTTTCTGTTAGCGCTGTGCTTCTACACATGTATTTGCTGAACAGTGAAAGCGCACAGTAATGCACTTTTCTCCCAGCAAATACACTGTTTCTAAGGAAATGGGAACACACTGAGGAGACACTTGTTGGAGCTACTGTGACTAAAACTGAGCTTCCCTACGCACAGGGAAGCAAGAGAAATGCTGATTTCATCAAGCCCAGTTACATACTCAGAATCTGTACTACTGTGCAAATAGGCATGTCTGTTTAGTCAAAAAACTCATTTCTGACAAAGTTGCCCAAATGCATCTCAGACGTGTGTAACTTGTTCCCTGAGTGAGGAAACGTCGAGAAACGGTCGTTTCTGCTAGCGCTGTGCTTCTACACATGTATTTGCTGAACGGTGAAAGCGCACAGTAATGCACTTTTCTCCCAGCAAATACACTGTTTCTAAGGAAATGGGAACACACTGAGGAGACACTTGTGGGAGCTACTGTGACTAAAACTGAGCTTCTCTACATGCAGGGAAGCAAGAGAAATGCTGATTTCATCAAGCCCAGTTACATACTCAAAATCTGTACTACTGCGCAAATAGGCATGTCTCTTAAGGCAAAAAACTCATTTCTGACAAAGTTGCCCAAATGCATCTCAGAAGTGTGCAACTTGTTCCCTGAGTTAGAAAACGTCGAGAAACGGTCGTTTCTGCTAGCGCTGTGCTTCTACACATGTATTTGCTGAACGGTGAAAGCGCACAGTAATGCACTTTTCTCCCAGCAAATACACTGTTTCTAAGGAAATGGGAACACACTGAGGAGACACTTGTGGGAGCTACTGTGACTAAAACTGAGCTTCCCTACGCACAGGGAAGCAAGAGAAATGCTGATTTCATCAAGCCCAGTTACATACTCAGAATCTGTACTACTGCGCAAATAGGCATGTCTCTTAAGGCAAAAAACTCATTTCTGACAAAGTTGCCCAAATGCATCTCAGACGTGTGTAACTTGTTCCCTGAGTGAGGAAACGTCGAGAAACGGTCGTTTCTGCTAGCGCTGTGCTTCTACACATGTATTTGCTGAACGGTGAAAGCGCACAGTAATGCACTTTTCTCCCAGCAAATACACTGTTTCTAAGGAAATGGGAACACACTGAGGAGACACTTGTGGGAGCTACTGTGACTAAAACTGAGCTTCCCTACGCACAGGGAAGCAAGAGAAATGCTGATTTCATCAAGCCCAGTTACATACTCAGAATCTGTACTACTGCGCAAATAGGCAAAACAAGTGCTTTCTAAAGCACGTCTCTTTAGGCAAAAAACTCATTTCTGACAAAGTTGCCCAAATGCATCTCAGAAGTGTGCAACTTGTTCCCTGAGTTAGAAAACGTCGAGAAACGGTCGTTTCTGCTAGCGCTGTGCTTCTACACATGTATTTGCTGAACGGTGAAAGCGCACAGTAAGGCACTTTTCTCCCAGCAAATACACTGTTTCTAAGGAAATGGGAACACACTGAGGAGACACTTGTGGGAGCTACTGTGACTAAAACTGAGCTTGCCTACGCACAGGGAAGCACGAGAAATGCTGATTTCATCAAGCCCAGTTACATACTCAAAATCTGTACTACTGCGCAAATAGGCATGTCTCTTAAGGCAAAAAACTCATTTCTGACAAGGTTGGCCAAATGCATCTCAGAAGTGTGCAACTTGTTCCCTGAGTTAGAAAACGTCGAGAAACGGTCGTTTCTGCTAGCGCTGTGCTTCTACACATGTATTTGCTGAACGGTGAAAGCGCACAGTAATGCACTTTTCTCCCAGCAAATACACTGTTTCTAAGGAAATGGGAACACACTGAGGAGACACTTGTGGGAGCTACTGTGACTAAAACTGAGCTTCCCTACGCACAGGGAAGGAGGAGAAATGCTGATTTCATCAAGCCCAGTTACATACTCAGAATCTGTACTACTGCGCAAATAGGCAAAACAAGTGCGTTCTAAAGCACGTTCTCTTTAGGCAAAAAACTCATTTCTGACAAAGTTGCCCAAATGCATCTCAGACGTGTGTATCTTGTTCCCTGAGTGAGGAAACGTCGAGAAACGGTCGTTTCTGATAGCGCTGTGCTTCTACACATGTATTTGCTGAACGGTGAAAGCGCACAGTAATGTTCTTTTCTCCCAGCAAATACACTGTTTCTAAGGAAATGGGAACACACTGAGGAGACACTTGTGGGAGCTACTGTGACTAAAACTGAGTTTCCCTACGCACAGGGAAGCAGGAGAAATGCTGATTTCATCAAGCCCAGTTACATACTCAGAATCTGTACTACTGCGCAAATAGGCAAAACAAGTGCGTTCTAAAGCACGTCTCTTTAGGCAAGAAACTCATTTCTGACAAAGTTGCCCAAATGCATCTCAGAAGTTTGCAACTTGTTCCTTGAGTTAGAAAACGTCGAGAAACGGTCGTTTCTGCTAGCGCTGTGCTTCTACACATGTATTTGCTGAACGGTGAAAGCGCACAGTAATGCACTTTTCTCCCAGCAAAAACACTGTTTCTAAGGAAATGGGAACACACTGAGGAGACACTTGTGGGAGCTACTGTGACTAAAACTGAGCTTCCCTACGCACAGGAAAGCAAGAGAAATGCTGATTTCATCAAGCCCAGTTACATACTCAGAATCTGTACTACTGCGCAAATAGGCAAAACAAGTGCGTTCTAAAGCACGTCTCTTTAGGCAAAAAACTCATTTCTGACAAAGTTGCCCAAATGCATCTCAGAAGTGTGCAACTTGTTCCCTGAGTTAGAAAACGTCGAGAAACGGTCGTTTCTGCTAGCGCTGTGCTTCTACACATGTATTTGCTGAACGGTGAAAGCGCACAGTAATGCACTTTTCTCCCAGCAAAAACACTGTTTCTAAGGAAATGGGAACACACTGAGGAGACACTTGTGGTAGCTACTGTGACTAAAACTGAGCTTCCCTACGCACAGGGAAGCAAGAGAAATGCTGATTTCATCAAGCCCAGTTACATACTCAGAATCTGTACTACTGTGCAAATAGGCATGTCTGTTTAGGCAAAAAACTCATTTCTGACAAAGTTGCCCAAATGCATCTCAGACGTGTGTAACTTGTTCCCTGAGTGAGGAAACGTCGAGAAACGGTCGTTTCTGCTAGCGCTGTGCTTCTACACATGTATTTGCTGAACGGTGAAAGCGCACAGTAATGCACTTTTCTCCCAGCAAATACACTGTTTCTAAGGAAATGGGAACACACTGAGGAGACACTTGTGGGAGCTACTGTGACTAAAACTGAGTTTCTCTACATGCAGGGAAGCAAGAGAAATGCTGATTTCATCAAGCCCAGTTACATACTCAAAATCTGTACTACTGCGCAAATAGGCATGTCTCTTAAGGCAAAAAACTCATTTCTGACAAAGTTGCCCAAATGCATCTCAGAAGTGTGCAACTTGTTCCTTGAGTTAGAAAACGTCGAGAAACGGTCGTTTCTGCTAGCGCTGTGCTTCTACACATGTATTTGCTGAACGGTGAAAGCGCACAGTAATGCACTTTTCTCCCAGCAAAAACACTGTTTCTAAGGAAATGGGAACACACTGAGGAGACACTTGTGGGAGCTACTGTGACTAAAACTGAGCTTCCCTACGCACAGGGAAGCAAGAGAAATGCTGATTTCATCAAGCCCAGTTACATACTCAGAATCTGTACTACTGCGCAAATAGGCAAAACAAGTGCGTTCTAAAGCACGTCTCTTTAGGCAAAAAACTCATTTCTGACAAAGTTGCCCAAATGCATCTCAGAAGTGTGCAACTTGTTCCCTGAGTTAGAAAACGTCGAGAAACGGTTGTTTCTGCTAGCGCTGTGCTTCTACACATGTATTTGCTGAACGGTGAAAGCGCACAGTAATGCACTTTTCTGCCAGCAAAAACACTGTTTCTAAGGAAATGGGAACACACTGAGGAGACACTTGTGGTAGCTACTGTGACTAAAACTGAGCTTCCCTACGCACAGGGAAGCAAGAGAAATGCTGATTTCATCAAGCCCAGTTACATACTCAGAATCTGTACTACTGTGCAAATAGGCATGTCTGTTTAGGCAAAAAACTCATTTCTGACAAAGTTGCCCAAATGCATCTGAGACGTGTGTAACTTGTTCCCTGAGTGAGGAAACGTCGAGAAACGGTCGTTTCTGCTAGCGCTGTGCTTCTACACATGTATTTGCTGAACGGTGAAAGCGCACAGTAATGCACTTTTCTCCCAGCAAATACACTGTTTCTAAGGAAATGGGAACACACTGAGGAGACACTTGTGGGAGCTACTGTGACTAAAACTGAGTTTCTCTACATGCAGGGAAGCAAGAGAAATGCTGATTTCATCAAGCCCAGTTACATACTCAAAATCTGTACTACTGCGCAAATAGGCATGTCTCTTAAGGCAAAAAACTCATTTCTGACAAAGTTGCCCAAATGCATCTCAGAAGTGTGCAACTTGTTCCCTGAGTTTGAAAACGTCGAGAAACGGTCGTTTCTGCTAGCGCTGTGCTTCTACACATGTATTTGCTGAACGGTGAAAGCGCACAGTAATGCACTTTTCTCCCAGCAAATACACTGTTTCTAAGGAAATGGGAACACACTGAGGAGACACTTGTGGGAGCTACTGTGACTAAAACTGAGCTTCCCTACGCACAGGGAAGGAGGAGAAATGCTGATTTCATCAAGCCCAGTTACATACTCAGAATCTGTACTACTGCGCAAATAGGCAAAACTAGTGCGTTCTAAAGCACGTTCTCTTTAGGCAAAAAACTCATTTCTGACAAAGTTGCCCAAATGCATCTCAGACGTATGTAACTTGTTCCCTGAGTGAGGAAACGTCGAGAAACGGTCGTTTCTGCTAGCGCTGTGCTTCTACACATGTATTTGCTGAACGGTGAAAGCGCACAGTAATGCACTTTTCTCCCAGCAAATACACTGTTTCTAAGGAAATGGGAACACACTGAGGAGACACTTGTGGGAGCTACTGTGACTAAAACTGAGCTTCCCTACGCACAGGGAAGGAGGAGAAATGCTGATTTCATCAAGCCCAGTTACATACTCAGAATCTGTACTACTGCGCAAATAGGCATGTCTCTTAAGGCAAAAAACTCATTTCTGACAAAGTTGCCCAAATGCATCTCAGAAGTGTGCAACTTGTTCCCTGAGCTAGAAAACGTCGAGAAACGGTCGTTTCTGCTAGCGCTGTGCTTCTACACACATATTTGCTGAACGGTGAAAGCGCACAGTAATGCACTTTTCTCCCAGCAAATACACTGTTTCTAAGGAAATGGGAACACACTGAGGAGACATTTGTGGGAGCTACTGTGACTAAAACTGAGCTTCCCTACGCACAGGGAAGCAAGAGAAATGCTGATTTCATCAAGCCCAGTTACATACTCAGAATCTGTACTACTGCCAAATAGGCAAAACAAGTACGTTCTAAAGCACGTCTCTTTAGGCAAAAAACTCATTTCTGACAAAGTTGCCCAAATGCATCTCAGAAGTGTGCAACTTGTTCCCTGAGTTGGAAAACGTGGAAAAACGGTCGTTTCTGCTAGCGCTGTGCTTCTACACATGTATTTGCTGAACGGTGAAAGCGCACAGTAATGCACTTTTCTCCCAGCAAATACACTGTTTCTAAGGAAATGGGAACACACTGAGGAGACACTTGTGGGAGCTACTGTGACTAAAACTGAGCTTCCCTACGCACAGGGAAGCAGGAGAAATGCTGATTTCATCAAGCCCAGTTACATACTCAGAATCTGTACTACTGCGCAAATAGGCAAAACAAGTGCGTTCTAAATCACGTCTCTTTTGGCAAAAAACTCATTTCTGACAAAGTTGCCCAAATGCATCTCAGAAGTGTGCAACTTGTTCCCTGAGTTAGAAAACGTCGAGAAACGGTCGTTTCTGCTAGCGCTGTGCTTCTACACATGTATTTGCTGAACGGTGAAAGCGCACAGTAATGCACTTTTCTCCCAGCAAAAACACTGTTTCTAAGGAAATGGGAACACACTGAGGAGACACTTGTGGGAGCTACTGTGACTAAAACTGAGCTTCCCTACGCACAGGGAAGCAAGAGAAATGCTGATTACATCAAGCCCAGATACATACTCAGAATCTGTACTACTGCGCAAATAGGCAAAACAAGTGCGTTCTAAAGCACGTCTCTTTAGGCAAAAAACTCATTTCTGACAAAGTTGCCCAAATGCATCTCAGAAGTGTGCAACTTGTTCCCTGAGTTAGAAAACGTCGAGAAACGGTCGTTTCTGCTAGCGCTGTGCTTCTACACATGTATTTGCTGAACGGTGAAAGCGCACAGTAATGCACTTTTCTCCCAGCAAATACACTGTTTCTAAGGAAATGGGAACACACTGAGGAGACACTTGTGGGAGCTACTGTGACTAAAACTGAGCTTCCCTACGCACAGGGAAGCAAGAGAAAGGCTGATTTCATCAAGCCCAGTTACATACTCAAAATCTGTACTACTGCGCAAATAGGCATGTCTCTTAAGGCAAAAAACTCATTTCTGACAAAGTTGCCCAAATGCATCTCAGAAGTGTGCAACTTGTTCCCTGAGTTAGAAAACGTCGAGAAACGGTCGTTTCTGCTAGCGCTGTGCTTCTACACATGTATTTGCTGAACGGTGAAAGCGCACAGTAATGCACTTTTCTCCCAGCAAATATACTGTTTCTAAGGAAATGGGAACACACTGAGGATACACTTGTGGGAGCTACTGTGACTAAAACTGAGCTTCCCTACGCACAGGGAAGGAGGAGAAATGCTGATTTCATCAAGCCCAGTTACATACTCAGAATTTGTACTACTGCGCAAATAGGCAAAACTAGTGCGTTCTAAAGCACGTTCTCTTTAGGCAAAAAACTCATTTCTGACAAAGTTGCCCAAATGCATCTCAGACGTGTGTAACTTGTTCCCTGAGTGAGGAAACGTCGAGAAACGGTCGTTTCTGCTAGCGCTGTGCTTCTACACATGTATTTGCTGAACGGTGAAAGCGCACAGTAATGCACTTTTCTCCCAGCAAATACACTGTTTCTAAGGAAATGGGAACACACTGAGGAGACACTTGTGGGAGCTACTGTGACTAAAACTGAGCTTCCCTACGCACAGGGAAGCAAGAGAAATGCTGATTTCATCAAGCCCAGTTACATACTCAGAATCTGTACTACTGCGCAAATAGGCATGTCTCTTAAGGCAAAAAACTCATTTCTGACAAAGTTGCCCAAATGCATCTCAGAATTGTGCAACTTGTTCCCTGAGTTAGAAAACATCGAGAAACGGTCGTTTCTGCTAGCGCTGTGCTTCTACACATGTATTTGCTGAACGGTGAAAGCGCACAGTAATGCACTTTTCTCCCAGCAAATACACTGTTTCTAAGGAAATGGGAACACACTGAGGAGACACTTGTGGGAGCTACTGTGACTAAAACTGAGCTTCCCTACACACAGGGAAGCAGGAGAAATGCTGATTTCATCAAGCCCAGTTACATACTCAAAATCTGTACTACTGCGCAAATAGGCAAAACAAGTGCGTTCTAAAGCACGTCTCTTTAGGCAAAAAACTCATTTCTGACAAAGTTGCCCAAATGCATCTCAGAAGTGTGCAACTTGTTCCCTGAGTTAGAAAACGTCGAGAAACGGTCGTTTCTGCTAGCGCTGTGCTTCTACACATGTATTTGCTGAACGGTGAAAGCGCACAGTAATGCACTTTTCTCCCAGCAAATACACTGTTTCTAAGGAAATGGGAACACACTGAGGAGACACTTGTGGGAGCTACTGTGACTAAAACTGAGCTTCCCTACGCACAGGGAAGCAAGAGAAATGCTGATTACATCAAGCCCAGTTACATACTCAGAATCTGTACTACTGTGCAAATAGGCAAAACAAGTGCGTTCTAAAGCACGTCTCTTTAGGCAAAAAACTCATTTCTGACGAAGTTGCCCAAATGCATCTCAGAAGTGTGTAACTTGTTCCCTGAGTTAGAAAACGTCGAGAAACGGTCGTTTCTGCTAGCGCTGTGCTTCTACACATGTATTTGCTGAACGGTGAAAGCGCACAGTAATGCACTTTTCTCCCAGCAAATACACTGTTTCTAAGGAAATGGGAACACACTGAGGAGACACTTGTGGGAGCTACTGTGACTAAAACTGAGCTTCCCTACGCACAGGGAAGCAAGAGAAATGCTGATTACATCAAGCCCAGTTACATACTCAGAATCTGTACTACTGCGCAAATAGGCAAAACAAGTGCGTTCTAAAGCACGTCTCTTTAGGCAAAAAACTCATTTCTGACAAAGTTGCCCAAATGCATCTCAGAAGTGTGCAACTTGTTCCCTGAGTTAGAAAACGTCGAGAAACGGTCGTTTCTGCTAGCGCTGTGCTTCTACACATGTATTTGCTGAACGGTGAAAGCGCACAGTAATGCACTTTTCTCCCAGCAAATACACTGTTTCTAAGGAAATGGGAACACACTGAGGAGACACTTGTGGGAGCTACTGTGACTAAAACTGAGCTTCCCTACGCACAGGGAAGCAAGAGAAATGCTGATTTCATCAAGCCCAGTTACATACTCAGAATCTGTACTACTGCGCAAATAGGTATGTAATTTCTGACAAAGTTGCCCAAATGCATCTCAGAAGTGTGCAACTTGTTCCCTGAGTTAGAAAACGTCGAGAAACGGTCGTTTCTGCTAGCGCTGTGCTTCTACACATGTATTTGCTGAACGGTGAAAGCGCACAGTAATGCACTTTTCTCCCAGCAAATACACTGTTTCTAAGGAAATGGGAACACACTGAGGAGACACTTGTGGGAGCTACTGTGACTAAAACTGAGCTTCCCTACGCACAGGGAAGCAAGAGAAATGCTGATTACATCAAGCCCAGTTACATACTCAGAATCTGTACTACTGCGCAAATAGGCAAAACAAGTGCGTTCTACAGCACGTCTCTTTAGGCAAAAAACTCATTTCTGACAAAGTTGCCCAAATGCATCTCAGAAGTTTGCAACTTGTTCCCTGAGTTAGAAAACGTCGAGAAACGGTCGTTTCTGCTAGCGCAGTGCTTCTACACATGTATTTGCTGAACGGTGAAAGCGCACAGTAATGCACTTTTCTCCCAGCAAATACACTGTTTCTAAGGAAATGGGAACACACTGAGGAGACACTTGTGGGAGCTACTGTGACTAAAACTGAGCTTCCCTACGCACAGGGAAGCAAGAGAAATGCTGATTACATCAAGCCCAGTTACATACTCAGAATCTGTACTACTGCGCAAATAGGCAAAACAAGTGCGTTCTAAAGCACGTCTCTTTAGGCAAAAAACTCATTTCTGACAAAGTTGCCCAAATGCATCTCAGAAGTGTGCAACTTGTTCCCTGAGTTAGAAAACATCGAGAAACGGTCGTTTCTGCTAGCGCTGTGCTTCTACACATGTATTTGCTGAACGGTGAAAGCGCACAGTAATGCACTTTTCTCCCAGCAAATACACTGTTTCTAAGGAAATGGGAACACACTGAGGAGACACTTGTGGGAGCTACTGAGACTAAAACTGAGCTTCCCTACGCACAGGGAAGCAAGAGAAATGCTGATTTCATCAAGCCCAGTTACATACTCAGAATCAGTACTACTGCGCAAATAGGCATGTCTCTTAAGCCAAAAAACTCATTTCTGACAAAGTTGCCCAAATGCATCTCAGAAGTGTGCAACTTGTTCCCTGAGTTAGAAAACGTAGAGAAACGGTCGTTTCTGCTAGCGCTGTGCTTCTACACATGTATTTGCTGAACGGTGAAAGCGCACAGTAATGCACTTTTCTCCCTGCAAATACACTGTTTCTAAGGAAATGGGAACACACTGAGGAGACACTTGTGGGAGCTACTGTGACTAAAACTGAGCTTCCCTACGCAGGGGGAAGCAAGAGAAATGCAGATTTCATCAAGCCCAGTTACATAATCAGAATCTGTACTACTGCGCAAATAGGCATGTCTCTTAAGGCAAAAAACTCATTTCTGACAAAGTTGCCCAAATGCATCTCAGAAGTGTGCAACTTGTTCCCTGAGTTAGAAAACGTCGAGAAACGGTCGTTTCTGCTAGCGCTGTGCTTCTACACATGTATTTGCTGAACGGTGAAAGCGCACAGTAATGCACTTTTCTCCCAGCAAATACACTGTTTCTAAGGAAATGGGAACACACTGAGGAGACACTTGTGGGAGCTACTGTGACTAAAACTGAGCTTCCGTACGCACAGGGAAGCAAGAGAAATGCTGATTTCATCAAGCCCAGTTACATACTCAGAATCTGTACTACTGCGCAAATAGGTATGTCTCTTAAGGCAAAAAACTCATTTCTGACAAAGTTGCCCAAATGCATCTCAGAAGTGTGCAACTTGTTCCCTGAGTTAAAAAACGTCGAGAAACGGTCGTTACTGCTAGCGCTGTGCTTCTACACATGTATTTGCTGAACGGTGAAAGCGCACAGTAATGCACTTTTCTCCCAGCAAATACACTGTTTCTAAGGAAATGGGAACACACTGAGGAGACACTTGTGGGAGCTACTGTGACTAAAACTGAGCTTCCCTACGCACAGGGAAGCAAGAGAAATGCTGATTACATCAAGCCCAGTTACATACTCAGAATCTGTACTACTGCGCAAATAGGCAAAACAAGTGCGTTCTAAAGCACGTCTCTTTAGGCAAAAAACTCATTTCTGACAAAGTTGCCCAAATGCATCTCAGAAGTGTGCAACTTGTTCCCTGAGTTAGAAAACGTCGAGAAACGGTCGTTTCTGCTAGCGCTGTGCTTCTACACATGTATTTGCTGAACGGTGAAAGCGCACAATAATGCATTTTTCTCTCTGCAAATACCCTGTTTCTAAGGAAATGGGAACACACTGAGGAGACACTTGTGGGAGCTACTGTGACTAAAACTGAGCTTCCCTACGCACAGGGAAGCAAGAGAAATGCTGATTTCATCAAGCCCAGTTACATACTCAGAATCTGTACTACTGCGCAAATAGGTATGTCTCTTAAGGCAAAAAACTCATTTCTGACAAAGTTGCCCAAATGCATCTCAGAAGTGTGCAACTTGTTCCCTGAGTTAGAAAACGTCGAGAAACGGTCGTTTCTGCTAGCGCTGTGCTTCTACACATGTATTTGCTGAACGGTGAAAGCGCACAGTAATGCACTTTTCTCCCAGCAAATACACTGTATCTAAGGAAATGGGAACACACTGAGGAGACACTTGTGGGAGCTACTGTGACTAAAACTGAGCTTCGCTACGCACAGGGAAGCAGGAGAAATGCTGATTTCATCAAGCCCAGTTACATACTCAGAATCTGTACTACTGCGCAAATAGGCAAAACAAGTGCGTTCTAAAGCACGTCTCTTTAGGCAAAAAACTCATTTCTGACAAAGTTGCCCAAATGCATCTCAGAAGTGTGCAACTTGTTCCCTGAGTTAGAAAACTTCGAGAAACGGTCGTTCTGCTAGCGCTACTTCTACACATGTATTTGCTGAACGGTGAAAGCGCACAGTAATGCACTTTTCTCCCAGCAAATACACTGTTTCTAAGGAAATGGGAACACACTGAGGAGACACTTGTGGGAGCTACTGTGACTAAAACTGAGCTTCACTACGCACAGGGAAGCAGGAGAAATGCTGATTTCATCAAGCCCAGTTACATACTCAGAATCTGTACTACTGCGCAAATAGGCAAAACAAGTGCGTTCTAAAGCACGTCTCTTTAGGCAAAAAACTCATTTCTGACAAAGTTGCCCAAATGCATCTCAGAAGTGTGCAACTTGTTCCCTGAGTTAGAAAACGTCGAGAAACGGTTGTTTCTGCTAGCGCTGTGCTTCTACACATGTATTTGCTGAACGGTGAAAGCGCACAGTAATGCATTTTTCTCTCTGCAAATACACTGTTTCTAAGGAAATGGGAACACACTGAGGAGACACTTGTGGGAGCTACTGTGACTAAAACTGAGCTTCCCTACGCACAGGGAAGCAAGAGAAATGCTGATTTCATCAAGCCCAGTTACATACTCAGAATCTGTACTACTGCGCAAATAGGTATGTCTCTTAAGGCAAAAAACTCATTTCTGACAAAGTTGCCCAAATGCATCTCAGAAGTGTGCAACTTGTTCCCTGAGTTAGAAAACATCGAGAAACGGTCGTTTCTGCTAGCGCTGTGCTTCTACACATGTATTTGCTGAACGGTGAAAGCGCACAGTAATGCACTTTTCTCCCAGCAAATACACTGTTTCTAAGGAAATGGGAACACACTGAGGAGACACTTGTGGGAGCTACTGTGACTAAAACTGAGCTTCGCTACGCACAGGGAAGCAGGAGAAATGCTGATTTCATCAAGCCCAGTTACATACTCAGAATCTGTACTACTGCGCAAATAGGCAAAACAAGTGCGTTCTAAAGCACGTCTCTTTAGGCAAAAAACTCATTTCTGACAAAGTTGCCCAAATGCATCTCAGAAGTGTGCAACTTGTTCCCTGAGTTAGAAAACGTCGAGAAACGGTTGTTTCTGCTAGCGCTGTGCTTCTACACATGTATTTGCTGAACGGTGAAAGCGCACAGTAATGCACTTTTCTCCCAGCAAAAACACTGTTTCTAAGGAAATGGGAACACACTGAGGAGACACTTGTGAGAGCTAATGTGACTAAAACTGAGCTTCCCTACGCACAGGGAAGCAAGAGAAATGCTGATTTCATCAAGCCCAGTTACATACTCAGAATCTGTACTACTGCGCAAATAGGTATGTCTCTTAAGGCAAAAAACTCATTTCTGACAAAGTTGCCCAAATGCATCTCAGAAGTGTGCAACTTGTTCCCTGAGTTAGAAAACGTCGAGAAACGGTCGTTTCTGCTAGCGCTGTGCTTCTACACATGTATTTGCTGAACGGTGAAAGCGCACAGTAATGCACTTTTCTCCCAGCAAATACACTGTTTCTAAGGATATGGGAACACACTGAGGAGACACTTGTGGGAGCTACTGTGACTAAAACTGAGCTTCGCTACGCACAGGGAAGCAGGAGAAATGCTGATTTCATCAAGCCCAGTTACATACTCAGAATCTGTACTACTGCGCAAATAGGCAAAACAAGTGCGTTCTAAAGCACGTCTCTCTAGGCAAAAAACTCATTTCTGACAAAGTTGCCCAAATGCATCTCAGAAGTGTGCAACTTGTTCCCTGAGTTAGAAAACGTCGAGAAACGGTCGTTTCTGCTAGCGCTGTGCTTCTACACATGTATTTGCTGAACGGTGAAAGCGCACAGTAATGCACTTTTCTCCCAGCAAATACACTGTTTCTAAGGAAATGGGAACACACTGAGGAGACACTTGTGGGAGCTACTGTGACTAAAACTGAGCTTCCCTACGCACAGGGAAGCAGGAGAAATGCTAATTTCATCAAGCCCAGTTACATACTCAGAATCTGTACTACTGCGCAAATAGGCAAAACAAGTGCGTTCTAAAGCACGTCTCTTTAGGCAAAAAACTCATTTCTGACAAAGTTGCCCAAATGCATCTCAGAAGTGTGCAACTTGTTCCCTGAGTTAGAAAACGTCGAGAAACGGTCGTTTCTGCTAGCGCTGTGCTTCTACACATGTATTTGCTGAACGGTGAAAGCGCACAGTAATGCACTTTTCTCCCAGCAAATACACTGTTTCTAAGGAAATGGAAACACACTGAGGAGACACTTGTGGGAGCTACTGTGACTAAAACTGAGCTTCCCTACGCACAGGGAAGCAAGAGAAATGCTGATTACATCAAGCCCAGTTACATACTCAGAATCTGTACTACTGCGCAAATAGGCAAAACAAGTGCGTTCTAAAGCACGTCTCTTTATGCAAAAAACTCATTTCTGACAAAGTTGCCCAAATGCATCTCAGAAGTGTGCAACTTGTTCCCTGAGTTAGAAAACGTCGAGAAACGGTCGTTTCTGCTAGCGCTGTGCTTCTACACATGTATTTGCTGAACGGTGAAAGCGCACAGTAATGCACTTTTCTCCCAGCAAAAACACTGTTTCTAAGGAAATGGGAACACACTGAGGAGACACTTGTGGGAGCTACTGTGACTAAAACTGAGCTTCCCTACGCACAGGGAAGCAAGAGAAATGCTGATTTCATCAAGCCCAGTTACATACTCAGAATCTGTACTACTGCGCAAATAGGCATGTCTCTTAAGGCAAAAAACTCATTTCTGACAAAGTTGCCCAAATGCATCTCAGAAGTGTGCAACTTGTTCCCTGAGTTAGAAAACGTCGAGAAACGGTCGTTTCTGCTAGCGCTGTGCTTCTACACATGTATTTGCTGAACGGTGAAAGCGCACAGTAATGCACTTTTCTCCCAGCAAATACACTGATTCTAAGGAAATGGGAACACACTGAGGAGACAATTGTGGGAGCTACTGTGACTAAAACTGAGCTTCCCTATGCACAGGGAAGCAAGAGAAATGCTGATTTCATCAAGCCCAGTTACATACTCAGAATCTGTACTACTGCGCAAATAGGTATGTCTCTTAAGGCAAAAAACTCATTTCTGACAAAGTTGCCCAAATGCATCTCAGAAGTGTGCAACTTGTTCCCTGAGTTAGAAAACGTCGAGAAACGGTCGTTTCTGCTAGCGCTGTGCTTCTACACATGTATTTGCTGAACGGTGAAAGCGCACAGTAATGCACTTTTCTCCCAGCAAATGCACTGTTTCTAAGGAAATGGGAACACACTGAGGAGACACTTGTGGGAGCTACTGTGACTAAAACTGAGCTTCCCTACGCACAGGGAAGCAGGAGAAATGCTAATTTCATCAAGCCCAGTTACATACTCAGAATCTGTACTACTGCGCAAATAGGCAAAACAAGTGCGTTCTAAAGCACGTCTCTTTAGGCAAAAAACTCATTTCTGACAAAGTTGCCCAAATGCATCTCAGAAGTGTGCAACTTGTTCCCTGAGTTAGAAAACGTCGAGAAACGGTCGTTTCTGCTAGCGCTGTGCTTCTACACATGTATTTGCTGAACGGTGAAAGCGCACAGTAATGCACTTTTCTCCCAGCAAATACACTGTTTCTAAGGAAATGGGAACACACTGAGGAGACACTTGTGGGAGCTACTGTGACTAAAACTGAGCTTCCCTACGCACAGGGAAGCAAGAGAAATGCTGATTACATCAAGCCCAGTTACATACTCAGAATCTGTACTACTGCGCAAATAGGCAAAACAAGTGCGTTCTAAAGCACGTCTCTTTAGGCAAAAAACTCATTTCTGACAAAGTTGCCCAAATGCATCTCAGAAGTGTGCAACTTGTTCCCTGAGTTAGAAAACGTCGAGAAACGGTCGTTTCTGCTAGCGCTGTGCTTCTACACATGTATTTGCTGAACGGTGAAAGCGCACAGTAATGCACTTTTCTCCCAGCAAGTACACTGTTTCTAAGGAAATGGGAACACACTGAGGAGACACTTGTGGGAGGTACTGTGACTAAAACTGAGCTTCTCTACACGCAGGGAAGCAAGAGAAATGCTGATTTCATCAAGCCCAGTTACATACTCAAAATCTGTACTCCTGCGCAAATAGGCATGTCTCTTAAGGCAAAAAACTCATTTCTGACAAAGTTGCCCAAATGCATCTCAGAAGTGTGCAACTTGTTCCCTGAGTTAGAAAACGTCGAGAAACGGTCGTTTCTGCTAGCGCTGTGCTTCTACACATGTATTTGCTGAACGGTGAAAGCGCACAGTAATGCATTTTTCTCCCTGCAAATACACTGTTTCTAAGGAAATGGGAACACACTGAGGAGACACTTGTGGGAGCTACTGTGACTAAAACTGAGCTTCCCTACGCACAGGGAAGCAAGAGAAATGCTGATTTCATCAAGCCCAGTTACATACTCAGAATCTGTACTACTGCGCAAATAGGTATGTCTCTTAAGGCAAAAAACTCATTTCTGACAAAGTTGCCCAAATGCATCTCAGAAGTGTGCAACTTGTTCCCTGAGTTAGAAAACGTCGAGAAACGGTCGTTTCTGCTAGCGCTGTGCTTCTACACATGTATTTGCTGAACGGTGAAAGCGCACAGTAATGCACTTTTCTCCCAGCAAATACACTGTTTCTAAGGAAATGGGAACACACTGAGGAGACACTTGTGGGAGCTACTGTGACTAAAACTGAGCTTCTCTACACGCAGGGAAGCAAGAGAAATGCTGATTTCATCAAGCCCAGTTACATACTCAAAATCTGTACTCCTGCGCAAATAGGCATGTCTCTTAAGGCAAAAAACTCATTTCTGACAAAGTTGCCCAAATGCATCTCAGAAGTGTGCAACTTGTTCCCTGAGTTAGAAAACGTCGAGAAACGGTCGTTTCTGCTAGCGCTGTGCTTCTACACATGTATTTGCTGAACGGTGAAAGCGCACAGTAATGCATTTTTCTCCCTGCAAATACACTGTTTCTAAGGAAATGGGAACACACTGAGGAGACACTTGTGGGAGCTACTGTGACTAAAACTGAGCTTCCCTACGCACAGGGAAGCAAGAGAAATGCTGATTTCATCAAGCCCAGTTACATACTCAGAATCTGTACTACTGCGCAAATAGGTATGTCTCTTAAGGCAAAAAACTCATTTCTGACAAAGTTGCCCAAATGCATCTCAGAAGTGTGCAACTTGTTCCCTGAGTTAGAAAACGTCGAGAAACGGTCGTTTCTGCTAGCGCTGTGCTTCTACACATGTATTTGCTGAACGGTGAAAGCGCACAGTAATGCACATTTCTCCCAGCAAATACACTGTTTCTAAGGAAATGGGAACACACTGAGGAGACACTTGTGGGAGCTATTGTGACTAAAACTGAGCTTCGCTACGCACAGGGAAGCAGGAGAAATGCTGATTTCATCAAGCCCAGTTACATACTCAGAATCTGTACTACTGCGCAAATAGGCAAAAGAAGTGCGTTCTAAAGCACGTCTCTTTAGGCAAAAAACTCATTTCTGACAAAGTTGCCCAAATGCATCTCAGAAGTGTGCAACTTGTTCCCTGAGTTAGAAAACGTCGAGAAACGGTTGTTTCTGCTAGCGCTGTGCTTCTACACATGTATTTGCTGAACGGTGAAAGCACACAGTAATGCACTTTTCTCCCAGCAAAAACACTGTTTCTAAGGAAATGGGAACACACTGAGGAGACACTTGTGGGAGCTACTGTGACTAAAACTGAGCTTCCCTACGCACAGGGAAGCAAGAGAAATGCTGATTTCATCAAGCCCAGTTACATACTCAGAATCTGTACTACTGCGCAAATAGGCAAAACAAGTGCGTTCTAAAGCACGTCTCTTTAGGCAAAAAACTCATTTCTGACAAAGTTGCCCAAATGCATCTCAGAAGTGTGCAACTTGTTCCCTGAGTTAGAAAACGTCGAGAAACAGTCGTTTCTGCTAGCGCTGTGCTTCTACACATGTATTTGCTGAACGGTGAAAGCGCACAGTAATGCACTTTTCTCCCAGCAAATACACTGTTTCTAAGGAAATGGGAACACACTGAGGAGACACTTGTGGGAGCTACTGTGACTAAAACTGAGCTTCCCTACGCACAGGGAAGCAAGAGAAATGCTGACTACATCAAGCCCAGTTACATACTCAGAATCTGTACTACTGCGCAAATAGGCAAAACAAGTGGGTTCTAAAGCACGTCTCTTTAGGCAAAAAACTCATTTCTGACAAAGTTGCCCAAATGCATCTCAGAAGTGTGCAACTTGTTCCCTGAGTTAGAAAACGTCGAGAAACGGTCGTTTCTGCTAGCGCTGTGCTTCTACACATGTATTTGCTGAACGGTGAAAGCGCACAGTAATGCACTTTTCTCCCAGCAAATACACTGTTTCTAAGGAAATGGGAACACACTGAGGAGACACTTGTGGGAGCTACTGTGACTAAAACTGAGCTTCCCTACGCACAGGGAAGCAAGAGAAATGCTGATTACATCAAGCCCAGTTACATACTCAGAATCTGTACTACTGCGCAAATAGGCAAAACAAGTGCGTTCTAAAGCACGTCTCTTTAGGCAAAAAACTCATTTCTGACAAAGTTGCCCAAATGCATCTCAGAAGTGTGCAACTTGTTCAATGAGTTAGAAAACGTCGAGAAACGGTCGTTTCTGCTGGCGCTGTGCTTCTACACATGTATTTGCTGAACGGTGAAAGCGCACAGTAATGCACTTTTCTCCCAGCAAATACACTGTTTCTATGGAAATGGGAACACACTGAAGAGACACTTGTGGGAGCTACTGTGACTAAAACTGAGCTTCCCTACGCACAGGGAAGCAAGAGAAATGCTGATTTCATCAAGCCCAGTTACATACTCAGAATCTGTACTACTGCGCAAATAGGCATGTCCCTTAAGGCAAAAAACTCATTTCTGACAAAGTTGCCCAAATGCATCTCAGAAGTGTGCAACTTGTACCCTGAGTTAGAAAACGTCGAGAAACGGTCGTTTCAGCTAGCGCTGTGCTTCTACACATGTATTTGCTGAACGGTGAAAGCGCACAGTAATGCACTTTTCTCCCAGCAAATACACTGTTTCTAAGGAAATGGGAACACACTGAGGAGACACTTGTGGGAGCTACTGTGACTAAAACTGAGCTTCGCTACGCACAGGGAAGCAGGAGAAATGCTGATTTCATCAAGCCCAGTTACATACTCAGAATCTGTACTACTGCGCAAATAGGCAAAACAAGTGCGTTCTAAAGCACGTCTCTTTAGGCAAAAAACTCATTTCTGACAAAGTTGCCCAAATGCATCTCAGAAGTGTGCAACTTGTTCCCTGAGTTAGAAAACGTCGAGAAACGGTTGTTTCTGCTAGCGCTGTGCTTCTACACATGTATTTGCTGAACGGTGAAAGCGCACAGTAATGCACTTTTCTCCCAGCAAAAACACTGTTTCTAAGGAAATGGGAACACACTGAGGAGACACTTGTGGGAGCTACTGTGACTAAAACTGAGCTTCCCTACGCACAGGGAAGCAAGAAAAATGCTGATTTCATCAAGCCCAGTTACATACTCAGAATCTGTACTACTGCGCAAATAGGCAAAACAAGTGCGTTCTAAAGCACGTCTCTTTAGGCAAAAAACTCATTTCTGACAAAGTTGCCCAAATGCATCTCAGAAGTGTGCAACTTGTTCCCTGAGTTAGAAAACGTCGAGAAACGGTCGTTTCTGCTATCGCTGTGCTTCTACACATGTATTTGCTGAACGGTGAAAGCGCACAGTAATGCACTTTTCTCCCCGCAAATACACTGTTTCTAAGGAAATGGGAACACACTGAGGAGACACTTGTGGGAGCTACTGTGACTAAAACTGAGCTTCCCTATGCACAGGGAAGCAAGAGAAATGCTGATTTCATCAAGCCCAGTTACATACTCAGAATCTGTACTACTGCGCAAATAGGTATGTCTCTTAAGGCAAAAAACTCATTTCTGACAAAGTTGCCCAAATGCATCTCAGAAGTGTGCAACTTGTTCCCTGAGTTAGAAAACGTCGAGAAACGGTCGTTTCTGCTAGCGCTGTGCTTCTACACATGTATTTGCTGAACGGTGAAAGCGCACAGTAATGCACTTTTCTCCCAGCAAATACACTGTTTCTAAGGAAATGGGAACACACTGAGGAGACACTTGTGGGAGCTACTGTGACTAAAACTGAGCTTCGCTACGCACAGGGAAGCAGGAGAAAGGCTGATTTCATCAAGCCCAGTTACATACTCAGAATCTGTACTACTGCGCAAATAGGCAAAACAAGTGCGTTCTAAAGCACGTCTCTTTAGGCAAAAAACTCATTTCTGACAAAGTTGCCCAAATGCATCTCAGAAGTGTGCAACTTGTTCCCTGAGTTAGAAAACGTCGAGAAACGGTCGTTTCTGCTAGCGCTGTGCTTCTACACATGTATTTGCTGAACGGTGAAAGCGCACAGTAATGCACTTTTCTCCCAGCAAATACACTGTTTCTAAGGAAATGGGAACACACTGAGGAGACACTTGTGGGAGCTACTGTGACTAAAACTGAGCTTCCCTACGCACAGGGAAGCAGGAGAAAGGCTGATTTCATCAAGCCCAGTTACATACTCAGAATCTGTACTACTGCGCAAATAGGCAAAACAAGTGCGTTCTAAAGCACGTCTCTTTAGGCAAAAAACTCATTTCTGACAAAGTTGCCCAAATGCATCTCAGAAGTGTGCAACTTGTTCCCTGAGTTAGAAAACGTCGAGAAACGGTCGTTTCTGCTAGCGCTGTGCTTCTACACATGTATTTGCTGAACGGTGAAAGCGCACATTAATGCATTTTTCTCCCTGCAAATACACTGTTTCTAAGGAAATGGGAACACACTGAGGAGACACTTGTGGGAGCTACTGTGACTAAAACTGAGCTTCCCTACGCACAGGGAAGCAAGAGAAATGCTGATTTCATCAAGCCCAGTTACATACTCAGAATCTGTACTACTGCGCAAATAGGCATGTCTCTTATGGCAAAAAACTCATTTCTGACAAAGTTGCCCAAATGCATCTCAGAAGTGTGCAACTTGTTCCCTGAGTTAGAAAACGTCGAGAAACGGTCGTTTCTGCTAGCGCTGTGCTTCTACACATGTATTTGCTGAACGGTGAAAGCGCACAGTAATGCACTTTTCTCCCAGCAAATACACTGTTTCTAAGGAAATGGGAACACACTGAGGAGACACTTGTGGGAGCTACTGTGACTAAAACTGAGCTTCGCTACGCACAGGGAAGCAGGAGAAAGGCTGATTTCATCAAGCCCAGTTACATACTCAGAATCTGTACTACTGCGCAAATAGGCAAAACAAGTGCGTTCTAAAGCACGTCTCTTTAGGCAAAAAACTCATTTCTGACAAAGTTGCCCAAATGCATCTCAGAAGTGTGCAACTTGTTCCCTGAGTTAGAAAACGTCGAGCAACGGTCGTTTCTGCTAGCGCTGTGCTTCTACACATGTATTTGCTGAACGGTGAAAGCGCACAGTAATGCACTTTTCTCCCAGCAAATACACTGTTTCTAAGGAAATGGGAACACACTGAGGAGACACTTGTGGGAGCTACTGTGATTAAAACTGAGCTTCGCTACGCACAGGGAAGCAGGAGAAATGCTGATTTCATCAAGCCCAGTTACATACTCAGAATCTGTACTACTGCGCAAATAGGCAAAACAAGTGCGTTCTAAAGCACGTCTCTTTAGGCAAAAAACTCATTTCTGACAAAGTTGCCCAAATGCATCTCAGAAGTGTGCAACTTGTTCCCTGAGTTAGAAAACGTCGAGAAACGGTCGTTTCTGCTATCGCTGTGCTTCTACACATGTATTTGCTGAACGGTGAAAGCGCACAGTAATGCACTTTTCTCCCAGCAAAAACACTGTTTCTAAGGAAATGGGAACACACTGAGGAGACACTTGTGGGAGCTACTGTGACTAAAACTGAGCTTCCCTATGCACAGGGAAGCAAGAGAAATGCTGATTTCATCAAGCCCAGTTACATACTCAGAATCTGTACTACTGCGCAAATAGGTATGTCTCTTAAGGCAAAAAACTCATTTCTGACAAAGTTGCCCAAATGCATCTCAGAAGTGTGCAACTTGTTCCCTGAGTTAGAAAACGTCGAGAAACGGTCGTTTCTGCTAGCGCTGTGCTTCTACACATGTATTTGCCTAACGGTAAAAGCGCACAGTAATGCACTTTTCTCCCAGCAAATACACTGTTTCTAAGGAAATGGGAACACACTGAGGAGACACTTGTGGGAGCTACTGTGACTAAAACTGAGCTTCCCTACGCACAGGGAAGCAAGAGAAATGCTGATTACATCAAGCCCAGTTACATACTCAGAATCTGTACTACTGCGCAAATAGGCAAAGCAAGTGCGTTCTAAAGCACGTCTCTTTAGGCAAAAAACTCATTTCTGACAAAGTTGCCCAAATGCATCTCAGAAGTGTGCAACTTGTTCCCTGAGTTAGAAAACGTCGAGAAACGGTCGTTTCTGCTAGCGCTGTGCTTCTACACATGTATTTGCTGAACGGTGAAAGCGCACAGTAATGCACTTTTCTCCCAGCAAATACACTGTTTCTAAGGAAATGGGAACACACTGAGGAGACACTTGTGGGAGCTACTGTGACTAAAACTGAGCTTCGCTACGCACAGGGAAGCAGGAGAAATGCTGATTTCATAAAGCCCAGTTACATACTCAGAATCTGTACTACTGCGCAAATAGGCAAAACAAGTGCGTTCTAAAGCACGTCTCTTTAGGCAAAAAACTCATTTCTGACAAAGTTGCCCAAATGCATCTCAGAAGTGTGCAACTTGTTCCCTGAGTTAGAAAACGTCGAGAAACGGTTGTTTCTGCTAGCGCTGTGCTTCTACACATGTATTTGCTGAACGGTGAAAGCGCACAGTAATGCACTTTTCTCCCAGCAAAAACACTGTTTCTAAGGAAATGGGAACACACTGAGTAGACACTTGTGGGAGCTACTGTGACTAAAACTGAGCTTCCCTACGCACAGGGAAGCAGGAAAAATGCTGATTTCATCAAGCCCAGTTACATACTCAGAATCTGTACTACTGCGCAAATAGGCAAAACAAGTGCGTTCTAAAGCACATCTCTTTAGGCAAAAAACTCATTTCTGACAAAGTTGCCCAAATGCATCTCAGAAGTGTGCAACTTGTTCCCTGAGTTAGAAAACGTCGAGAAACGGTCGTTTCTGCTAGCGCTGTGCTTCTACACATGTATTTGCTGAACGGTGAAAGCGCACAGTAATGCACTTTTCTCCCAGCAAATACACTGTTTCTAAGGAAATGGGAACACACTGAGGAGACACTTGTGGGAGCTACTGTGACTAAAACTGAGCTTCCCTACGCACAGGGAAGCAAGAGAAATGCTGATTACATCAAGCCCAGTTACATACTCAGAATCTGTACTACTGCGCAAATAGGCAAAGCAAGTGCGTTCTAAAGCACGTCTCTTTAGGCAAAAAACTCATTTCTGACAAAGTTGCCCAAATGCATCTCAGAAGTGTGCAACTTGTTCCCTGAGTTAGAAAACGTCGAGAAACGGTCGTTTCTGCTAGCGCTGTGCTTCTACACATGTATTTGCCTAACGGTAAAAGCGCACAGTAATGCACTTTTCTCCCAGCAAATACACTGTTTCTAAGGAAATGGGAACACACTGAGGAGACACTTGTGGGAGCTACTGTGACTAAAACTGAGCTTCCCTACGCACAGGGAAGCAAGAGAAATGCTGATTACATCAAGCCCAGTTACATACTCAGAATCTGTACTACTGCGCAAATAGGCAAAGCAAGTGCGTTCTAAAGCACGTCTCTTTAGGCAAAAAACTCATTTCTGACAAAGTTGCCCAAATGCATCTCAGAAGTGTGCAACTTGTTCCCTGAGTTAGAAAACGTCGAGAAACGGTCGTTTCTGCTAGCGCTGTGCTTCTACACATGTATTTGCTGAACGGTGAAAGCGCACAGTAATGCACTTTTCTCCCAGCAAATACACTGTTTCTAAGGAAATGGGAACACACTGAGGAGACACTTGTGGGAGCTACTGTGACTAAAACTGAGCTTCGCTACGCACAGGGAAGCAGGAGAAATGCTGATTTCATAAAGCCCAGTTACATACTCAGAATCTGTACTACTGCGCAAATAGGCAAAACAAGTGCGTTCTAAAGCACGTCTCTTTAGGCAAAAAACTCATTTCTGACAAAGTTGCCCAAATGCATCTCAGAAGTGTGCAACTTGTTCCCTGAGTTAGAAAACGTCGAGAAACGGTTGTTTCTGCTAGCGCTGTGCTTCTACACATGTATTTGCTGAACGGTGAAAGCGCACAGTAATGCACTTTTCTCCCAGCAAAAACACTGTTTCTAAGGAAATGGGAACACACTGAGGAGACACTTGTGGGAGCTACTGTGACTAAAACTGAGCTTCCCTACGCACAGGGAAGCAGGAAAAATGCTGATTTCATCAAGCCCAGTTACATACTCAGAATCTGTACTACTGCGCAAATAGGCAAAACAAGTGCGTTCTAAAGCACATCTCTTTAGGCAAAAAACTCATTTCTGACAAAGTTGCCCAAATGCATCTCAGAAGTGTGCAACTTGTTCCCTGAGTTAGAAAACATCGAGAAACGGTCGTTTCTGCTAGCGCTGTGCTTCTACACATGTATTTGCTGAACGGTGAAAGCGCACAGTAATGCACTTTTCTCCCAGCAAATACACTGTTTCTAAGGAAATGGGAACACACTGAGGAGACACTTGTGGGAGCTACTGTGACTAAAACTGAGCTTCCCTATGCACAGGGAAGCAAGAGAAATGCTGATTTCATCAAGCCCAGTTACATACTCAGAATCTGTACTACTGCGCAAATAGGTATGTCTCTTAAGGCAAAAAACTCATTTCTGACAAAGTGGCCCAAATGCATCTCAGAAGTGTGCAACTTGTTCCCTGAGTTAGAAAACGTCGAGAAACGGTCGTTTCTGCTAGCGCTGTGCTTCTACACATGTATTTGCTGAACGGTGAAAGCGCACAGTAATGCACTTTTCTCCCAGCAAATACACTGTTTCTAAGGAAATGGGAACACACTGAGGAGACACTTGTGGGAGCTACTGTGACTAAAACTGAGCTTCACTACGCACAGGGAAGCAGGAGAAATGCTGATTTCATCAAGCCCAGTTACATACTCAGAATCTGTACTACTGCGCAAATAGGCAAAGCAAGTGCGTTCTAAAGCACGTCTCTTTAGGCAAAAAACTCATTTCTGACAAAGTTGCCCAAATGCATCTCAGAAGTGTGCAACTTGTTCCCTGAGTTAGAAAACGTCGAGAAACGGTCGTTTCTGCTAGCGCTGTGCTTCTACACATGTATTTGCTGAACGGTGAAAGCGCACAGTAATGCACTTTTCTCCCAGCAAATACACTGTTTCTAAGGAAATGGGAACACACTGAGGAGACACTTGTGGGAGCTACTGTGACTAAAACTGAGCTTCCCTACGCACAGGGAAGCAGGAGAAATGCTGATTTCATCAAGCCCAGTTACATACTCAGAATCTGTACTACTGCGCAAATAGGCAAAACAAGTGCGTTCTAAAGCACGTCTCTTTAGGCAAAAAACTCATTTCTGACAAAGTTGCCCAAATGCATCTCAGAAGTGTGCAACTTGTTCCCTGAGTTAGAAAACGTCGAGAAATGGTCGTTTCTGCTAGCGCTGTGCTTCTACACATGTATTTGCTGAACGGTGAAAGCGCACAGTAATGCACTTTTCTCCCAGCAAATACACTGTTTCTAAGGAAATGGGAACACACTGAGGAGACACTTGTGGGAGCTACTGTGACTAAAACTGAGCTTCCCTACGCACAGGGAAGCAAGAGAAATGCTGATTACATCAAGCCCAGTTACATACTCAGAATCTGTACTACTGCGCAAATAGGCAAAACAAGTGCGTTCTAAAGCACGTCTCTTTAGGCAAAAAACTCATTTCTGACAAAGTTGCCAAAATGCATCTCAGAAGTGTGCAACTTGTTCCCTGAGTTAGAAAACGTCGAGAAACGGTCGTTTCTGCTAGCGCTGTGCTTCTACACATGTATTTGCTGAACGGTGAAAGCGCACAGTAATGCATTTTTCTCCCTGCAAATACACTGTTTCTAAGGAAATGGGAACACACTGAGGAGACACTTGTGGGAGCTACTGTGACTAAAACTGAGCTTCCCTACGCACAGGGAAGCAAGAGAAATGCTGATTTCATCAAGCCCAGTTACATACTCAGAATCTGTACTACTGCGCAAATAGGTATGTCTCTTAAGGCAAAAAACTCATTTCTGACAAAGTTGCCCAAATGCATCTCAGAAGTGTGCAACTTGTTCCCTGAGTTAGAAAACGTCGAGAAACGGTCGTTTCTGCTAGCGCTGTGCTTCTACACATGTATTTGCTGAACGGTGAAAGCGCACAGTAATGCACTTTTCTCCCAGCAAATACACTGTTTCTAAGGAAATGGGAACACACTGAGGAGACACTTGTGGGAGCTACTGTGACTAAAACTGAGCTTCGCTACGCACAGGGAAGCAGGAGAAAGGCTGATTTCATCAAGCCCAGTTACATACTCAGAATCTGTACTACTGCGCAAATAGGCAAAACAAGTGCGTTCTAAAGCACGTCTCTTTAGGCAAAAAACTCATTTCTGACAAAGTTGCCCAAATGCATCTCAGAAGTGTGCAACTTGTTCCCTGAGTTAGAAAACGTCGAGCAACGGTCGTTTCTGCTAGCGCTGTGCTTCTACACATGTATTTGCTGAACGGTGAAAGCGCACAGTAATGCACTTTTCTCCCAGCAAATACACTGTTTCTAAGGAAATGGGAACACACTGAGGAGACACTTGTGGGAGCTACTGTGATTAAAACTGAGCTTCGCTACGCACAGGGAAGCAGGAGAAATGCTGATTTCATCAAGCCCAGTTACATACTCAGAATCTGTACTACTGCGCAAATAGGCAAAACAAGTGCGTTCTAAAGCACGTCTCTTTAGGCAAAAAACTCATTTCTGACAAAGTTGCCCAAATGCATCTCAGAAGTGTGCAACTTGTTCCCTGAGTTAGAAAACGTCGAGAAACGGTTGTTTCTGCTAGCGCTGTGCTTCTACACATGTATTTGCTGAACGGTGAATGCGCAGAGTAATGCACTTTTCTCCCAGCAAAAACATTGTTTCTAAGGAAATGGGAACACACTGAGGAGACACTTGTGGGAGCTACTGTGACTAAAACTGAGCTTCCCTACGCACAGGGAAGCAAGAAAAATGCTGATTTCATCAAGCCCAGTTACATACTCAGAATCTGTACTACTGCGCAAATAGGCAAAACAAGTGCGTTCTAAAGCACGTCTCTTTAGGCAAAAAACTCATTTCTGACAAAGTTGCCCAAATGCATCTCAGAAGTGTGCAACTTGTTCCCTGAGTTAGAAAACGTCGAGAAACGGTCGTTTCTGCTAGCGCTGTGCTTCTACACATGTATTTGCTGAACGGTGAAAGCGCACAGTAATGCACTTTTCTCCCAGCAAATACACTGTTTCTAAGGAAATGGGAACACACTGAGGAGACACTTGTGGGAGCTACTGTGACTAAAACTGAGCTTCCCTATGCACAGGGAAGCAAGAGAAATGCTGATTTCATCAAGCCCAGTTACATACTCAGAATCTGTACTACTGCGCAAATAGGTATGTCTCTTAAGGCAAAAAACTCATTTCTGACAAAGTTGCCCAAATGCATCTCAGAAGTGTGCAACTTGTTCCCTGAGTTAGAAAACGTCGAGAAACGGTCGTTTCTGCTAGCGCTGTGCTTCTACACATGTATTTGCCTAACGGTGAAAGCGCACAGTAATGCACTTTTCTCCCAGCAAATACACTGTTTCTAAGGAAATGGGAACACACTGAGGAGACACTTGTGGGAGCTACTGTGACTAAAACTGAGCTTCGCTACGCACAGGGAAGCAGGAGAAAGGCTGATTTCATCAAGCCCAGTTACATACTCAGAATCTGTACTACTGCGCAAATAGGCAAAACAAGTGCGTTCTAAAGCACGTCTCTTTAGGCAAAAAACTCATTTCTGACAAAGTTGCCCAAATGCATCTCAGAAGTGTGCAACTTGTTCCCTGAGTTAGAAAACGTCGAGCAACGGTCGTTTCTGCTAGCGCTGTGCTTCTACACATGTATTTGCTGAACGGTGAAAGCGCACAGTAATGCACTTTTCTCCCAGCAAATACACTGTTTCTAAGGAAATGGGAACACACTGAGGAGACACTTGTGGGAGCTACTGTGATTAAAACTGAGCTTCGCTACGCACAGTGAAGCAGGAGAAATGCTGATTTCATCAAGCCCAGTTACATACTCAGAATCTGTACTACTGCGCAAATAGGCAAAACAAGTGCGTTCTAAAGCACGTCTCTTTAGGCAAAAAACTCATTTCTGACAAAGTTGCCCAAATGCATCTCAGAAGTGTGCAACTTGTTCCCTGAGTTAGAAAACGTCGAGAAACGGTTGTTTCTGCTAGCGCTGTGCTTCTACACATGTATTTGCTGAACGGTGAATGCGCAGAGTAATGCACTTTTCTCCCAGCAAAAACATTGTTTCTAAGGAAATGGGAACACACTGAGGAGACACTTGTGGGAGCTACTGTGACTAAAACTGAGCTTCCCTACGCACAGGGAAGCAAGAAAAATGCTGATTTCATCAAGCCCAGTTACATACTCAGAATCTGTACTACTGCGCAAATAGGCAAAACAAGTGCGTTCTAAAGCACGTCTCTTTAGGCAAAAAACTCATTTCTGACAAAGTTGCCCAAATGCATCTCAGAAGTGTGCAACTTGTTCCCTGAGTTAGAAAACGTCGAGAAACGGTCGTTTCTGCTAGCGCTGTGCTTCTACACATGTATTTGCTGAACGGTGAAAGCGCACAGTAATGCACTTTTCTCCCAGCAAATACACTGTTTCTAAGGAAATGGGAACACACTGAGGAGACACTTGTGGGAGCTACTGTGACTAAAACTGAGCTTCCCTATGCACAGGGAAGCAAGAGAAATGCTGATTTCATCAAGCCCAGTTACATACTCAGAATCTGTACTACTGCGCAAATAGGTATGTCTCTTAAGGCAAAAAACTCATTTCTGACAAAGTTGCCCAAATGCATCTCAGAAGTGTGCAACTTGTTCCCTGAGTTAGAAAACGTCGAGAAACGGTCGTTTCTGCTAGCGCTGTGTTTCTACACATGTATTTGCCTAACGGTGAAAGCGCACAGTAATGCACTTTTCTCCCAGCAAATACACTGTTTCTAAGGAAATGGGAACACACTGAGGAGACACTTGTGGGAGCTACTGTGACTAAAACTGAGCTTCCCTACGCACAGGGAAGCAAGAGAAATGCTGATTACATCAAGCCCAGTTACATACTCAGAATCTGTACTACTGCGCAAATAGGCAAAGCAAGTGCGTTCTAAAGCACGTCTCTTTAGGCAAAAAACTCATTTCTGACAAAGTTGCCCAAATGCATCTCAGAAGTGTGCAACTTGTTCCCTGAGTTAGAAAACGTCGAGAAACGGTCGTTTCTGCTAGCGCTGTGCTTCTACACATGTATTTGCTGAACGGTGAAAGCGCACAGTAATGCACTTTTCTCCCAGCAAATACACTGTTTCTAAGGAAATGGGAACACACTGAGGAGACACTTGTGGGAGCTACTGTGACTAAAACTGAGCTTCGCTACGCACAGGGAAGCAGGAGAAATGCTGATTTCATCAAGCCCAGTTACATACTCAGAATCTGTACTACTGCGCAAATAGGCAAAACAAGTGCGTTCTAAAGCACGTCTCTTTAGGCAAAAAACTCATTTCTGACAAAGTTGCCCAAATGCATCTCAGAAGTGTGCAACTTGTTCCCTGAGTTAGAAAACGTCGAGAAACGGTTGTTTCTGCTAGCGCTGTGCTTCTACACATGTATTTGCTGAACGGTGAAAGCGCACAGTAATGCACTTTTCCCCCAGCAAAAACACTGTTTCTAAGGAAATGGGAACACACTGAGGAGACACTTGTGGGAGCTACTGTGACTAAAACTGAGCTTCCCTACGCACAGGGAAGCAGGAAAAATGCTGATTTCATCAAGCCCAGTTACATACTCAGAATCTGTACTACTGCGCAAATAGGCAAAACAAGTGCGTTCTAAAGCACATCTCTTTAGGCAAAAAACTCATTTCTGACAAAGTTGCCCAAATGCATCTCGGAAGTGTGCAACTTGTTCCCTGAGTTAGAAAACGTCGAGAAACGGTCGTTTCTGCTAGCGCTGTGCTTCTACACATGTATTTGCTGAACGGTGAAAGCGCACAGTAATGTACTTTTCTCCCAGCAAATACACTGTTTCTAAGGAAATGGGAACACACTGAGGAGACACTTGTGGGAGCTACTGTGACTAAAACTGAGCTTCCCTATGCACAGGGAAGCAAGAGAAATGCTGATTTCATCAAGCCCAGTTACATACTCAGAATCTGTACTACTGCGCAAATAGGTATGTCTCTTAAGGCAAAAAACTCATTTCTGACAAAGTTGCCCAAATGCATCTCAGAAGTGTGCAACTTGTTCCCTGAGTTAGAAAACGTCGAGAAACGGTCGTTTCTGCTAGCGCTGTGTTTCTACACATGTATTTGCCTAACGGTGAAAGCGCACAGTAATGCACTTTTCTCCCAGCAAATACACTGTTTCTAAGGAAATGGGAACACACTGAGGAGACACTTGTGGGAGCTACTGTGACTAAAACTGAGCTTCCCTACGCACAGGGAAGCAAGAGAAATGCTGATTACATCAAGCCCAGTTACATACTCAGAATCTGTACTACTGCGCAAATAGGCAAAGCAAGTGCGTTCTAAAGCACGTCTCTTTAGGCAAAAAACTCATTTCTGACAAAGTTGCCCAAATGCATCTCAGAAGTGTGCAACTTGTTCCCTGAGTTAGAAAACGTCGAGAAACGGTCGTTTCTGCTAGCGCTGTGCTTCTACACATGTATTTGCTGAACGGTGAAAGCGCACAGTAATGCACTTTTCTCCCAGCAAATACACTGTTTCTAAGGAAATGGGAACACACTGAGGAGACACTTGTGGGAGCTACTGTGACTAAAACTGAGCTTCGCTACGCACAGGGAAGCAGGAGAAATGCTGATTTCATCAAGCCCAGTTACATACTCAGAATCTGTACTACTGCGCAAATAGGCAAAACAAGTGCGTTCTAAAGCACGTCTCTTTAGGCAAAAAACTCATTTCTGACAAAGTTGCCCAAATGCATCTCAGAAGTGTGCAACTTGTTCCCTGAGTTAGAAAACGTCGAGAAACGGTTGTTTCTGCTAGCGCTGTGCTTCTACACATGTATTTGCTGAACGGTGAAAGCGCACAGTAATGCACTTTTCCCCCAGCAAAAACACTGTTTCTAAGGAAATGGGAACACACTGAGGAGACACTTGTGGGAGCTACTGTGACTAAAACTGAGCTTCCCTACGCACAGGGAAGCAGGAAAAATGCTGATTTCATCAAGCCCAGTTACATACTCAGAATCTGTACTACTGCGCAAATAGGCAAAACAAGTGCGTTCTAAAGCACATCTCTTTAGGCAAAAAACTCATTTCTGACAAAGTTGCCCAAATGCATCTCGGAAGTGTGCAACTTGTTCCCTGAGTTAGAAAACGTCGAGAAACGGTCGTTTCTGCTAGCGCTGTGCTTCTACACATGTATTTGCTGAACGGTGAAAGCGCACAGTAATGTACTTTTCTCCCAGCAAATACACTGTTTCTAAGGAAATGGGAACACACTGAGGAGACACTTGTGGGAGCTACTGTGACTAAAACTGAGCTTCCCTATGCACAGGGAAGCAAGAGAAATGCTGATTTCATCAAGCCCAGTTACATACTCAGAATCTGTACTACTGCGCAAATAGGTATGTCTCTTAAGGCAAAAAACTCATTTCTGACAAAGTTGCCCAAATGCATCTCAGAAGTGTGCAACTTGTTCCCTGAGTTAGAAAACGTCGAGAAACGGTCGTTTCTGCTAGCGCTGTGCTTCTACACATGTATTTGCTGAACGGTGAAAGCGCACAGTAATGCACTTTTCTCCCAGCAAATACACTGTTTCTAAGGAAATGGGAACACACTGAGGAGACACTTGTGGGAGCTACTGTGACTAAAACTGAGCTTCCCTACGCACAGGGAAGCAAGAGAAATGCTGATTACATCAAGCCCAGTTACATACTCAGAATCTGTACTACTGCGCAAATAGGCAAAGCAAGTGCGTTCTAAAGCACGTCTCTTTAGGCAAAAAACTCATTTCTGACAAAGTTGCCCAAATGCATCTCAGAAGTGTGCAACTTGTTCCCTGAGTTAGAAAACGTCGAGAAACGGTCGTTTCTGCTAGCGCTGTGCTTCTACACATGTATTTGCTGAACGGTGAAAGCGCACAGTAATGCACTTTTCTCCCAGCAAATACACTGTTTCTAAGGAAATGGGAACACAATGAGGAGACACTTGTGGGAGCTACTGTGACTAAAACTGAGCTTCCCTACGCACAGGGAAGCAGGAGAAATGCTGATTTCATCAAGCCCAGTTACATACTCAGAATCTGTACTACTGCGCAAATAGGCAAAACAAGTGCGTTCTAAAGCACGTCTCTTTAGGCAAAAAACTCATTTCTGACAAAGTTGCCCAAATGCATCTCAGAAGTGTGCAACTTGTTCCCTGAGTTAGAAAACGTCGAGAAACGGTCGTTTCTGCTAGCGCTGTGCTTCTACACATGTATTTGCTGAACGGTGAAAGCGCACAGTAATGCACTTTTCTCCCAGCAAATACACTGTTTCTAAGGAAATGGGAACACACTGAGGAGACACTTGTGGGAGCTACTGTGACTAAAACTGAGCTTCCCTACGCACAGGGAAGCAAGAGAAATGCTGATTACATCAAGCCCAGTTACATACTCAGAATCTGTACTACTGCGCAAATAGGCAAAACAAGTGCGTTCTAAAGCACGTCTCTTTAGGCAAAAAACTCATTTCTGACAAAGTTGCCAAAATGCATCTCAGAAGTGTGCAACTTGTTCCCTGAGTTAGAAAGCGTCGAGAAACGGTCGTTTCTGCTAGCGCTGTGCTTCTACACATGTATTTGCTGAACGGTGAAAGCGCACAGTAATGCACTTTTCTCCCAGCAAATATACTGTTTCTAAGGAAATGGGAACACACTGAGGAGACACTTGTGGGAGCTACTGTGACTAAAACTGAGCTTCCCTACGCACAGGGAAGCAAGAGAAATGCTGATTTCATCAAGCCCAGTTACATACTCAGAATCGGTACTACTGCGCAAATAGGCATGTCTCTTAAGGCAAAAAACTCATTTCTGACAAAGTTGCCCAAATGCATCTCAGAAGTGTGCAACTTGTTCCCTGAGTTAGAAAACGTCGAGAAACGGTCGTTTCTGCTAGCGCTGTGCTTCTACACATGTATTTGCTGAACGGTGAAAGCGCACAGTAATGCACTTTTCTCCCAGCAAATACACTGTTTCTAAGGAAATGGGAACACACTGAGGAGACACTTGTGGGAGCTACTGTGACTAAAACTGAGCTTCGCTACGCACAGGGAAGCAGGAGAAATGCTGATTTCATCAAGCCCAGTTACATACTCAGAATCTGTACTACTGCGCAAATAGGCAAAGCAAGTGCGTTCTAAAGCACGTCTCTTTAGGCAAAAAACTCATTTCTGACAAAGTTGCCCAAATGCATCTCAGAAGTGTGCAACTTGTTCCCTGAGTTAGAAAACGTCGAGAAACGGTCGTTTCTGCTAGCGCTGTGCTTCTACACATGTATTTGCTGAACGGTGAAAGCGCACAGTAATGCACTTTTCTCCCAGCAAATACACTGTTTCTAAGGAAATGGGAACACACTGAGGAGACACTTGTGGGAGCTACTGTGACTAAAACTGAGCTTCCCTACGCACAGGGAAGCAGGAGAAATGCTGATTTCATCAAGCCCAGTTACATACTCAGAATCTGTACTACTGCGCAAATAGGCAAAACAAGTGCGTTCTAAAGCACGTCTCTTTAGGCAAAAAACTCATTTCTGACAAAGTTGCCCAAATGCATCTCAGAAGTGTGCAACTTGTTCCCTGAGTTAGAAAACGTCGAGAAACGGTCGTTTCTGCTAGCGCTGTGCTTCTACACATGTATTTGCTGAACGGTGAAAGCGCACAGTAATGCACTTTTCTCCCAGCAAATACACTGTTTCTAAGGAAATGGGAACACACTGAGGAGACACTTGTGGGAGCTACTGTGACTAAAACTGAGCTTCCCTACGCACAGGGAAGCAAGAGAAATGCTGATTACATCAAGCCCAGTTACATACTCAGAATCTGTACTACTGCGCAAATAGGCAAAACAAGTGCGTTCTAAAGCACGTCTCTTTAGGCAAAAAACTCATTTCTGACAAAGTTGCCAAAATGCATCTCAGAAGTGTGCAACTTGTTCCCTGAGTTAGAAAGCGTCGAGAAACGGTCGTTTCTGCTAGCGCTGTGCTTCTACACATGTATTTGCTGAACGGTGAAAGCGCACAGTAATGCACTTTTCTCCCAGCAAATATACTGTTTCTAAGGAAATGGGAACACACTGAGGAGACACTTGTGGGAGCTACTGTGACTAAAACTGAGCTTCCCTACGCACAGGGAAGCAAGAGAAATGCTGATTTCATCAAGCCCAGTTACATACTCAGAATCGGTACTACTGCGCAAATAGGCATGTCTCTTAAGGCAAAAAACTCATTTCTGACAAAGTTGCCCAAATGCATCTCAGAAGTGTGCAACTTGTTCCCTGAGTTAGAAAACGTCGAGAAACGGTCGTTTCTGCTAGCGCTGTGCTTCTACACATGTATTTGCTGAACGGTGAAAGCGCACAGTAATGCACTTTTCTCCCAGCAAATACACTGTTTCTAAGGAAATGGGAACACACTGAGGAGACACTTGTGGGAGCTACTGTGACTAAAACTGAGCTTCGCTACGCACAGGGAAGCAGGAGAAATGCTGATTTCATCAAGCCCAGTTACATACTCAGAATCTGTACTACTGCGCAAATAGGCAAAACAAGTGCGTTCTAAAGCACGTCTCTTTAGGCAAAAAACTCATTTCTGACAAAGTTGCCCAAATGCATCTCAGAAGTGTGCAACTTGTTCCCTGAGTTAGAAAACGTCGAGAAACGGTCGTTTCTGCTATCGCTGTGCTTCTACACATGTATTTGCTGAACGGTGAAAGCGCACAGTAATGCACTTTTCTCCCAGCAAATACACTGTTTCTAAGGAAATGGGAACACACTGAGGAGACACTTGTGGGAGCTACTGTGACTAAAACTGAGCTTCCCTATGCACAGGGAAGCAAGAGAAATGCTGATTTCATCAAGCCCAGTTACATACTCAGAATCTGTACTACTGCGCAAATAGGCATGTCTCTTAAGGCAAAAAACTCATTTCTGACAAAGTTGCCCAAATGCATCTCAGAAGTGTGCAACTTGTTCCCTGAGTTAGAAAACGTCGAGAAACGGTCGTTTCTGCTAGCGCTGTGCTTCTACACATGTATTTGCTGAACGGTGAAAGCGCACAGTAATGCACTTTTCTCCCAGCAAATACACTGTTTCTAAGGAAATGGGAACACACTGAGGAGACACTTGTGGGAGCTACTGTGACTAAAACTGAGCTTCCCTACGCACAGGGAAGCAAGAGAAATGCTGATTTCATCAAGCCCAGTTACATACTCAGAATCTGTACTACTGCGCAAATAGGCATGTCTCTTAAGGCAAAAAACTCATTTCTGACAAAGTTGCCCAAATGCATCTCAGAAGTGTGCAACTTGTTCCCTGAGTTAGAAAACGTCGAGAAACGGTCGTTTCTGCTAGCGCTGTGCTTCTACACATGTATTTGCTGAACGGTGAAAGCGCACAGTAATGCACTTTTCTCCCAGCAAATACACTGTTTCTAAGGAAATGGGAACACACTGAGGAGACACTTTTGGGAGCTACTGTGACTAAAACTGAGCTTCCCTACGCACAGGGAAGCAAGAGAAATGCTGATTACATCAAGCCCAGTTACATACTCAGAATCTGTACTACTGCGCAAATAGGCAAAACAAGTGCTTTCTAAAGCACGTCTCTTTAGGCAAAAAACTCATTTCTGACAAAGTTGCCCAAATGCATCTCAGAAGTGTGCAACTTGTTCCCTGAGTTAGAAAACGTCGAGAAACGGTCGTTTCTGCTAGCGCTGTGCTTCTACACATGTATTTGCTGAACGGTGAAAGCGCACAGTAATGCACTTTTCTCCCAGCAAATACACTGTTTCTAAGGAAATGGGAACACACTGAGGAGACACTTGTGGGAGCTACTGTGACTAAAACTGAGCTTCGCTACGCACAGGGAAGCAGGAGAAATGCTGATTTCATCAAGCCTCGTTACATACTCAGAATCTGTACTACTGCGCAAATAGGCATGTCTCTTAAGGCAAAAAACTCATTTCTGACAAAGTTGCCCAAATGCATCTCAGAAGTGTGCAACTTGTTCCCTGAGTTAGAAAACGTCGAGAAACGGTCGTTTCTGCTAGCGCTGTGCTTCTACACATGTATTTGCTGAACGGTGAAAGCGCACAGTAATGCACTTTTCTCCCAGCAAATACACTGTTTCTAAGGAAATGGGAACAAACTGAGGAGACACTTGTGGGAGCTACTGTGACTAAAACTGAGCTTCGCTACGCACAGGGAAGCAGGAGAAATGCTGATTTCATCAAGCCCAGTTACATACTCAGAATCTGTACGACTGCGCAAATAGGCATGTCTCTTTATGCAAAAAACTCATTTCTGACAAAGTTGCCCAAATGCATCTCAGACCTGTGTAACTTATTCCCTGAGTGAGGAAACGTCGAGAAACGGTCGTTTCTGCTAGCGCTGTGCTTCTACACATGTATTTGCTGAACGGTGAAAGCGCACAGTAATGCACTTTTCTCCCAGCAAATACACTGTTTCTAAGGAAATGGGAACACACTGAGGAGACACTTGTGGGAGCTACTGTGACTAAAACTGAGCTTCCCTACGCACAGGGAAGCAAGAGAAATGCTGATTACATCAAGCCCAGTTACATACTCAGAATCTGTACTACTGCGCAAATAGGCAAAACAAGTGCGTTCTAAAGCACGTCTCTTTAGGCAAAAAACTCATTTCTGACAAAGTTGCCCAAATGCATCTCAGACGTTTGTAACTTGTACCCTGAGTGAGGAAACGTCGAGAAACGGTCGTTTCTGCTAGCGCTGTGCTTCTACACATGTATTTGCTGAACGGTGAAAGCGCACAGTAATGCACTTTTCTCCCAGCAAATACACTGTTTCTAAGGAAATGGGAACACACTGAGGAGACACTTGTGGGAGCTACTGTGACTAAAACTGAGCTTCGCTACGCACAGGGAAGCAGGAGAAATGCTGATTTCATCAAGCCTCGTTACATACTCAGAATCTGTACTACTGCGCAAATAGGCATGTCTCTTAAGGCAAAAAACTCATTTCTGACAAAGTTGCCCAAATGCATCTCAGAAGTGTGCAACTTGTTCCCTGAGTTAGAAAACGTCGAGAAACGGTCGTTTCTGCTAGCGCTGTGCTTCTACACATGTATTTGCTGAACGGTGAAAGCGCACAGTAATGCACTTTTCTCCCAGCAAATACACTGTTTCTAAGGAAATGGGTACACACTGAGGAGACACTTGTGGGAGCTACTGTGACTAAAACTGAGCTTCGCTACGCACAGGGAAGCAGGAGAAATGCTGATTTCATCAAGCCCAGTTACATACTCAGAATCTGTACTACTGCGCAAATAGGCAAAACAAGTGCGTTCTAAAGCACGTCTCTTTAGGCAAAAAACTCATTTCTGACAAAGTTGCCCAAATGCATCTCAGAAGTGTGCAACTTGTTCCCTGAGTTAGAAAACGTCGAGAAACGGTCGTTTCTGCTAGCGCTGTGCTTCTACACATGTATTTGCTGAACGGTGAAAGCGCACAGTAATGCACTTTGCTCCCAGCAAATACACTGTTTCTAAGGAAATGGGAACACACTGAGGAGACACTGTGGGAGCTACTGTGACTAAAACTGAGCTTCCCTATGCACAGGGAAGCAAGAGAAATGCTGATTTCATCAAGCCCAGTTACATACTCAGAATCTGTACTACTGCGCAAATAGGTATGTCTCTTAAGGCAAAAAACTCATTTCTGACAAAGTTGCCCAAATGCATCTCAGAAGTGTGCAACTTGTTCCCTGAGTTAGAAAACGTCGAGAAACGGTCGTTTCTGCTAGCGCTGTGCTTCTACACATGTATTTGCTGAACGGTGAAAGCGCACAGTAATGCACTTTTCTCCCAGCAAATACACTGTTTCTAAGGAAATGGGAACACACTGAGGAGACACTTGTGGGAGCTACTGTGACTAAAACTGAGCTTCCCTACGCACAGGGAAGCAAGAGAAATGCTGATTACATCAACCCCAGTTACATACTCAGAATCTGTACTACTGCGCTAATAGGCAAAACAAGTGCTTTCTAAAGCAAGTCTCTTTAGGCAAAAAACTCATTTCTGACAAAGTTGCCCAAATGCATCTCAGAAGTGTGCAACTTGTTCCCTGAGTTAGAAAACGTCGAGAAACGGTCGTTTCTGCTAGCGCTGTGCTTCTACACATGTATTTGCTGAACGGTGAAAGCGCACAGTAATGCACTTTTCTCCCAGCAAACACTGTTTCTAAGGAAATGGGAACACACTGAGGAGACACTTGTGGGAGCTACTGTGACTAAAACTGAGCTTCGCTACGCACAGGGAAGCAGGAGAAATGCTGATTTCATCAAGCCCCGTTACATACTCAGAATCTGTACTACTGCGCAAATAGGCAAAACAAGTGCATTCTAAAGCACGTCTCTTTAGGCAAAAAACTCATTTCTGACAAAGTTGCCCAAATGCATCTCAGAAGTGTGCAACTTGTTCCCTGAGTTAGAAAACGTCGAGAAACGGTCGTTTCTGCTAGCGCTGTGCTTCTACACATGTATTTGCTGAACGGTGAAAGCGCACAGTAATGCACTTTTCTCCCAGCAAAAACACTGTTTCTAAGGAAATGGGAACACACTGAGGAGACACTTGTGGGAGCTACTGTGACTAAAACTGAGCTTCCCTACGCACAGGGAAGCAAGAGAAATGCTGATTTCATCAAGCCCAGTTACATACTCAGAATCTGTACTACTGCGCAAATAGGCAAAACAAGTGCGTTCTAAAGCACGTCTCTTTAGGCAAAAAACTCATTTCTGACAAAGTTGCCCAAATGCATCTCAGAAGTTTGCAACTTGTTCCCTGAGTTAGAAAACGTCGAGAAACGGTCGTTTCTGCTAGCGCTGTGCTTCTACACATGTATTTGCTGAACGGTGAAAGCGCACAGTAATGCACTTTTCTCCCAGCAAATACACTGTTTCTAAGGAAATGGGAACACACTGAGGAGACACTTGTGGGAGCTACTGTGACTAAAACTGAGCTTCCCTACGCACAGGGAAGCAAGAGAAATGCTGATTACATCAAGCCCAGTTACATACTCAGAATCTGTACTACTGCGCAAATAGGCAAAACAAGTGCGTTCTAAAGCACGTCTCTTTAAGCAAAAAACTCATTTCTGACAAAGTTGCCCAAATGCATCTCAGAAGTGTGCAACTTGTTCCCTGAGTTAGAAAACGTCGAGAAACGGTCGTTTCTGCTAGCGCTGTGCTTCTACACATGTATTTGCTGAACGGTGAAAGCGCACAGTAATGCACTTTTCTCCCAGCAAATACACTGTTTCTAAGGAAATGGGAACACACTGAGGAGACACTTGTGGGAGCTACTGTGACTAAAACTGAGCTTCCCTACGCACAGGGAAGCAAGAGAAATGCTGATTTCATCAAGCCCAGTTACATACTCAGAATCTGTACTACTGCGCAAATAGGCATGTCTCTTAAGGCAAAAAACTCATTTCTGACAAAGTTGCCCAAATGCATCTCAGAAGTGTGCAACTTGTTCCCTGAGTTAGAAAACGTCGAGAAACGGTCGTTTCTGCTAGCGCTGTGCTCCTACACATGTATTTGCTGAACGGTGAAAGCGCACAGTAATGCACTTTTCTCCCAGCAAATACACTGTTTCTAAGGAAATGGGAACACACTGAGGAGACACTTGTGGGAGCTACTGTGACTAAAACTGAGCTTCCCTACGCACAGGGAAGCAAGAGAAATGCTGATTACATCAAGCCCAGTTACATACTCAGAATCTGTACTACTGCGCAAATAGGCAAAACAAGTGCGTTCTAAAGCACGTCTCTTTAGGCAAAAAACTCATTTCTGACAAAGTTGCCCAAATGCATCTCAGACGTTTGTAACTTGTTCCCTGAGTGAGGAAACGTCGAGAAACGGTCGTTTCTGCTAGCGCTGTGCTTCTATACATGTATTTGCTGAACGGTGAAAGCGCACAGTAATGCACTTTTCTCCCAGCAAAAACACTGTTTCTAAGGAAATGGGAACACACTGAGGAGACACTTGTGGGAGCTACTGTGACTAAAACTGAGCTTCCCTACGCACAGGGAAGCAAGAGAAATGCTGATTTCATCAAGCCCAGTTACATACTCAGAATCTGTACTATTGCGCAAATAGGCATGTCTCTTAAGGCAAAAAACTCATTTCTGACAAAGTTGCCCAAATGCATCTCAGAAGTGTGCAACTTGTTCCCTGAGTTAGAAAAGGTCGAGAAACGGTCGTTTCTGCTAGCGCTGTGCTTCTACACATGTATTTGCTGAACGGTGAAAGCGCACAGTAATGCACTTTTCTCCCAGCAAATACACTGTTTCTAAGGAAATGTGAACACACTGAGGAGACACATGTGGGAGCTACTGTGACTAAAACTGAGCTTCCCTATGCACAGGGAAGGAGGAGAAATGCTGATTTCATCAAGCCCAGTTACATACTCAGAATCTGTACTACTGCGCAAATAGGCAAAACAAGTGCGTTCTAAAGCACGTCTCTTTAGGCAAAAAACTCATTTCTGACAAAGTTGCCCAAATGCATCTCAGAAGTGTGCAACTTGTTCCCTGAGTTAGAAAACGTCGAGAAACGGTCGTTTCTGCTAGCGCTGTGCTTCTACACATGTATTTGCTGAACGGTGAAAGCGCACAGTAATGCACTTTTCTCCCAGCAAATACACTGTTTCTAAGGAAATGGGAACACACTGAGGAGACACTTGTGGGAGCTACTGTGACTAAAACTGAGCTTCCCTACGCACAGGGAAGCAAGAGAAATGCTGATTTCATCAAGCCCAGTTACATACTCAGAATCTGTACTACTGCGCAAATAGGCATGTCTCTTAAGGCAAAAAACTCATTTCTGACAAAGTTGCCCAAATGCATCTCAGAAGTGTGCAACCTGTTCCCTGAGTTAGAAAACGTCGAGAAACGGTCGTTTCTGCTAGCGCTGTGCTTCTACACATGTATTTGCTGAACGGTGAAAGCGCACAGTAATGCACTTTTCTCCCAGCAAATACACTGTTTCTAAGGAAATGGGAACACACTGAGGAGACACTTGTGGGAGCTACTGTGACTAAAACTGAGCTTCCGTACGCACAGGGAATCAAGAGAAATGCTGATTACATCAAGCCCAGTTACATACTCAGAATCTGTACTACTGCGCAAATAGGCAAAACAAGTGCGTTCTAAAGCACGTCTCTTTAGGCAAAAAACTCATTTCTGACAAAGTTGCCCAAATGCATCTCAGAAGTGTGCAACTTGTTCCCTGAGTTAGAAAACGTCGAGAAACGGTCGTTTCTGCTAGCGCTGTGCTTCTACACATGTATTTGCTGAACGGTGAAAGCGCACAGTAATGCACTTTTCTCCCAGCAAAAACACTGTTTCTAAGGAAATGGGAACACACTGAGGAGACACTTGTGGGAGCTACTGTGACTAAAACTGAGCTTCCCTCCGCACAGGGAAGCAAGAGAAATGCTGATTTCATCAAGCCCAGTTACATACTCAGAATCAGTACTACTGCGCAAATAGGCATGTCTCTTAAGCCAAAAAACTCATTTCTGACAAAGTTGCCCAAATGCATCTCAGAAGTGTGCAACTTGTTCCCTGAGTTAGAAAACGTCGAGAAACGGTCGTTTCTGCTAGCGCTGTGCTTCTACACATGCATTTGCTGAACGGTGAAAGCGCACAGTAATGCACTTTTCTCCCTGCAAATACACTGTTTCTAAGGAAATGGGAACACACTGAGGAGACACTTGTGGGAGCTACTGTGACTAAAACTGAGCTTCCCTACGCACAGGGAAGCAAGAGAAATGCTGATTACATCAAGCCCAGTTACATACTCAGAATCTGTACTACTGCGCAAATAGGCAAAAGAAGTGCGTTCTAAAGCACGTCTCTTTAGGCAAAAAACTCATTTCTGACAAAGTTGCCCAAATGCATCTCAGAAGTGTGCAACTTGTTCCCTGAGTTAGAAAACGTCGAGAAACGGTCGTTTCTGCTAGCGCTGTGCTTCTACACATGTATTTGCTGAACGGTGAAAGCGCACAGTAATGCACTTTTCTCCCAGCAAATACACTGTTTCTAAGGAAATGGGAACACACTGAGGAGACACTTGTGGGAGCTACTGTGACTAAAACTGAGCTTCCCTACGCACAGGGAAGCAAGAGAAATGCTGATTACATCAAGCCCAGTTACATACTCAGAATCTGTACTACTGCGCAAATAGGCAAAACAAGTGCGTTCTAAAGCACGTCTCTTTAGGCAAAAAACTCATTTCTGACAAAGTTGCCCAAATGCATCTCAGAAGTGTGCAACTTGTTCCCTGAGTTAGAAAACGTCGAGAAATGGTCGTTTCTGCTAGCGCTGTGCTTCTACACATGTATTTGCTGAACGGTGAAAGCGCACAGTAATGCACTTTTCTCCCAGCAAATACACTGTTTCTAAGGAAATGGGAACACACTGAGGAGACACTTGTTTGAGCTACTGTGACTAAAACTGAGTTTCCCTACGCACAGGGAAGCAAGAGAAATGCTGATTTCATCAAGCCCAGTTACATACTCAGAATCAGTACTACTGCGCAAATAGGCATGTCTCTTAAGGCAAAAAACTCATTTCTGACAAAGTTGCCCAAATGCATCTCAGACGTGTGTAACTTGTTCCCTGAGTGAGGAAACGTCGAGAAACGGTCCTTTCTGCTAGCGCTGTGCTTCTACACATGTATTTGCTGAACGGTGAAAGCGCACAGTAATGCACTTTTCTCCCAGCAAATACACTGTTTCTAAGGAAATGGGAACACACTGAGGAGACACTTGTGGGAGCTACTGTGACTAAAACTGAGCTTCTCTACACGCAGGGAAGCAAGAGAAATGCTGATTTCATCAAGCCCAGTTACATACTCAAGATCTGTACTCCTGCGCAAATAGGCATGTCTCTTAAGGCAAAAAACTCATTTCTGACAAAGTTGCCCAAATGCATCTCAGAAGTGTGCAACTTGTTCCCTGAGTTAGAAAACGTCGAGAAACGGTCGTTTCTGCTAGCGCTGTGCTTCTACACATGTATTTGCTGAACGGTGAAAGCGCACAGTAATGCACTTTTCTCCTAGCAAATACACTGTTTCTAAGGAAATGGGAACACACTGAGGAGACACTTGTGGGAGCTACTGTGACTAAAACTGAGCTTCCCTACGCACAGGGAAGCAAGAGAAATGCTGATTTCATCAAGCCCAGATACATACTCAGAATCTGTACTACTGCGCAAATAGGCAAAACAAGGGCGTTCTAAAGCACGTCTCTTTAGGCAAAAAACTCATTTCTGACAAAGTTGCCCAAATGCATCTCAGAAGTGTGCAACTTGTTCCCTGAGTTAGAAAACGTCGAGAAACGGTCGTTTCTGCTAGCGCTGTGCTTCTACACATGTATTTGCTGAACGGTGAAAGCGCACAGTAATGCACTTTTCTCCCAGCAAATACACTGTTTCTAAGGAAATGGGAACACACTGAGGAGACACTTGTGGGAGCTACTGTGACTAAAACTGAGCTTCCCTACGCACAGGGAAGCAAGAGAAATGCTGATTACATCAAGCCCAGTTACATACTCAGAATCTGTACTACTGCGCAAATAGGCAAAACAAGTGCGTTCTAAAGCACGTCTCTTTAGGCAAAAAACTCATTTCTGACAAAGTTGCCCAAATGCATCTCAGAAGTGTGCAACTTGTTCCCTGAGTTAGAAAACGTCGAGTAATGGTCGTTTCTGCTAGCGCTGTGCTTCTACACATGTATTTGCTGAACGGTGAAAGCGCACAGTAATGCACTTTTCTCCCAGCAAATACACTGTTTCTAAGGAAATGGGAACACACTGAGGAGACACTTGTGGGAGCTACTGTGACTAAAACTGAGTTTCCCTACGCACAGGGAAGCAAGAGAAATGCTGATTTCATCAAGCCCAGTTACATACTCAGAATCAGTACTACTGCGCAAATAGGCATGTCTCTTAAGGCAAAAAACTCATTTCTGACAAAGTTGCCCAAATGCATCTCAGACGTGTGTAACTTGTTCCCTGAGTGAGGAAACGTCGAGAAACGGTCGTTTCTGCTAGCGCTGTGCTTCTACACATGTATTTGCTGAACGGTGAAAGCGCACAGTAATGCACTTTTCTCCCAGCAAATACACTGTTTCTAAGGAAATGGGAACACACTGAGGAGACACTTGTGGGAGCTACTGTGACTAAAACTGAGCTGCTCTACACGCAGGGAAGCAAGAGAAATGCTGATTTCATCAAGCCCAGTTACATACTCAAAATCTGTACTCCTGCGCAAATAGGCATGTCTCTTAAGGCAAAAAACTCATTTCTGACAAAGTTGCCCAAATGCATCTCAGAAGTGTGCAACTTGTTCCCTGAGTTAGAAAACGTCGAGAAACGGTCGTTTCTGCTAGCGCTGTGCTTCTACACATGTATTTGCTGAACGGTGAAAGCGCACAGTAATGCACTTTTCTCCCAGCAAATACACTGTTTCTAAGGAAATGGGAACACACTGAGGAGACACTTGTGGGAGCTACTGTGACTAAAACTGAGCTTCCCTACGCACAGGGAAGCAAGAGAAATGCTGATTTCATCAAGCCCAGATACATACTCAGAATCTGTACTACTGCGCAAATAGGCAAAACAAGGGCGTTCTAAAGCACGTCTCTTTAGGCAAAAAACTCATTTCTGACAAAGTTGCCCAAATGCATCTCAGAAGTGTGCAACTTGTTCCCTGAGTTAGAAAACTTCGAGAAACGGTCGTTTCTGCTAGCGCTGTGCTTCTACACATGTATTTGCTGAACGGTGAAAGCGCACAGTAATGCATTTTTCTCCCTGCAAATACACTGTTTCTAAGGAAATGGGAACACACTGAGGAGACACTTGTGGGAGCTACTGTGACTAAAACTGTGCTTCCCTACGCACAGGGAAGCAAGAGAAATGCTGATTTCATCAAGCCCAGTTACATACTCAGAATCTGTACTACTGCGCAAATAGGTATGTCTCTTAAGGCAAAAAACTCATTTCTGACAAAGTTGCCCAAATGCATCTCAGAAGTGTGCAACTTGTTCCCTGAGTTAGAAAACGTCGAGAAACGGTCGTTTCTGCTAGCGCTGTGCTTCTACACATGTATTTGCTGAACGGTGAAAGCGCACAATAATGCACTTTTCTCCCAGCAAATACACTGTTTCTAAGGAAATGGGAACACACTGAGGAGACACTTGTGGGAGCTACTGTGACTAAAACTGAGCTTCCCTACGCACAGGGAAGCAAGGGAAATGCTGATTACATCAAGCCCAGTTACATACTCAGAATCTGTACTACTGCGCAAATAGGCAAAACAAGTGCGTTCTAAAGCACGTCTCTTTAGGCAAAAAACTCATTTCTGACAAAGTTGCCCAAATGCATCTCAGAAGTTTGCAACTTGTTCCCTGAGTTAGAAAACGTCGAGAAACGGTCGTTTCTGCTAGCGCTGTGCTTCTACACATGTATTTGCTGAACGGTGAAAGCGCACAGTAATGCACTTTTCTCCCAGCAAATACACTGTTTCTAAGGAAATGGGAACACACTGAGGAGACACTTGTGGGAGCTACTGTGACTAAAACTGAGCTTCCCTACGCACAGGGAAGCAGGAGAAATGCTGATTTCATCAAGCCCAGTTACATACTCAGAATCTGTACTACTGCGCAAATAGGCAAAACAAGTGCGTTCTAAAGCACGTCTCTTTAGGCAAAAAACTCATTTCTGACAAAGTTGCCCAAATGCATCTCAGAAGTGTGCAACTTGTTCCCTGAGTTAGAAAACGTCGAGAAACGGTCGTTTCTGCTAGCGCTGTGCTTCTACACATGTATTTGCTGAACGGTGAAAGCGCACAGTAATGCACTTTTCTCCCAGCAAATACACTGTTTCTAAGGAAATGGGAACACACTGAGGAGACACTTGTGGGAGCTACTGTGACTAAAACTGAGCTTCCCTACGCACAGGGAAGCAAGAGAAATGCTGATTTCATCAAGCCCAGTTACATACTCAGAATCTGTACTACTGCGCAAATAGGCATGTCTCTTAAGGCAAAAAACTCATTTCTGACAAAGTTGCCCAAATGCATCTCAGAAGTGTGCAACTTGTTCCCTGAGTTAGAAAACGTCGAGAAACGGTCGTTTCTGCTAGCGCTGTGCTTCTACACATGTATTTGCTGAACGGTGAAAGCGCACAGTAATGCACTTTTCTCCCAGCAAATACACTGTTTCTAAGGAAATGGGAACACACTGAGGAGACACTTGTGGGAGCTACTGTGACTAAAACTGAGCTTCCCTACGCACAGGGAAGCAAGAGAAATGCTGATTACATCAAGCCCAGTTACATACTCAGAATCTGTACTACTGCGCAAATAGGCAAAACAAGTGCGTTCTAAAGCACGTCTCTTTAGGCAAAAAACTCATTTCTGACAAAGTTGCCCAAATGCATCTCAGAAGTGTGCAACTTGTTCCCTGAGTTAGAAAACGTCGAGAAACGGTCGTTTCTGCTAGCGCTGTGCTTCTACACATGTATTTGCTGAACGGTGAAAGCGCACAGTAATAAACTTTTCTCCCAGCAAATACACTGTTTCTAAGGAAATGGGAACACACTGAGGAGACACTTGTGGGAGCTACTGTGACTAAAACTGAGCTTCCCTACGCACAGGGAAGCAAGAGAAATGCTGATTTCATCAAGCCCAGTTACATACTCAGAATCAGTACTACTGCGCAAATAGGCATGTCTCTTAAGCCAAAAAACTCATTTCTGACAAAGTTGCCCAAATGCATCTCAGAAGTGTGCAACTTGTTCCCTGAGTTAGAAAACGTCGAGAAACGGTCGTTTCTGCTAGCGCTGTGCTTCTACACATGTATTTGCTGAACGGTGAAAGCGCACAGTAATGCACTTTTCTCCCTGCAAATACACTGTTTCTAAGGAAATGGGAACACACTGAGGAGACACTTGTGGGAGCTACTGTGACTAAAACTGAGCTTCCCTACGCACAGGGAAGCAAGAGAAATGCTGATTACATCAAGCCCAGTTACATACTCAGAATCTGTACTACTGCGCAAATAGGCAAAACAAGTGCGTTCTAAAGCACGTCTCTTTAGGCAAAAAACTCATTTCTGACAAAGTTGCCCAAATGCATCTCAGAAGTTTGCAACTTGTTCCCTGAGTTAGAAAACGTCGAGAAACGGTCGTTTCTGCTAGCGCTGTACTTCTACACATGTATTTGCTGAACGGTGAAAGCGCACAGTAATGCACTTTTCTCCCAGCAAATACACTGTTTCTAAGGAAATGGGAACACACTGAGGAGACACTTGTGGGAGCTACTGTGACTAAAACTGAGCTTCCCTACGCACAGGGAAGCAGGAGAAATGCTGATTTCATCAAGCCCAGTTACATACTCAGAATCTGTACTACTGCGCAAATAGGCAAAACAAGTGCGTTCTAAAGCACGTCTCTTTAGGCAAAAAACTCATTTCTGAAAAAGTTGCCCAAATGCATCTCAGAAGTGTGCAACTTGTTCCCTGAGTTAGAAAACGTCGAGAAACGGTCGTTTCTGCTAGCGCTGTGCTTCTACACATGTATTTGCTGAACGGTGAAAGCGCACAGTAATGCACTTTTCTCCCAGCAAATACACTGTTTCTAAGGAAATGGGAACACACTGAGGAGACACTTGTGGGAGCTACTGTGACTAAAACTGAGCTTCCCTACGCACAGGGAAGCAAGAGAAATGCTGATTACATCAAGCCCAGTTACATACTCAGAATCTGTACTACTGCGCAAATAGGCAAAGCAAGTGCGTTCTAAAGCACGTCTCTTTAGGCAAAAAACTCATTTCTGACAAAGTTGCCCAAATGCATCTCAGAAGTGTGCAACTTGTTCCCTGAGTTAGAAAACGTCGAGAAATGGTCGTTTCTGCTGGCGCTGTGCTTCTACACATGTATTTGCTGAACGGTGAAAGCGCACAGTAATGCACTTTTCTCCCAGCAAATACACTGTTTCTAAGGAAATGGGAACACACTGAGGAGACACTTGTGGGAGCTACTGTGACTAAAACTGAGCTTCCCTCCGCACAGGGAAGCAAGAGAAATGCTGATTTCATCAAGCCCAGTTACATACTCAGAATCAGTACTACTGCGCAAATAGGCATGTCTCTTAAGGCAAAAAACTCATTTCTGACAAAGTTGCCCAAATGCATCTCAGAAGTGTGCAACTTGTTCCCTGAGTTAGAAAACGTCGAGAAACGGTCGTTTCTGCTAGCGCTGTGCTTCTACACATGTATTTGCTGAACGGTGAAAGCGCACAGTAATGCACTTTTCTCCCAGCAAATACACTGTTTCTAAGGAAATGGGAACACACTGAGGAGACACTTGTGGGAGCTACTGTGACTAAAACTGAGCTTCCCTACGCACAGGGAAGCAAGAGAAATGCTGATTTCATCAAGCCCAGATACATACTCAGAATCTGTACTACTGCGCAAATAGGCAAAACAAGGGCGTTCTAAAGCACGTCTCTTTAGGCAAAAAACTCATTTCTGACAAAGTTGCCCAAATGCATCTCAGAAGTGTGCAACTTGTTCCCTGAGTTAGAAAACGTCGAGAAACGGTCGTTTCTGCTAGCGCTGTGCTTCTACACATGTATTTGCTGAACGGTGAAAGCGCACAGTAATGCATTTTTCTCCCTGCAAATACACTGTTTCTAAGGAAATGGGAACACACTGAGGAGACACTTGTGGGAGCTACTGTGACTAAAACTGTGCTTCCCTACGCACAGGGAAGCAAGAGAAATGCTGATTTCATCAAGCCCAGTTACATACTCAGAATCTGTACTACTGCGCAAATAGGTATGTCTCTTAAGGCAAAAAACTCATTTCTGACAAAGTTGCCCAAATGCATCTCAGAAGTGTGCAACTTGTTCCCTGAGTTAGAAAACGTCGAGAAACGGTCGTTTCTGCTAGCGCTGTGCTTCTACACATGTATTTGCTGAACGGTGAAAGCGCACAGTAATGCACTTTTCTCCCAGCAAATACACTGTTTCTAAGGAAATGGGAACACACTGAGGAGACACTTGTGGGAGCTACTGTGACTAAAACTGAGCTTCCCTACGCACAGGGAAGCAAGAGAAATGCTGATTACATCAAGCCCAGTTACATACTCAGAATCTGTACTACTGCGCAAATAGGCAAAACAACTGCGTTCTAAAGCACGTCTCTTTAGGCAAAAAACTCATTTCTGACAAAGTTGCCCAAATGCATCTCAGAAGTGTGCAACTTGTTCCCTGAGTTAGAAAACGTCGAGAAACGGTCGTTTCTGCTAGCGCTGTGCTTCTACACATGTATTTGCTGAACGGTGAAAGCGCACAGTAATGCACTTTTCTCCCAGCAAATACACTGTTTCTAAGGAAATGGGAACACACTGAGGAGACACTTGTGGGAGCTACTGTGACTAAAACTGAGCTTCCCTACGCACAGGGAAGCAAGAGAAATGCTGATTACATCAAGCCCAGTAACATACTCAGAATCTGTACTACTGCGCAAATAGGCAAAACAAGTGCGTTCTAAAGCACGTCTCTTTAGGCAAAAAACTCATTTCTGACAAAGTTGCCCAAATGCATCTCAGAAGTGTGCAACTTGTTCCCTGAGTTAGAAAACGTCGAGAAACGGTCGTTTCTGCTAGCGCTGTGCTTCTACACATGTATTTGCTGAACGGTGAAAGCGCACAGTAATGCACTTTTCTCCCAGCAAATACACTGTTTCTAAGGAAATGGGAACACACTGAGGAGACACTTGTGGGAGCTACTGTGACTAAAACTGAGCTTCGCTACGCACAGGGAAGCAGGAGAAATGCTGATTTCATCAAGCCCAGTTACATACTCAGAATCTGTACTACTGCGCAAATAGGCAAAACAAGTGCGTTCTAAAGCACGTCTCTTTAGGCAAAAAACTCATTTCTGACAAAGTTGCCCAAATGCATCTCAGAAGTGTGCAACTTGTTCCCTGAGTTAGAAAACGTCGAGAAACGGTCGTTTCTGCTAGCGCTGTGCTTCTACACATGTATTTGCTGAACGGTGAAAGCACACAGTAATGCACTTTTCTCCCAGCAAAAACACTGTTTCTAAGGAAATGGGAACACACTGAGGAGACACTTGTGGGAGCTACTGTGACTAAAACTGAGCTTCCCTACGCACAGGGAAGCAAGAGAAATGCTGATTTCATCAAGCCCAGTTACATACTCAGAATCTGTACTACTGCGCAAATAGGCAAAACAAGTGCGTTCTAAAGTGCGTCTCTTTAGGCAAAAAAATTCATTTCTGACAAAGTTGCGAAATGCATCTCAGCAGTGTGCAACTTGTTCCCTGAGTTAGAATACGTCGAGAAACGGTCGTTTCTGCTAGCGCTGTGCTTCTACACATGTATTTGCTGAACGGTGAAAGCGCACAGTAATGCACTTTTCTCCCTGCAAATACACTGTTTCTAAGGAAATGGGAACACACTGAGGAGACACTTGTGGGAGCTACTGTGACTAAAACTGAGCTTCCCTACGCACAGGGAAGCAAGAGAAATGCTGATTACATCAAGCCCATTTACATACTCAGAATCTGTACTACTGCGCAAATACGCAAAACAAGTGCGTTCTAAAGCACGTCTCTTTAGGCAAAAAACTCATTTCTGACAAAGTTGCCCAAATGCATCTCAGAAGTTTGCAACTTGTTCCCTGAGTTAGAAAACGTCGAGAAACGGTCGTTTCTGCTAGCGCTGTGCTTCTACACATGTATTTGCTGAACGGTGAAAGCGCACAGTAATGCACTTTTCTCCCAGCAAATACACTGTTTCTAAGGAAATGGGAACACACTGAGGAGACACTTGTGGGAGCTACTGTGACTAAAACTGAGCTTCCCTACGCACAGGGAAGCAGGAGAAATGCTGATTTCATCAAGCCCAGTTACATACTCAGAATCTGTACTACTGCGCAAATAGGCAAAACAAGTGCGTTCTAAAGCACGTCTCTTTAGGCAAAAAACTCATTTCTGACAAAGTTGCCCAAATGCATCTCAGAAGTGTGCAACTTGTTCCCTGAGTTAGAAAACGTCGAGAAACGGTCGTTTCTGCTAGCGCTGTGCTTCTACACATGTATTTGCTGAACGGTGAAAGCGCACAGTAATGCACTTTTCTCCCAGCAAATACACTGTTTCTAAGGAAATGGGAACACACTGAGGAGACACTTGTGGGAGCTACTGTGACTAAAACTGAGCTTCCCTACGCACAGGGAAGCAAGAGAAATGCTGATTACATCAAGCCCAGTTACATACTCAGAATCTGTACTACTGCGCAAATAGGCAAAACAAGTGCGTTCTAAAGCACGTCTCTTTAGGCAAAAAACTCATTTCTGACAAAGTTGCCCAAATGCATCTCAGAAGTGTGCAACTTGTTCCCTGAGTTAGAAAACGTCGAGAAACGGTCGTTTCTGCTAGCGCTGTGCTTCTACACATGTATTTGCTGAACGGTGAAAGCGCACAGTAATGCACTTTTCTCCCAGCAAATACACTGTTTCTAAGGAAATGGGAACACACTGAGGAGACACTTGTGGGAGCTACTGTGACTAAAACTGAGTTTCCCTACGCACAGGGAAGCAAGAGAAATGCTGATTTCATCAAGCCCAGTTACATACTCAGAATCAGTACTACTGCGCAAATAGGCATGTCTCTTAAGGCAAAAAACTCATTTCTGACAAAGTTGCCCAAATGCATCTCAGACGTGTGTAACTTCTTCCCTGAGTGAGGAAACGTCGAGAAACGGTCGTTTCTGCTAGCGCTGTGCTTCTACACATGTATTTGCTGAACGGTGAAAGCGCACAGTAATGCACTTTTCTCCCAGCAAATACACTGTTCCTAAAAAAATGGGAACACACTGAGGAGACACTTGTGGGAGCTACTGTGACTAAAACTGAGCTTCCCTACGCACAGGGAAGCAAGAGAAATGCTGATTTCATCAAGCCCAGATACATACTCAGAATCTGTACTACTGCGCAAATAGGCAAAACAAGGGCGTTCTAAAGCACGTCTCTTTAGGCAAAAAACTCATTTCTGACAAAGTTGCCCAAATGCATCTCAGAAGTGTGCAACTTGTTCCCTGAGTTAGAAAACGTCGAGAAACGGTCGTTTCTGCTAGCGCTGTGCTTCTACACATGTATTTGCTGAACGGTGAAAGCGCACAGTAATGCATTTTTCTCCCTGCAAATACACTGTTTCTAAGGAAATGGGAACACACTGAGGAGACACTTGTGGGAGCTACTGTGACTAAAACTGAGCTTCCCTACGCACAGGGAAGCAAGAGAAATGCTGATTTCATCAAGCCCAGTTACATACTCAGAATCTGTACTACTGCGCAAATAGGTATGTCTCTTAAGGCAAAAAACTCATTTCTGACAAAGTTGCCCAAATGCATCTCAGAAGTGTGCAACTTGTTCCCTGAGTTAGAAAACGTCGAGAAACGGTCGTTTCTGCTAGCGCTGTGCTTCTACACATGTATTTGCTGAACGGTGAAAGCGCACAGTAATGCACTTTTCTCTCAGCAAATACACTGTTTCTAAGGAAATGGGAACACACTGAGGAGACACTTGTGGGAGCTACTGTGACTAAAACTGAGCTTCCCTACGCACAGGGAAGCAAGAGAAATGCTGATTACATCAAGCCCAGTTACATACTCAGAATCTGTACTACTGCGCAAATAGGCAAAACAAGTGCGTTCTAAAGAACGTCTCTTTAGGCAAAAAACTCATTTCTGACAAAGTTGCCCACATGCATCTCAGAAGTGTGCAACTTGTTCCCTGAGTTAGAAAACGTCGAGAAACGGTCGTTTCTGCTAGCGCTGTGCTTCTACACATGTATTTGCTGAACGGTGAAAGCGCACAGTAATGCACTTTTCTCCCAGCAAATACACTGTTTCTAAGGAAATGGGAACACACTGAGGAGACACTTGTGGGAGCTACTGTGACTAAAACTGAGCTTCCCTACGCACAGGGAAGCAAGAGAATTGCTGATTACATCAAGCCCAGTTACATACTCAGAATCTGTACTACTGCGCAAATAGGCAAAACAAGTGCTTTCTAAAGCACGTCTCTTTAGGCAAAAAACTCATTTCTGACAAAGTTGCCCAAATGCATCTCAGAAGTGTGCAACTTGTTCCCTGAGTTAGAAAACGTCGAGAAACGGTCGTTTCTGCTAGCGCTGTGCTTCTACACATGTATTTGCTGAACGGTGAAAGCGCACAGTAATGCACTTTTCTCCCAGCAAATACACTGTTTCTAAGGAAATGGGAACACACTGAGGAGACACTTGTGGGAGCTACTGTGACTAAAACTGAGCTTCCCTACGCACAGGGAAGCAAGAGAAATGCTGATTTCATCAAGCCCAGTTACATACTCAGAATCTGTACTACTGGGGAAATAGGCATGTCTCTTAAGGCAAAAAACTCATTTCTGACAAAGTTGCCCAAATGCATCTCAGAAGTGTGCAACTTGTTCCCTGAGTTAGAAAACGTCGAGAAACGGTCGTTTCTGCTAGCGCTGTGCTTCTACACATGTATTTGCTGAACGGTGAAAGCGCACAGTAATGCACTTTTCTCCCAGCAAATACACTGTTTCTAAGGAAATGGGAACACACTGAGGAGACACTTGTGGAAGCTACTGTGACTAAAACTGAGCTTCGCTACGCACAGGGAAGCAGGAGAAATGCTGATTTCATCAAGCCCAGTTACATACTCAGAACCTGTACTAATGCGCAAATAGGTATGTCTCTTGAGGCAAAAAACTCATTTCTGACAAAGTTGCCCAAATGCATCTCAGAAGTGTGCAACTTGTTCCCTGAGTTAGAAAACGTCGAGAAACGGTCGTTTCTGCTAGCGCTGTGCTTCTACACATGTATTTGCTGAACGGTGAAAGCGCACAGTAATGCACTTTTCTCCCAGCAAATACACTGTTTCTAAGGAAATGGGAACACACTGAGGAGACACTTGTGGGAGCTACTGTGACTAAAACTGAGCTTCCCTACGCACAGGGAAGCAAGAGAAATGCTGATTTCATCAAGCCCAGTTACATACTCAGAATCTGTACTACTGGGGAAATAGGCATGTCTCTTAAGGCAAAAAACTCATTTCTGACAAAGTTGCCCAAATGCATCTCAGAAGTGTGCAACTTGTTCCCTGAGTTAGAAAACGTCGAGAAACGGTCGTTTCTGCTAGCGCTGTGCTTCTACACATGTATTTGCTGAACGGTGAAAGCGCACAGTAATGCACTTTTCTCCCAGCAAATACACTGTTTCTAAGGAAATGGGAACACACTGAGGAGACACTTGTGGAAGCTACTGTGACTAAAACTGAGCTTCGCTACGCACAGGGAAGCAGGAGAAATGCTGATTTCATCAAGCCCAGTTACATACTCAGAACCTGTACTAATGCGCAAATAGGTATGTCTCTTGAGGCAAAAAACTCATTTCTGACAAAGTTGCCCAAATGCATCTCAGAAGTGTGCAACTTGTTCCCTGAGTTAGAAAACGTCGAGAAACGGTCGTTTCTGCTAGCGCTGTGCTTCTACACATGTATTTGCTGAACGGTGAAAGCGCACAGTAATGCACTTTTCTCCCAGCAAATACACTGTTTCTAAGGAAATGGGAACACACTGAGGAGACACTTGTGGGAGCTACTGTGACTAAAATTGAGCTTCCCTACGCACAGGGAAGCAGGAGAAATGCTGATTTCATCAAGCCCAGTTACATACTCAGAATCTGTACTACTGGGCAAATAGGCATGTCTCTTAAGGCAAAAAACTCATTTCTGACAAAGTTGCCCAAATGCATCTCAGAAGTGTGCAACTTGTTCCCTGAGTTAGAAAACGTCGAGAAACGGTCGTTTCTGCTAGCGCTGTGCTTCTACACATGTATTTGCTGAACGGTGAAAGCGCACAGTAATGCACTTTTCTCCCAGCAAATACACTGTTTCTAAGGAAATGGGAACACACTGAGGAGACACTTGTGGGAGCTACTGTGACTAAAACTGAGCTTCGCTACGCACAGGGAAGCAGGAGAAATGCTGATTTCATCAAGCCCAGTTACATACTCAGAATCTGTACTACTGCGCAAATAGGCAAAACAAGTGCGTTCTAAAGCACGTCTCTTTAGGCAAAAAACTCATTTCTGACAAAGTTGCCCAAATGCATCTCAGAAGTGTGCAACTTGTTCCCTGAGTTAGAAAACGTCGAGAAACGGTCGTTTCTGCTAGCGCTGTGCTTCTACACATGTATTTGCTGAATGGTGAAAGCGCACAGTAATGCACTTTTCTCCCAGCAAAAACACTGTTTCTAAGGAAATGGGAACACACTGAGGAGACACTTGTGGGAGCTACTGTGACTAAAACTGAGCTTCCCTACGCACAGGGAAGCACGAGAAATGCTGATTTCATCAAGCCCCGTTACATACTCAGAATCTGTACTACTGCGCAAATAGGCAAAACAAGTGCGTTCTAAAGCACGTCTCTTTAGGCAAAAAACTCATTTCTGACAAAGTTGCCCAAATGCATCTCAGAAGTGTGCAACTTGTTCCCTGAGTTAGAAAACGTCGAGAAACGGTTGTTTCTGCTAGCGCTGTGCTTCTACACATGTATTTGCTGAACGGTGAAAGCGCACAGTAATGCACTTTTCTCCCAGCAAAAACACTGTTTCTAAGGAAATGGGAACACACAGAGGAGACACTTGTGGGAGCTACTGTGACTAAAACTGAGCTTCCCTACGCACAGGGAAGCAAGAGAAATGCTGATTTCATCAAGCCCTGTTACATACTCAGAATCTGTACTACTGCGCAAATAGGCAAAACAAGTGCGTTCTAAAGCACGTCTCTTTAGGCAAAAAACTCATTTCTGACAAAGTTGCCCAAATGCATCTCAGAAGTGTGCAACTTGTTCCCTGAGTTAGAAAACGTCGAGAAACGGTCGTTTGTGCTAGCGCTGTGCTCCTACACATGTATTTGCTGAACGGTGAAAGCGCACAGTAATGCACTTTTCTCCCAGCAAATACACTGTTTCTAAGGAAATGGGAACACACTGAGGAGACACTTGTGGGAGCTACTGTGACTAAAACTGAGCTTCCCTACGCACAGGGAAGCAAGAGAAATGCTGATTACATCAAGCCCAGTTACATACTCAGAATCTGTACTACTGCGCAAATAGGCAAAACAAGTGCGTTCTAAAGCACGTCTCTTTAGGCAAAAAACTCATTTCTGACAAAGTTGCCCAAATGCATCTCAGAAGTGTGCAACTTGTTCCCTGAGTTAGAAAACGTCGAGAAACGGTCGTTTCTGCTAGCGCTGTGCTTCTACACATGTATTTGCTGAACGGTGAAAGCGCACAGTAATGCACTTTTCTCCCAGCAAATACACTGTTTCTAAGGAAATGGGAACACACTGAGGAGACACTTGTGGGAGCTACTGTGACTAAAACTGAGCTTCCCTACGCACAGGGAAGCAAGAGAAATGCTGATTTCATCAAGCCCAGTTACATACTCAGAATCTGTACTACTGCGCAAATAGGTATGTCTCTTAAGGCAAAAAACTCATTTCTGACAAAGTTGCCCAAATGCATCTCAGAAGTGTGCAACTTGTTCCCTGAGTTAGAAAACGTCGAGAAACGTTCGTTTCTGCTAGCGCTGTGCTTCTACACATGTATTTGCTGAACGGTGAAAGCGCACAGTAATGCACTTTTCTCCCAGCAAATACACTGTTTCTAAGGAAATGGGAACACACTGAGGAGACACTTGTGGGAGCTACTGTGACTAAAACTGAGCTTCGCTACGCACAGGGAAGCAGGAGAAATGCTGATTTCATCAAGCCCAGTTACATACTCAGAATCTGTACTACTGCGCAAATAGGCAAAACAAGTGCGTTCTAAAGCACGTCTCTTTAGGCAAAAAACTCATTTCTGACAAAGTTGCCCAAATGCATCTCAGAAGTGTGCAACTTGTTCCCTGAGTTAGAAAACGTCGAGAAACAGTTGTTTCTGCTAGCGCTGTGCTTCTACACATGTATTTTCTGAACGTTGAAAGCGCACAGTAATGCACTTTTCTCTCAGCAAAAACACTGTTTCTAAGGAAATGGGAACACACTGAGGAGACACTTGTGGGAGCTACTGTGACTAAAACTGAGCTTCCCTACGCACAGGGAAGCAAGAGAAATGCTGATTTCATCAAGCCCAGTTACATACTCAGAATCTGTACTACTGCGCAAATAGGCAAAACAAGTGCGTTCTAAAGCACGTCTCTTTAGGCAAAAAACTCATTTCTGACAAAGTTGCCCAAATGCATCTCAGAAGTGTGCAACTTGTTCCCTGAGTTAGAAAACGTCGAGAAACGGTCGTTTCTGCTAGCGCTGTGCTTCTACACATGTATTTGCTGAACGGTGAAAGCGCACAGTAATGCACTTTTCTCCCTGCAAATACACTGTTTCTAAGGAAATGGGAACACACTGAGGAGACACTTGTGGGAGCTACTGTGACTAAAACTGAGCTTCCCTATGCACAGGGAAGCAAGAGAAATGCTGATTTCATCAAGCCCAGTTACATACTCAGAATCTGTACTACTGCGCAAATAGGTATGTCTCATAAGGCAAAAAACTCATTTCTGACAAAGTTGCCCAAATGCATCTCAGAAGTGTGCAACTTGTTCCCTGAGTTAGAAAACGTCGAGAAATGGTCGTTTCTGCTAGCGCTGTGCTTCTACACATGTATTTGCTGAACGGTGAAAGCGCACAGTAATGCACTTTTCTCCCAGCAAATACACTGTTTCTAAGGAAATGGGAACACACTGAGGAGACACTTGTGGGAGCTACTGTGACTAAAACTGAGCTTCCCTACGCACAGGGAAGCAAGAGAAATGCTGATTACATCAAGCCCAGTTACATACTCAGAATCTGTACTACTGCGCAAATAGGCAAAGCAAGTGCGTTCTAAAGCACGTCTCTTTAGGCAAAAAACTCATTTCTGACAAAGTTGCCCAAATGCATCTCAGAAGTGTGCAACTTGTTCCCTGAGTTAAAAAACGTCGAGAAACGGTCGTTTCTGCTAGCGCTGTGCTTCTACACATGTATTTGCTGAACGGTGAAAGCGCACAGTAATGCACTTTTCTCCCAGCAAATACACTGTTTCTAAGGAAATGGGAACACACTGAGGAGACACTTGTGGGAGCTACTGTGACTAAAACTGAGCTTCCCTACGCACAGGGAAGCACGAGAAATGCTGATTTCATCAAGCCCAGTTACATACTCAGAATCTGTACTACTGCGCAAATAGGCAAAACAAGTGCGTTCTAAAGCACGTCTCTTTAGGCAAAAAACTCATTTCTGACAAAGTTGCCCAAATGCATCTCAGAAGTGTGCAACTTGTTCCCTGAGTTAGAAAACGTCGAGAAACGGTTGTTTCTGCTAGCGCTGTGCTTCTACACATGTATTTGCTGAACGGTGAAAGCGCACAGTAATGCACTTTTCTCCCAGCAAAAACACTGTTTCTAAGGAAATGGGAACACACTGAGGAGACACTTGTGGGAGCTACTGTGACTAAAACTGAGCTTCCCTACGCACAGGGAAGCAAGAGAAATGCTGATTTCATCAAGCCCAGTTACATACTCAGAATCTGTACTACTGCGCAAATAGGCAAAACAAGTGCGTTCTAAAGCACGTCTCTTTAGGCAAAAAACTCATTTCTGACAAAGTTGCCCAAATGCATCTCAGAAGTGTGCAACTTGTTCCCTGAGTTAGAAAACATCGAGAAACGGTAGTTTCTGCTATCGCTGTGCTTCTACACATGTATTTGCTGAACGGTGAAAGCGCACAGTAATGCACTTTTCTCCCAGCAAATACACTGTTTCTAAGGAAATGGGAACACACTGAGGAGACACTTGTGGGAGCTACTGTGACTAAAACTGAGGTTCCCTATGCACAGGGAAGCAAGAGAAATGCTCATTTCATCAAGCCCAGTTACATACTCAGAATCTGTACTACTGCGCAAATAGGTATGTCTCATAAGGCAAAAAACTCATTTCTGACAAAGTTGCCCAAATGCATCTCAGAAGTGTGCAACTTGTTCCCTGAGTTAGAAAACGTCGAGAAATGGTCGTTTCTGCTAGCGCTGTGCTTCTACACATGTATTTGCTGAACGGTGAAAGCGCACAGTAATGGACTTTTCTCCCAGCAAATACACTGTTTCTAAGGAAATGGGAACACACTGAGGAGACACTTGTGGGAGCTACTGTGACTAAAACTGAGCTTCCCTACGCACAGGGAAGCAAGAGAAATGCTGATTTCATCAAGCCCAGTTACATACTCAGAATCTGTACTACTGCGCAAATAGGCAAAGCAAGTGCGTTCTAAAGCACGTCTCTTTAGGCAAAAAACTCATTTCTGACAAAGTTGCCCAAATGCATCTCAGAAGTGTGCAACTTGTTCCCTGAGTTAGAAAACGTCGAGAAACGGTCGTTTCTGCTAGCGCTGTGCTTCTACACATGTATTTGCTGAACGGTGAAAGCGCACAGTAATGCACTTTTCTCCCAGCAAATACACTGTTTCCAAGGAAATGGGAACACACTGAGGAGACACTTGTGGGAGCTACTGTGACTAAAACTGAGGTTCCCTATGCACAGGGAAGCAAGAGAAATGCTCATTTCATCAAGCCCAGTTACATACTCAGAATCTGTACTACTGCGCAAATAGGTATGTCTCATAAGGCAAAAAACTCATTTCTGACAAAGTTGCCCAAATGCATCTCAGAAGTGTGCAACTTGTTCCCTGAGTTAGAAAACGTCGAGAAATGGTCGTTTCTGCTAGCGCTGTGCTTCTACACATGTATTTGCTGAACGGTGAAAGCGCACAGTAATGGACTTTTCTCCCAGCAAATACACTGTTTCTAAGGAAATGGGAACACACTGAGGAGACACTTGTGGGAGCTACTGTGACTAAAACTGAGCTTCCCTACGCACAGGGAAGCAAGAGAAATGCTGATTACATCAAGCCCAGTTACATACTCAGAATCTGTACTACTGCGCAAATAGGCAAAGCAAGTGCGTTCTAAAGCACGTCTCTTTAGGCAAAAAACTCATTTCTGACAAAGTTGCCCAAATGCATCTCAGAAGTGTGCAACTTGTTCCCTGAGTTAGAAAACGTCGAGAAACGGTCGTTTCTGCTAGCGCTGTGCTTCTACACATGTATTTGCTGAACGGTGAAAGCGCACAGTAATGCCCTTTTCTCCCAGCAAATACACTGTTTCTAAGGAAATGGGAACACACTGAGGAGACACTTGTGGGAGCTACTGTGACTAAAACTGAGCTTCCCTACGCACAGGGAAGCAGGAGAAATGCTGATTTCATCAAGCCCAGTTACATACTCAGAATCTGTACTACTGCGCAAATAGGCAAAACAAGTGCGTTCTAAAGCACGTATCTTTAGGCAAAAAACTCATTTCTGACAAAGTTGCCCAAATGCATCTCAGAAGTGTGCAACTTGTTCCCTGAGTTAGAAAACGTCGAGAAACGGTCGTTTCTGCTAGCGCTGTGCTTCTACACATGTATTTGCTGAACGGTGAAAGCGCACAGTAATGCACTTTTCTCCCAGCAAATACACTGTTTCTAAGGAAATGGGAACACACTGAGGAGACACTTGTGGGAGCTACTGTGACTAAAACTGAGCTTCCCTACGCACAGGGAAGCAGGAGAAATGCTGATTTCATCAAGCCCAGTTACATACTCAGAATCTGTACTACTGCGCAAATAGGCAAAACAAGTGCGTTCTAAAGCACGTCTCTTTAGGCAAAAAACTCATTTCTGACAAAGTTGCCCAAATGCATCTCAGAAGTGTGCAACTTGTTCCCTGAGTTAGAAAACGTCGAGAAACGGTCGTTTCTGCTAGCGCTGTGCTTCTACACATGTATTTGCTGAACGGTGAAAGCGCACAGTAATGCACTTTTCTCCCAGCAAATACACTGTTTCTAAGGAAATGGGAACACACTGAGGAGACACTTGTGGGAGCTACTGTGACTAAAACTGAGCTTCGCTACGCACAGGGAAGCAGGAGAAATGCTGATTTCATCAAGCCCAGTTACATACTCAGAATCTGTACTACTGCGCAAATAGGCAAAACAAGTGCGTTCTAAAGCACATCTCTTTAGGCAAAAAACTCATTTCTGACAAAGTTGCCCAAATGCATCTCAGAAGTGTGCAACTTGTTCCCTGAGTTAGAAAACGTCGAGAAACGGTCGTTTCTGCTAGCGCTGTGCTTCTACACATGTATTTGCTGAACGGTGAAAGCACACAGTAATGCACTTTTCACCCAGCAAATACACTGTTTCTAAGGAAATGGGAACACACTGAGGAGACACTTGTGGGAGCTACTGTGACTAAAATTGAGCTTACCTACGCACAGGGAAGCAAGAGAAATGCTGATTTCATCAAGCCCAGTTACATACTCAGAATCTGTACTACTGCGCAAATAGGTATGTCTCTTAAGGCAAAAAACTCATTTCTGACAAAGTTGCCCAAATGCATCTCAGAAGTGTGCAACTTGTTCCCTGAGTTAGAAAACGTCGAGAAACGGTCGTTTCTGCTAGCGCTGTGCTTCTACACATGTATTTGCTGAACAGTGAAAGAGCACAGTAATGCACTTTTCTCCCTGCAAATACACTGTTTCTAAGGAAATGGGAATACACTGAGGAGACACTTGTGGGAGCTACTGTGACTAAAACTGAGCTTCCCTACGCACGGGGAAGCAAGAGAAATGCAGATTTCATCAAGCCCAGTTACATACTCAGAATCTGTACTACTGCGCAAATAGGCATGTCTCTTTAGGCAAAAAACTCATTTCTGACAAAGTTGCCCAAATGCATCTCAGAAGTGTGCAACTTGTTCCCTGAGTTAGAAAACGTCGAGAAACGGTCGTTTCTGCTAGCGCTGTGCTTCTACACATGTATTTGCTGAACGGTGAAAGCGCACAGTAATGCACTTTTCTCCGAGCAAATACACTGTTTCTAAGGAAATGGGAACACACTGAGGAGACACTTGTGGGAGCTACTGTGACTAAAACTGAGCTTCCCTACGCACAGGGAAGCAAGAGAAATGCTGATTACATCAAGCCCAGTTACATACTCAGAATCTGTACTACTGCGCAAATAGGCAAAACAAGTGCTTTCTAAAGCACGTCTCTTTAGGCAAAAAACTCATTTCTGACAAAGTTGCCCAAATGCATCTCAGAAGTGTGCAACTTGTTCCCTGAGTTAGAAAACTTCGAGAAACGGTCGTTTCTGCTAGCGCTGTGCTTCTAAACATGTATTTGCTGAACGGTGAAAGCGCACAGTAATGCACTTTTCTCCCAGCAAATACACTGTTTCTAAGGAAATGGGAACACACTGAGGAGACACTTGTGGGAGCTACTGTGACTAAAACTGAGCTTCCCTATGCACAGGGAAGCAAGAGAAATGCTGATTTCATCAAGCCCAGTTACATACTCAGAATCTGTACTACTGCGCAAATAGGTATGTCTCTTAAGGCAAAAAACTCATTTCTGACAAAGTTGCCCAAATGCATCTCAGAAGTGTGCAACTTGTTCCCTGAGTTAGAAAACGTCGAGAAACGGTCGTTTCTGCTAGCGCTGTGCTTCTACACATGTATTTGCTGAACGGTGAAAGCGCACAGTAATGCACTTTTCTCCCAGCAAATACACTGTTTCTAAGGAAATGGGAACACACTGAGGAGACACTTGTGGGAGCTACTGTGACTAAAACTGAGCTTCCCTATGCACAGGGAAGCAAGAGAAATGCTGATTTCATCAAGCCCAGTTACATACTCAGAATCTGTACTACTGCGCAAATAGGTATGTCTCTTAAGGCAAAAAACTCATTTCTGACAAAGTTGCCCAAATGCATCTCAGAAGTGTGCAACTTGTTCCCTGAGTTAGAAAACGTCGAGAAACGGTCGTTTCTGCTAGCGCTGTGCTTCTACACATGTATTTGCTGAACGGTGAAAGCGCACAGTAATACACTTTTCTCCCAGCAAATACACTGTTTCTAAGGAAATGGGAACACACTGAGGAGACACTTGTGGGAGCTACTGTGACTAAAACTGAGCTTCGCTACGCACAGGGATGCAGGAGAAATGCTGATTTCATCAAGCCCCGTTACATACTCAGAATCTGTACTACTGCGCAAATAGGCATGTCTCTTAAGGCAAAAAACTCATTTCTGACAAAGTTGCCCAAATGCATCTCAGAAGTGTGCAACTTGTTCCCTGAGTTAGAAAACGTCGAGAAACGGTCGTTTCTGCTAGCGCTGTGCTTCTACACATGTATTTGCTGAACGGTGAAAGCGCACAGTAATGCACTTTTCTCCCAGCAAATACACTGTTTCTAAGGAAATGGGAACACACTGAGGAGACACTTGTGGGAGCTACTGTGACTAAAACTGAGCTTCGCTACGCACAGGGATGCAGGAGAAATGCTGATTTCATCAAGCCCCGTTACATACTCAGAATCTGTACTACTGCGCAAATAGGCATGTCTCTTAAGGCAAAAAACTCATTTCTGACAAAGTTGCCCAAATGCATCTCAGAAGTGTGCAACTTGTTCCCTGAGTTAGAAAACGTCGAGAAACGGTCGTTTCTGCTAGCGCTGTGCTTCTACACATGTATTTGCTGAACGGTGAAAGCGCACAGTAATGCACTTTTCTCCCAGCAAATACACTGTTTCTAAGGAAATGGGAACACACTGAGGAGACACTTGTGGGAGCTACTGTGACTAAAACTGAGCTTCCCTATGCACAGGGAAGCAAGAGAAATGCTGATTTCATCAAGCCCAGTTACATACTCAGAATCTGTACTACTGCGCAAATAGGTATGTCTCTTAAGGCAAAAAACTCATTTCTGACAAAGTTGCCCAAATGCATCTCAGAAGTGTGCAACTTGTTCCCTGAGTTAGAAAACGTCGAGAAACGGTCGTTTCTGCTAGCGCTGTGCTTCTACACATGTATTTGCTGAACGGTGAAAGCGCACAGTAATGCACTTTTCTCCCAGCAAATACACTGTTTCTAAGGAAATGGGAACACACTGAGGAGACACTTGTGGGAGCTACTGTGACTAAAACTGAGCTTTCCTACGCTAGGGAAGCAAGAGAAATGCTGATTACATCAAGCCCAGTTACATACTCAGAATCTGTACTACTGCGCAAATAGGCAAAACAAGTGCTTTCTAAAGCAGGTCTCTTTAGGCAAAAAACTCATTTCTGACAAAGTTGCCCAAATGCATCTCAGAAGTGTGCAACTTGTTCCCTGAGTTAGAAAACGTCGAGAAACGGTCGTTTCTGCTAGCGCTGTGCTTCTAAACATGTATTTGCTGAACGGTGAAAGCGTACAGTAATGCACTTTTCTCCCAGCAAATACACTGTTTCTAAGGAAATGGGAACACACTGAGGAGACACTTGTGGGAGCTACTGTGACTAAAACTGAGCTTCGCTACGCACAGGGAAGCAGGAGAAATGCTGATTTCATCAAGCCTCGTTACATACTCAGAATCTGTACTACTGCGCAAATAGGCATGTCTCTTAAGGCAAAAAACTCATTTCTGACAAAGTTGCCCAAATGCATCTCAGAAGTGTGCAACTTGTTCCCTGAGTTAGAAAACATCGAGAAACGGTCGTTTCTGCTAGCGCTGTGCTTCTACACATGTATTTGCTGAACGGTGAAAGCGCACAGTAATGCACTTTTCTCCCAGCAAATACACTGTTTCTAAGGAAATGGGAACACACTGAGGAGACACTTGTGGGAGCTACTGTGACTAAAACTGAGCTTCGCTACGCACAGGGAAGCAGGAGAAATGCTGATTTCATCAAGCCCAGTTACATACTCAGAATCTGTACTACTGCGCAAATAGGCAAAACAAGTGCGTTCTAAAGCACGTCTCTTTAGGCAAAAAACTCATTTCTGACAAAGTTGCCCAAATGCATCTCAGAAGTGTGCAACTTGTTCCCTGAGTTAGAAAACGTCGAGAAACGGTCGTTTCTGCTAGCGCTGTGCTTCTACACATGTATTTGCTGAACGGTGAAAGCGCACAGTAATGCACTTTGCTCCCAGCAAATACACTGTTTCTAAGGAAATGGGAACACACTGAGGAGACACTTGTGGGAGCTACTGTGACTAAAACTGAGCTTCGCTACGCACAGGGATGCAGGAGAAATGCTGATTTCATCAAGCCCCGTTACATACTCAGAATCTGTACTACTGCGCAAATAGGCATGTCTCTTAAGGCAAAAAACTCATTTCTGACAAAGTTGCCCAAATGCATCTCAGAAGTGTGCAACTTGTTCCCTGAGTTAGAAAACGTCGAGAAACGGTCGTTTCTGCTAGCGCTGTGCTTCTACACATGTATTTGCTGAACGGTGAAAGCGCACAGTAATGCACTTTTCTCCCAGCAAATACACTGTTTCTAAGGAAATGGGAACACACTGAGGAGACACTTGTGGGAGCTACTGTGACTAAAACTGAGCTTCCCTATGCACAGGGAAGCAAGAGAAATGCTGATTTCATCAAGCCCAGTTACATACTCAGAATCTGTACTACTGCGCAAATAGGTATGTCTCTTAAGGCAAAAAACTCATTTCTGACAAAGTTGCCCAAATGCATCTCAGAAGTGTGCAACTTGTTCCCTGAGTTAGAAAACGTCGAGAAACGGTCGTTTCTGCTAGCGCTGTGCTTCTACACATGTATTTGCTGAACGGTGAAAGCGCACAGTAATGCACTTTTCTCCCAGCAAATACACTGTTTCTAAGGAAATGGGAACACACTGAGGAGACACTTGTGGGAGCTACTGTGACTAAAACTGAGCTTCCCTATGCACAGGGAAGCAAGAGAAATGCTGATTTCATTAAGCCCAGTTACATACTCAGAATCTGTACTACTGCGCAAATAGGTATGTCTCTTAAGGCAAAAAACTCATTTCTGACAAAGTTGCCCAAATGCATCTCAGAAGTGTGCAACTTGTTCCCTGAGTTAGAAAACGTCGAGAAACGGTCGTTTCTGCTAGCGCTGTGCTTCTACACATGTATTTGCTGAACGGTGAAAGCGCACAGTAATGCACTTTTCTCCCAGCAAATACACTGTTTCTAAGGAAATGGGAACACACTGAGGAGACACTTGTGGGAGCTACTGTGACTAAAACTGAGCTTCCCTACGCACAGGGAAGCAAGAGAAATGCTGATTACATCAAGCCCAGTTACATACTCAGAATCTGTACTACTGCGCAAATAGGCAAAACAAGTGCTTTCTAAAGCACGTCTCTTTAGGCAAAAAACTCATTTCTGACAAAGTTGCCCAAATGCATCTCAGAAGTGTGCAACTTGTTCCCTGAGTTAGAAAACGTCGAGAAACGGTCGTTTCTGCTAGCGCTGTGCTTCTACACATGTATTTGCTGAACGGTGAAAGCGCACAGTAATGCACTTTTCTCCCAGCAAATACACTGTTTCTAAGGAAATGGGAACACACTGAGGAGACACTTGTGGGAGCTACTGTGACTAAAACTGAGCTTCGCTACGCACAGGGAAGCAGGAGAAATGCTGATTTCATCAAGCCTCGTTACATACTCAGAATCTGTACTACTGCGCAAATAGGCATGTCTCTTAAGGCAAAAAACTCATTTCTGACAAAGTTGCCCAAATGCATCTCAGAAGTGTGCAACTTGTTCCCTGAGTTAGAAAACGTCGAGAAACGGTCGTTTCTGCTAGCGCTGTGCTTCTACACATGTATTTGCTGAACGGTGAAAGCGCACAGTAATGCACTTTTCTCCCAGCAAATACACTGTTTCTAAGGAAATGGGAACACACTGAGGAGACACTTGTGGGAGCTACTGTGACTAAAACTGAGCTTCGCTACGCACAGGGAAGCAGGAGAAATGCTGATTTCATCAAGCCCAGTTACATACTCAGAATCTGTACTACTGCGCAAATAGGCAAAACAAGTGCGTTCTAAAGCACGTCTCTTTAAGGCAAAAAACTCATTTCTGACAAAGTTGCCCAAATGCATCTCAGAAGTGTGCAACTTGTTCCCTGAGTTAGAAAACGTCGAGAAACGGTCGTTTCTGCTAGCGCTGTGCTTCTACACATGTATTTGCTGAACGGTGAAAGCGCACAGTAATGCACTTTGCTCCCAGCAAATACACTGTTTCTAAGGAAATGGGAACACACTGAGGAGACACTTGTGGGAGCTACTGTGACTAAAACTGAGCTTCGCTACGCACAGGGATGCAGGAGAAATGCTGATTTCATCAAGCCCCGTTACATACTCAGAATCTGTACTACTGCGCAAATAGGCATGTCTCTTAAGGCAAAAAACTCATTTCTGACAAAGTTGCCCAAATGCATCTCAGAAGTGTGCAACTTGTTCCCTGAGTTAGAAAACGTCGAGAAACGGTCGTTTCTGCTAGCGCTGTGCTTCTACACATGTATTTGCTGAACGGTGAAAGCGCACAGTAATGCACTTTTCTCCCAGCAAATACACTGTTTCTAAGGAAATGGGAACACACTGAGGAGACACTTGTGGGAGCTACTGTGACTAAAACTGAGCTTCGCTACGCACAGGGATGCAGGAGAAATGCTGATTTCATCAAGCCCCGTTACATACTCAGAATCTGTACTACTGCGCAAATAGGCATGTCTCTTAAGGCAAAAAACTCATTTCTGACAAAGTTGCCCAAATGCATCTCAGAAGTGTGCAACTTGTTCCCTGATTTAGAAAACGTCGAGAAACGGTCGTTTCTGCTAGCGCTGTGCTTCTACACATGTATTTGCTGAACGGTGAAAGCGCACAGTAATGCACTTTTCTCCCAGCAAATACACTGTTTCTAAGGAAATGGGAACACACTGAGGAGACACTTGTGGGAGCTACTGTGACTAAAACTGAGCTTCCCTATGCACAGGGAAGCAAGAGAAATGCTGATTTCATCAAGCCCAGTTACATACTCAGAATCTGTACTACTGCGCAAATAGGTATGTCTCTTAAGGCAAAAAACTCATTTCTGACAAAGTTGCCCAAATGCATCTCAGAAGTGTGCAACTTGTTCCCTGAGTTAGAAAACGTCGAGAAACGGTCGTTTCTGCTAGCGCTGTGCTTCTACACATGTATTTGCTGAACGGTGAAAGCGCACAGTAATGCACTTTTCTCCCAGCAAATACACTGTTTCTAAGGAAATGGGAACACACTGAGGAGACACTTGTGGGAGCTACTGTGACTAAAACTGAGCTTCCCTACGCACAGGGAAGCAAGAGAAATGCTGATTACATCAAGCCCAGTTACATACTCAGAATCTGTACTACTGCGCAAATAGGCAAAACAAGTGCTTTCTAAAGCAGGTCTCTTTAGGCAAAAAACTCATTTCTGACAAAGTTGCCCAAATGCATCTCAGAAGTGTGCAACTTGTTCCCTGAGTTAGAAAACGTCGAGAAACGGTCGTTTCTGCTAGCGCTGTGCTTCTAAACATGTATTTGCTGAACGGTGAAAGCGTACAGTAATGCACTTTTCTCCCAGCAAATACACTGTTTCTAAGGAAATGGGAACACACTGAGGAGACACTTGTGGGAGCTACTGTGACTAAAACTGAGCTTCGCTACGCACAGGGAAGCAGGAGAAATGCTGATTTCATCAAGCCTCGTTACATACTCAGAATCTGTACTACTGCGCAAATAGGCATGTCTCTTAAGGCAAAAAACTCATTTCTGACAAAGTTGCCCAAATGCATCTCAGAAGTGTGCAACTTGTTCCCTGAGTTAGAAAACATCGAGAAACGGTCGTTTCTGCTAGCGCTGTGCTTCTACACATGTATTTGCTGAACGGTGAAAGCGCACAGTAATGCACTTTTCTCCCAGCAAATACACTGTTTCTAAGGAAATGGGAACACACTGAGGAGACACTTGTGGGAGCTACTGTGACTAAAACTGAGCTTCGCTACGCACAGGGAAGCAGGAGAAATGCTGATTTCATCAAGCCCAGTTACATACTCAGAATCTGTACTACTGCGCAAATAGGCAAAACAAGTGCGTTCTAAAGCACGTCTCTTTAGGCAAAAAACTCATTTCTGACAAAGTTGCCCAAATGCATCTCAGAAGTGTGCAACTTGTTCCCTGAGTTAGAAAACGTCGAGAAACGGTCGTTTCTGCTAGCGCTGTGCTTCTACACATGTATTTGCTGAACGGTGAAAGCGCACAGTAATGCACTTTGCTCCCAGCAAATACACTGTTTCTAAGGAAATGGGAACACACTGAGGAGACACTTGTGGGAGCTACTGTGACTAAAACTGAGCTTCCCTACGCACAGGGATGCAGGAGAAATGCTGATTTCATCAAGCCCCGTTACATACTCAGAATCTGTACTACTGCGCAAATAGGCATGTCTCTTAAGGCAAAAAACTCATTTCTGACAAAGTTGCCCAAATGCATCTCAGAAGTGTGCAACTTGTTCCCTGAGTTAGAAAACGTCGAGAAACGGTCGTTTCTGCTAGCGCTGTGCTTCTACACATGTATTTGCTGAACGGTGAAAGCGCACAGTAATGCACTTTTCTCCCAGCAAATACACTGTTTCTAAGGAAATGGGAACACACTGAGGAGACACTTGTGGGAGCTACTGTGACTAAAACTGAGCTTCCCTATGCACAGGGAAGCAAGAGAAATGCTGATTTCATCAAGCCCAGTTACATACTCAGAATCTGTACTACTGCGCAAATAGGTATGTCTCTTAAGGCAAAAAACTCATTTCTGACAAAGTTGCCCAAATGCATCTCAGAAGTGTGCAACTTGTTCCCTGAGTTAGAAAACGTCGAGAAACGGTCGTTTCTGCTAGCGCTGTGCTTCTACACATGTATTTGCTGAACGGTGAAAGCGCACAGTAATGCACTTTTCTCCCAGCAAATACACTGTTTCTAAGGAAATGGGAACACACTGAGGAGACACTTGTGGGAGCTACTGTGACTAAAACTGAGCTTCCCTATGCACAGGGAAGCAAGAGAAATGCTGATTTCATTAAGCCCAGTTACATACTCAGAATCTGTACTACTGCGCAAATAGGTATGTCTCTTAAGGCAAAAAACTCATTTCTGACAAAGTTGCCCAAATGCATCTCAGAAGTGTGCAACTTGTTCCCTGAGTTAGAAAACGTCGAGAAACGGTCGTTTCTGCTAGCGCTGTGCTTCTACACATGTATTTGCTGAACGGTGAAAGCGCACAGTAATGCACTTTTCTCCCAGCAAATACACTGTTTCTAAGGAAATGGGAACACACTGAGGAGACACTTGTGGGAGCTACTGTGACTAAAACTGAGCTTCCCTACGCACAGGGAAGCAAGAGAAATGCTGATTACATCAAGCCCAGTTACATACTCAGAATCTGTACTACTGCGCAAATAGGCAAAACAAGTGCTTTCTAAAGCACGTCTCTTTAGGCAAAAAACTCATTTCTGACAAAGTTGCCCAAATGCATCTCAGAAGTGTGCAACTTGTTCCCTGAGTTAGAAAACGTCGAGAAACGGTCGTTTCTGCTAGCGCTGTGCTTCTACACATGTATTTGCTGAACGGTGAAAGCGCACAGTAATGCACTTTTCTCCCAGCAAATACACTGTTTCTAAGGAAATGGGAACACACTGAGGAGACACTTGTGGGAGCTACTGTGACTAAAACTGAGCTTCGCTACGCACAGGGAAGCAGGAGAAATGCTGATTTCATCAAGCCTCGTTACATACTCAGAATCTGTACTACTGCGCAAATAGGCATGTCTCTTAAGGCAAAAAACTCATTTCTGACAAAGTTGCCCAAATGCATCTCAGAAGTGTGCAACTTGTTCCCTGAGTTAGAAAACGTCGAGAAACGGTCGTTTCTGCTAGCGCTGTGCTTCTACACATGTATTTGCTGAACGGTGAAAGCGCACAGTAATGCACTTTTCTCCCAGCAAATACACTGTTTCTAAGGAAATGGGAACACACTGAGGAGACACTTGTGGGAGCTACTGTGACTAAAACTGAGCTTCGCTACGCACAGGGAAGCAGGAGAAATGCTGATTTCATCAAGCCCAGTTACATACTCAGAATCTGTACTACTGCGCAAATAGGCAAAACAAGTGCGTTCTAAAGCACGTCTCTTTAAGGCAAAAAACTCATTTCTGACAAAGTTGCCCAAATGCATCTCAGAAGTGTGCAACTTGTTCCCTGAGTTAGAAAACGTCGAGAAACGGTCGTTTCTGCTAGCGCTGTGCTTCTACACATGTATTTGCTGAACGGTGAAAGCGCACAGTAATGCACTTTTCTCCCAGCAAATACACTGTTTCTAAGGAAATGGGAACACACTGAGGAGACACTTGTGGGAGCTACTGTGACTAAAACTGAGCTTCCCTACGCACAGGGAAGCAAGAGAAATGCTGATTTCATCAAGCCCAGTTACATACTCAGAATCTGTACTACTGCGCAAATAGGTATGTCTCTTAAGGCAAAAAACTCATTTCTGACAAAGTTGCCCAAATGCATCTCAGAAGTGTGCAACTTGTTCCCTGAGTTAGAAAACGTCGAGAAACGGTCGTTTCTGCTAGCGCTGTGCTTCTACACATGTATTTGCTGAACGGTGAAAGCGCACAGTAATGCACTTTTCTCCCAGCAAATACACTGTTTCTAAGGAAATAGGAACACACTGAGGAGACACTTGTGGGAGCTACTGTGACTAAAACTGAGCTTCCCTACGCACAGGGAAGCAAGAGAAATGCTGATTTCATCAAGCCCAGATACATACTCAGAATCTGTACTACTGCGCAAATAGGCAAAACAAGGGCGTTCTAAAGCACGTCTCTTTAGGCAAAAAACTCATTTCTGACAAAGTTGCCCAAATGCATCTCAGAAGTGTGCAACTTGTTCCCTGAGTTAGAAAACGTCGAGAAACGGTTGTTTCTGCTAGCGCTGCGCTTCTACACATGTATTTGCTGAACGGTGAAAGCGCACAGTAATGCACTTTTCTCCCAGCAAAAACACTGTTTCTAAGGAAATGGGAACACACTGAGGAGACACTTGTAGGAGCTACTGTGACTAAAATTGAGCTTCCCTATGCACAGGGAAGCAAGAGAAATGCTGATTTCATCAAGCCCAGTTACATACTCAGAATCTGTACTACTGCGCAAATAGGTATGTCTCTTAAGGCAAAAAACTCATTTCTGACAAAGTTGCCCAAATGCATCTCAGAAGTGTGCAACTTGTTCCCTGAGTTAGAAAACGTCGAGAAACTGTCGTTTCTGCTAGCGCTGTGCTTCTACACATGTATTTGCTGAACGGTGAAAGCGCACAGTAATGCACTTTTCTCCCAGCAAATACACTGTTTCTAAGGAAATGGGAACACACTGAGGAGACACTTGTGGGAGCTACTGTGACTAAAACTGAGCTTCCCTACACACAGGGAAGCAAGAGAAATGCTGATTACATCAACCCCAGTTACATACTCAGAATCTGTACTACTGCGCAAATATGCAAAGCAAGTGCGTTCTAAAGCACGTCTCTTTAGGCAAAAAACTCATTTCTGACAAAGTTGCCCAAATGCATCTCAGAAGTGTGCAACTTGTTCCCTGAGTTAGAAAACGTTGAGAAACGGTCGTTTCTGCTAGCGCTGTGCTTCTACACATGTATTTGCTGAACGGTGAAAGCGCACAGTAATGCACTTTTCTCCCAGCAAAAACACTGTTTCTAAGGAAATGGGAAAACACTGAGGAGACACTTGTGGGAGCTACTGTGACTAAAACTGAGCTTCCCTACGCACAGGGAAGCAAGAGAAATGCTGATTTCATCAAGCCCAGTTACATACTCAGAATCTGTACTACTGCGCAAATAGGCAAAGCAAGTGCGTTCTAAAGCACGTCTCTTTAGGCAAAAAACTCATTTCTGACAAAGTTGCCCAAATGCATCTCAGAAGTGTGCAACTTGTTCCCTGAGTTAGAAAACGTCGAGAAACGGTCGTTTCTGCTAGCGCTGTGCTTCTACACATGTATTTGCTGAACGGTGAAAGCGCACAGTAATGCACTTTTCTCCCAGCAAATACACTGTTTCTAAGGAAATGGGAACACACTGAGGAGACACTTGTGGGAGCTACTGTGACTAAAACTGAGCTTCGCTACGCACAGGGAAGCAGGAGAAATGCTGATTTCATCAAGCCCAGTTACATACTCAGAATCTGTACTACTGCGCAAATAGGCAAAACAAGTGCGTTCTAAAGCACGTCTCTTTAGGCAAAAAACTCATTTCTGACAAAGTTGCCCAAATGCATCTCAGAAGTGTGCAACTTGTTCCCTGAGTTAGAAAACGTCGAGAAACGGTTGTTTCTGCTAGCGCTGTGCTTCTACACATGTATTTGCTGAACGGTGAAAGCGCACAGTAATGCACTTTTCTCCCAGCAAAAACACTGTTTCTAAGGAAATGGGAACACACTGAGGAGACACTTGTAGGAGCTACTGTGACTAAAACTGAGCTTCCCTATGCACAGGGAAGCAAGAGAAATGCTGATTTCATCAAGCCCAGTTACATACTCAGAATCTGTACTACTGCGCAAATAGGTATGTCTCTTAAGGCAAAAAACTCATTTCTGACAAAGTTGCCCAAATGCATCTCAGAAGTGTGCAACTTGTTCCCTGAGTTAGAAAACGTCGAGAAACGGTCGTTTCTGCTAGCGCTGTGCTTCTACACATGTATTTGCTGAACGGTGAAAGCGCACAGTAATGCACTTTTCTCCCAGCAAATACACTGTTTCTAAGGAAATGGGAACACACTGAGGAGACACTTGTGGGAGCTACTGTGACTAAAACTGAGCTTCCCTACGCACAGGGAAGCAAGAGAAATGCTGATTACATCAAGCCCAGTTACATACTCAGAATCTGTACTACTGCGCAAATAGGCAAAGCAAGTGCGTTCTAAAGCACGTCTCTTTAGGCAAAAAACTCATTTCTGACAAAGTTGCCCAAATGCATCTCAGAAGTGTGCAACTTCTTCCCTGAGTTAGAAAACGTCGAGCAACGGTCGTTTCTGCTAGCGCTGTGCTTCTACACATGTATTTGCTGAACGGTGAAAGCGCACAGTAATGCACTTTTCTCCCAGCAAATACACTGTTTCTAAGGAAATGGGAACACACTGAGGAGACACTTGTGGGAGCTACTGTGACTAAAACTGAGCTTCCCTACGCACAGGGAAGCAAGAGAAATGCTGATTACATCAAGCCCAGTTACATACTCAGAATCTGTACTACTGCGCAAATAGGCAAAACAACTGCGTTCTAAAGCACGTCTCTTTAGGCAAAAAACTCATTTCTGACAGAGTTGCCCAAATGCATCTCAGAAGTGTGCAACTTGTTCCCTGAGTTAGAAAACGTCGAGAAACGGTCGTTTCTGCTAGCGCTGTGCTTCTACACATGTATTTGCTGAACGGTGAAAGCGCACAGTAATGCACTTTTCTCCCAGCAAATACACTGTTTCTAAGGAAATGGGAACACACTGAGGAGACACTTGTGGGAGCTACTGTGACTAAAACTGAGCTTCCCTACGCACAGGGAAGCAGGAGAAATGCTGATTTCATCAAGCCCAGTTACATACTCAGAATCTGTACTACTGCGCAAATAGGCAAAACAAGTGCGTTCTAAAGCACGTCTCTTTAGGCAAAAAACTCATTTCTGACAAAGTTGCCCAAATGCATCTCAGAAGTGTGCAACTTGTTCCCTGAGTTAGAAAACGTCGAGAAACGGTCGTTTCTGCTAGCGCTGTGCTTCTACACATGTATTTGCTGAACGGTGAAAGCGCACAGTAATGCATTTTTCTCCCTGCAAATACACTGTTTCTAAGGAAATGGGAACACACTGAGGAGACACTTGTGGGAGCTACTGTGACTAAAACTGAGCTTCCCTACGCACAGGGAAGCAAGAGAAATGCTGATTTCATCAAGCCCAGTTACATACTCAGAATCTGTACTACTGCGCAAATAGGTATGTCTCTTAAGGCAAAAAACTCATTTCTGACAAAGTTGCCCAAATGCATCTCAGAAGTGTGCAACTTGTTCCCTGAGTTAGAAAACGTCGAGAAACGGTCGTTTCTGCTAGCGCTGTGCTTCTACACATGTATTTGCTGAACGGTGAAAGCGCACAGTAATGCACTTTTCTCCCAGCAAATACACTGTTTCTAAGGAAATGGGAACACACTGAGGAGACACTTGTGGGAGCTACTGTGACTAAAACTGAGCTTCGCTACGCACAGGGAAGCAGGAGAAATGCTGATTTCATCAAGCCCAGTTACATACTCAGAATCTGTAATACTGCGCAAATAGGCAAAACAAGTGCATTCTAAAGCACGTCTCTTTAGGCAAAAAACTCATTTCTGACAAAGTTGCCCAAATGCATCTCAGAAGTGTGCAACTTGTTCCCTGAGTTAGAAAACGTCGAGAAACTGTTGTTTCTGCTAGCGCTGTGCTTCTACACATGTATTTGCTGAACGGTGAAAGCGCACAGTAATGCACTTTTCTCCCAGCAAAAACACTGTTTCTAAGGAAATGGGAACACACTGAGGAGACACTTGTAGGAGCTACTGTGACTAAAACTGAGCTTCCCTATGCACAGCGAAGCAAGAGAAATGCTGATTTCATCAAGCCCAGTTACATACTCAGAATCTGTACTACTGCGCAAATAGGTATGTCTCTTAAGGCAAAAAACTCATTTCTGACAAAGTTGCCCAAATGCATCTCAGAAGTGTGCAACTTGTTCCCTGAGTTAGAAAACGTCGAGAAACGGTCGTTTCTGCTAGCGCTGTGCTTCTACACATGTATTTGCTGAACGGTGAAAGCGCACAGTAATGCACTTTTCTCCCAGCAAATACACTGTTTCTAAGGAAATGGGAACACACTGAGGAGACACTTGTGGGAGCTACTGTGACTAAAACTGAGCTTCCCTACGCACAGGGAAGCAAGAGAAATGCTGATTACATCAAGCCCAGTTACATACTCAGAATCTGTACTACTGCGCAAATAGGCAAAGCAAGTGCGTTCTAAAGCACGTCTCTTTAGGCAAAAAACTCATTTCTGACAAAGTTGCCCAAATGCATCTCAGAAGTGTGCAACTTCTTCCCTGAGTTAGAAAACGTCGAGAAACGGTCGTTTCTGCTAGCGCTGTGCTTCTACACATGTATTTGCTGAACGGTGAAAGCGCACAGTAATGCACTTTTCTCCCTGCAAATACACTGTTTCTAAGGAAATGGGAACACACTGAGGAGACACTTGTGGGAGCTACTGTGACTAAAACTGAGCTTCCCTACGCACAGGGAAGCAAGAGAAATGCTGATTACATCAAGCCCAGTTACATACTCAGAATCTGTACTACTGCGCAAATAGGCAAAACAACTGCGTTCTAAAGCACGTCTCTTTAGGCAAAAAACTCATTTCTGACAGAGTTGCCCAAATGCATCTCAGAAGTGTGCAACTTGTTCCCTGAGTTAGAAAACGTCGAGAAACGGTCGTTTCTGCTAGCGCTGTGCTTCTACACATGTATTTGCTGAACGGTGAAAGCGCACAGTAATGCACTTTTCTCCCAGCAAATACACTGTTTCTAAGGAAATGGGAACACACTGAGGAGACACTTGTGGGAGCTACTGTGACTAAAACTGAGCTTCCCTACGCACAGGGAAGCAAGAGAAATGCTGATTTCATCAAGCCCAGTTACATACTCAGAATCTGTACTACTGCGCAAATAGGCAAAACAAGTGCGTTCTAAAGCACGTCTCTTTAGGCAAAAAACTCATTTCTGACAAAGTTGCCCAAATGCATCTCAGAAGTGTGCAACTTGTTCCCTGAGTTAGAAAACGTCGAGAAACGGTCGTTTCTGCTAGCGCTGTGCTTCTACACATGTATTTGCTGAACGGTGAAAGCGCACAGTAATGCACTTTTCTCCCAGCAAATACACTGTTTCTAAGGAAATGGGAACACACTGAGGAGACACTTGTGGGAGCTACTGTGACTAAAACTGAGCTTCCCTACGCACAGGGAAGCAAGAGAAATGCTGATTACATCAAGCCCAGTTACATACTCAGAATCTGTACTACTGCGCAAATAGGCAAAGCAAGTGCGTTCTAAAGCACGTCTCTTTAGGCAAAAAACTCATTTCTGACAAAGTTGCCCAAATGCATCTCAGAAGTGTGCAACTTGTTCCCTGAGTTAGAAAACGTCGAGAAACGGTCGTTTCTGCTAGCGCTGTGCTTCTACACATGTATTTGCTGAACGGTGAAAGCGCACAGTAATGCACTTTTCTCCCAGCAAATACACTGTTTCTAAGGAAATGGGAACACACTGAGGAGACACTTGTGGGAGCTACTGTGACTAAAACTGAGCTTCCCTACGCACAGGGAAGCAGGAGAAATGCTGATTTCATCAAGCCCAGTTACATACTCAGAATCTGTACTACTGCGCAAATAGGCAAAACAAGTGCGTTCTAAAGCACGTCTCTTTAGGCAAAAAACTCATTTCTGACAAAGTTGCCCAAATGCATCTCAGAAGTGTGCAACTTGTTCCCTGAGTTAGAAAACGTCGAGAAACGGTCGTTTCTGCTAGCGCTGTGCTTCTACACATGTATTTGCTGAACGGTGAAAGCGCACAGTAATGCACTTTTCTCCCAGCAAATACACTGTTTCTAAGGAAATGGGAACACACTGAGGAGACACTTGTGGGAGCTACTGTGACTAAAACTGAGCTTCCCTACGCACAGGGAAGCAAGAGAAATGCTGATTACATCAAGCGCAGTTACATACTCAGAATCTGTACTACTGCGCAAATAGGCAAAACAAGTGCGTTCTAAAGCACGTCTCTTTAGGCAAAAAACTCATTTCTGACAAAGTTGCCCAAATGCATCTCAGAAGTGTGCAACTTGTTCCCTGAGTTAGAAAACGTCGAGAAACGGTCGTTTCTGCTAGCGCTGTGCTTCTACACATGTATTTGCTGAACGGTGAAAGCGCACAGTAATGCACTTTTCTCCCAGCAAATACACTGTTTCTAAGGAAATGGGAACACACTGAGGAGACACTTGTGGGAGCTACTGTGACTAAAACTGAGCTTCCCTACGCACAGGGAAGCAAGAGAAATGCTGATTTCATCAAGCCCAGTTACATACTCAGAATCTGTACTACTGCGCAAATATGCATGTCTCTTAAGGCAAAAAACTCATTTCTGACAAAGTTGCCCAAATGCATCTCAGAAGTGTGCAACTTGTTCCCTGAGTTAGAAAACGTCGAGAAACGGTCGTTTCTGCTAGCGCTGTGCTTCTACACATGTATTTGCTGAACGGTGAAAGCGCACAGTAATGCACTTTTCTCCCAGCAAATACACTGTTTCTAAGGAAATGGGAACACACTGAGGAGACACTTGTGGGAGCTACTGTGACTAAAACTGAGCTTCCCTACGCACAGGGAAGCAAGAGAAATGCTGATTACATCAAGCGCAGTTACATACTCAGAATCTGTACTACTGCGCAAATAGGCAAAACAAGTGCGTTCTAAAGCACGTCTCTTTAGGCAAAAAACTCATTTCTGACAAAGTTGCCCAAATGCATCTCAGAAGTGTGCAACTTGTTCCCTGAGTTAGAAAACGTCGAGAAACGGTCGTTTCTGCTAGCGCTGTGCTTCTACACATGTATTTGCTGAACGGTGAAAGCGCACAGTAATGCACTTTTCTCCCAGCAAATACACTGTTTCTAAGGAAATGGGAACACACTGAGGAGACACTTGTGGGAGCTACTGTGACTAAAACTGAGCTTCCCTACGCACAGGGAAGCAAGAGAAATGCTGATTACATCAAGCCCAGTTACATACTCAGAATCTGTACTACTGCGCAAATAGGCAAAGCAAGTGCGTTCTAAAGCACGTCTCTTTAGGCAAAAAACTCATTTCTGACAAAGTTGCCCAAATGCATCTCAGAAGTGTGCAACTTGTTCCCTGAGTTAGAAAACGTCGAGAAACGGTCGTTTCTGCTAGCGCTGTGCTTCTACACATGTATTTGCTGAACGGTGAAAGCGCACAGTAATGCACTTTTCTCCCAGCAAATACACTGTTTCTAAGGAAATGGGAACACACTGAGGAGACACTTGTGGGAGCTACTGTGACTAAAACTGAGCTTCCCTACGCACAGGGAAGCAGGAGAAATGCTGATTTCATCAAGCCCAGTTACATACTCAGAATCTGTACTACTGCGCAAATAGGCAAAACAAGTGCGTTCTAAAGCACGTCTCTTTAGGCAAAAAACTCATTTCTGACAAAGTTGCCCAAATGCATCTCAGAAGTGTGCAACTTGTTCCCTGAGTTAGAAAACGTCGAGAAACGGTCGTTTCTGCTAGCGCTGTGCTTCTACACATGTATTTGCTGAACGGTGAAAGCGCACAGTAATGCACTTTTCTCCCAGCAAATACACTGTTTCTAAGGAAATGGGAACACACTGAGGAGACACTTGTGGGAGCTACTGTGACTAAAACTGAGCTTCCCTACGCACAGGGAAGCAAGAGAAATGCTGATTACATCAAGCGCAGTTACATACTCAGAATCTGTACTACTGCGCAAATAGGCAAAACAAGTGCGTTCTAAAGCACGTCTCTTTAGGCAAAAAACTCATTTCTGACAAAGTTGCCCAAATGCATCTCAGAAGTGTGCAACTTGTTCCCTGAGTTAGAAAACGTCGAGAAACGGTCGTTTCTGCTAGCGCTGTGCTTCTACACATGTATTTGCTGAACGGTGAAAGCGCACAGTAATGCACTTTTCTCCCAGCAAATACACTGTTTCTAAGGAAATGGGAACACACTGAGGAGACACTTGTGGGAGCTACTGTGACTAAAACTGAGCTTCCCTACGCACAGGGAAGCAAGAGAAATGCTGATTTCATCAAGCCCAGTTACATACTCAGAATCTGTACTACTGCGCAAATATGCATGTCTCTTAAGGCAAAAAACTCATTTCTGACAAAGTTGCCCAAATGCATCTCAGAAGTGTGCAACTTGTTCCCTGAGTTAGAAAACGTCGAGAAACGGTCGTTTCTGCTAGCGCTGTGCTTCTACACATGTATTTGCTGAACGGTGAAAGCGCACAGTAATGCACTTTTCTCCCAGCAAATACACTGTTTCTAAGGAAATGGGAACACACTGAGGAGACACTTGTGGGAGCTACTGTGACTAAAACTGAGCTTCCCTACGCACAGGGAAGCAAGAGAAATGCTGATTTCATCAAGCCCAGTTACATACTCAGAATCTGTACTACTGCGCAAATAGGCAAAACAAGTGCGTTCTAAAGCACGTCTCTTTAGGCAAAAAACTCATTTCTGACAAAGTTGCCCAAATGCATCTCAGAAGTGTGCAACTTGTTCCCTGAGTTAGAAAACGTCGAGAAACGGTCGTTTCTGCTAGCGCTGTGCTTCTACACATGTATTTGCTGAACGGTGAAAGCGCACAGTAATGCACTTTTCTCCCAGCAAATACACTGTTTCTAAGGAAATGGGAACACACTGAGGAGACACTTGTGGGAGCTACTGTGACTAAAACTGAGCTTCCCTATGCACAGGGAAGCAAGAGAAATGCTGATTTCATCAAGCCCAGTTACATACTCAGAATCTGTACTACTGCGCAAATAGGTATGTCTCTTAAGGCAAAAAACTCATTTCTGACAAAGTTGCCCAAATGCATCTCAGAAGTGTGCAACTTGTTCCCTGAGTTAGAAAACGTCGAGAAACGGTCGTTTCTGCTAGCGCTGTGCTTCTACACATGTATTTGCTGAACGGTGAAAGCGCACAGTAATGCACTTTTCTCCCAGCAAATACACTGTTTCTAAGGAAATGGGAACACACTGAGGAGACACTTGTGGGAGCTACTGTGACTAAAACTGAGCTTCCCTACGCACAGGGAAGCAAGAGAAATGCTGATTACATCAAGCCCAGTTACATACTCAGAATCTGTACTACTGCGCAAATAGGCAAAGCAAGTGCGTTCTAAAGCACGTCTCTTTAGGCAAAAAACTCATTTCTGACAAAGTTGCCCAAATGCATCTCAGAAGTGTGCAACTTGTTCCCTGAGTTAGAAAACGTCGAGAAACGGTCGTTTCTGCTAGCGCTGTGCTTCTACACATGTATTTGCTGAACGGTGAAAGCGCACAGTAATGCACTTTTCTCCCAGCAAATACACTGTTTCTAAGGAAATGGGAACACACTGAGGAGACACTTGTGGGAGCTACTGTGACTAAAACTGAGCTTCCCTACGCACAGGGAAGCAGGAGAAATGCTGATTTCATCAAGCCCAGTTACATACTCAGAATCTGTACTACTGCGCAAATAGGCAAAACAAGTGCGTTCTAAAGCACGTCTCTTTAGGCAAAAAACTCATTTCTGACAAAGTTGCCCAAATGCATCTCAGAAGTGTGCAACTTGTTCCCTGAGTTAGAAAACGTCGAGAAACGGTCGTTTCTGCTAGCGCTGTGCTTCTACACATGTATTTGCTGAACGGTGAAAGCGCACAGTAATGCACTTTTCTCCCAGCAAATACACTGTTTCTAAGGAAATGGGAACACACTGAGGAGACACTTGTGGGAGCTACTGTGACTAAAACTGAGCTTCCCTACGCACAGGGAAGCAAGAGAAATGCTGATTACATCAAGCGCAGTTACATACTCAGAATCTGTACTACTGCGCAAATAGGCAAAACAAGTGCGTTCTAAAGCACGTCTCTTTAGGCAAAAAACTCATTTCTGACAAAGTTGCCCAAATGCATCTCAGAAGTGTGCAACTTGTTCCCTGAGTTAGAAAACGTCGAGAAACGGTCGTTTCTGCTAGCGCTGTGCTTCTACACATGTATTTGCTGAACGGTGAAAGCGCACAGTAATGCACTTTTCTCCCAGCAAATACACTGTTTCTAAGGAAATGGGAACACACTGAGGAGACACTTGTGGGAGCTACTGTGACTAAAACTGAGCTTCCCTACGCACAGGGAAGCAAGAGAAATGCTGATTTCATCAAGCCCAGTTACATACTCAGAATCTGTACTACTGCGCAAATATGCATGTCTCTTAAGGCAAAAAACTCATTTCTGACAAAGTTGCCCAAATGCATCTCAGAAGTGTGCAACTTGTTCCCTGAGTTAGAAAACGTCGAGAAACGGTCGTTTCTGCTAGCGCTGTGCTTCTACACATGTATTTGCTGAACGGTGAAAGCGCACAGTAATGCACTTTTCTCCCAGCAAATACACTGTTTCTAAGGAAATGGGAACACACTGAGGAGACACTTGTGGGAGCTACTGTGACTAAAACTGAGCTTCCCTACGCACAGGGAAGCAAGAGAAATGCTGATTTCATCAAGCCCAGTTACATACTCAGAATCTGTACTACTGCGCAAATAGGCAAAACAAGTGCGTTCTAAAGCACGTCTCTTTAGGCAAAAAACTCATTTCTGACAAAGTTGCCCAAATGCATCTCAGAAGTGTGCAACTTGTTCCCTGAGTTAGAAAACGTCGAGAAACGGTCGTTTCTGCTAGCGCTGTGCTTCTACACATGTATTTGCTGAACGGTGAAAGCGCACAGTAATGCACTTTTCTCCCAGCAAATACACTGTTTCTAAGGAAATGGGAACACACTGAGGAGACACTTGTGGGAGCTACTGTGACTAAAACTGAGCTTCCCTATGCACAGGGAAGCAAGAGAAATGCTGATTTCATCAAGCCCAGTTACATACTCAGAATCTGTACTACTGCGCAAATAGGTATGTCTCTTAAGGCAAAAAACTCATTTCTGACAAAGTTGCCCAAATGCATCTCAGAAGTGTGCAACTTGTTCCCTGAGTTAGAAAACGTCGAGAAACGGTCGTTTCTGCTAGCGCTGTGCTTCTACACATGTATTTGCTGAACGGTGAAAGCGCACAGTAATGCACTTTTCTCCCAGCAAATACACTGTTTCTAAGGAAATGGGAACACACTGAGGAGACACTTGTGGGAGCTACTGTGACTAAAACTGAGCTTCCCTACGCACAGGGAAGCAAGAGAAATGCTGATTACATCAAGCCCAGTTACATACTCAGAATCTGTACTACTGCGCAAATAGGCAAAGCAAGTGCGTTCTAAAGCACGTCTCTTTAGGCAAAAAACTCATTTCTGACAAAGTTGCCCAAATGCATCTCAGAAGTGTGCAACTTGTTCCCTGAGTTAGAAAACGTCGAGAAACGGTCGTTTCTGCTAGCGCTGTGCTTCTACACATGTATTTGCTGAACGGTGAAAGCGCACAGTAATGCACTTTTCTCCCAGCAAATACACTGTTTCTAAGGAAATGGGAACACACTGAGGAGACACTTGTGGGAGCTACTGTGACTAAAACTGAGCTTCCCTACGCACAGGGAAGCAGGAGAAATGCTGATTTCATCAAGCCCAGTTACATACTCAGAATCTGTACTACTGCGCAAATAGGCAAAACAAGTGCGTTCTAAAGCACGTCTCTTTAGGCAAAAAACTCATTTCTGACAAAGTTGCCCAAATGCATCTCAGAAGTGTGCAACTTGTTCCCTGAGTTAGAAAACGTCGAGAAACGGTTGTTTCTGCTAGCGCTGTGCTTCTACACATGTATTTGCTGAACGGTGAAAGCGCACAGTAATGCACTTTTCTCCCAGGAAAAACACTGTTTCTAAGGAAATGGGAACACACTGAGGAGACACTTGTGGGAGCTACTGTGACTAAAACTGAGCTTCCCTACGCACAGGGAAGCAAGAGAAATGCTGATTTCATCAAGCCCAGATACATACTCAGAATCTGTACTACTGCGCAAATAGGCAAAACAAGGGCGTTCTAAAGCACGTCTCTTTAGGCAAAAAACTCATTTCTGACAAAGTTACCCAAATGCATCTCAGAAGTGTGCAACTTGTTCCCTGAGTTAGAAAACGTCGAGAAACGGTCGTTTCTGCTAGCGCTGTGCTTCTACACATGTATTTGCTGAACGGTGAAAGCGCACAGTAATGCACTTTTCTCCCAGCAAATACACTGTTTCTAAGGAAATGGGAACACACTGAGGAGACACTTGTGGGAGCTACTGTGACTAAAACTGAGCTTCCCTATGCACAGGGAAGCAAGAGAAATGCTGATTTCATCAAGCCCAGTTACATACTCAGAATCTGTACTACTGCGCAAATAGGCATGTCTCTTAAGGCAAAAAACTCATTTCTGACAAAGTTGCCCAAATGCATCTCAGAAGTGTGCAACTTGTTCCCTGAGTTAGAAAACGTCGAGAAACGGTCGTTTCTGCTAGCGCTGTGCTTCTACACATGTATTTGCTGAACGGTGAAAGCGCACAGTAATGCACTTTTCTCCCAGCAAATACACTGTTTCTAAGGAAATGGGAACACACTGAGGAGACACTTGTGGGAGCTACTGTGACTAAAACTGAGCTTCCCTACGCACAGGGAAGCAAGAGAAATGCTGATTTCATCAAGCCCAGTTACATACTCAGAATCTGTACTACTGCGCAAATAGGCATGTCTGTTTAGGCAAAAAACTCATTTCTGACAAAGTTGCCCAAATGCATCTCAGACGTGTGTAACTTGTTCCCTGAGTTAGAAAACGTCGAGAAACGGTCGTTTCTGCTAGCGCTGTGCTTCTACACATGTATTTGCTGAACGGTGAAAGCGCACAGTAATGCACTTTTCTCCCAGCAAATACACTGTTTCTAAGGAAATGGGAACACACTGAGGAGACACTTGTGGGAGCTACTGTGACTAAAACTGAGCTTCCCTACGCACAGGGAAGCAAGAGAAATGCTGATTACATCAAGCCCAGTTACATACTCAGAATCTGTACGACTGCGCAAATAGGCAAAACAAGTGCGTTCTAAAGCACGTCTCTTTAGGCAAAAAACTCATTTCTGACAAAGTTGCCCAAATGCATCTCAGAAGTGTGCAACTTGTTCCCTGAGTTAGAAAACGTCGAGAAACGGTCGTTTCTGCTAGCGCTGTGCTTCTACACATGTATTTGCTGAACGGTGAAAGCGCACAGTAATGCACTTTTCTCCCAGCAAATACACTGTTTCTAAGGAAATGGGAACACACTGAGGAGACACTTGTGGGAGCTACTGTGACTAAAACTGAGCTTCCCTACGCACAGGGAAGCAGGAGAAATGCTGATTTCATCAAGCCCAGTTACATACTCAGAATCTGTACTACTGCGCAAATAGGCAAAACAAGTGCGTTCTAAAGCACGTCTCTTTAGGCAAAAAACTCATTTCTGACAAAGTTGCCCAAATGCATCTCAGAAGTGTGCAACTTGTTCCCTGAGTTAGAAAACGTCGAGAAACGGTCGTTTCTGCTAGCGCTGTGCTTCTACACATGTATTTGCTGAACGGGGAAAGCGCACAGTAATGCACTTTTCTCCCAGCAAATACACTGTTTCTAAGGAAATGGGAACACACTGAGGAGACACTTGTGGGAGCTACTGTGACTAAAACTGAGCTTCCCTACGCACAGGGAAGCAGGAGAAATGCTGATTTCATCAAGCCCAGTTACATACTCAGAATCTGTACTACTGCGCAAATAGGCAAAACAAGTGCGTTCTAAAGCACGTCTCTTTAGGCAAAAAACTCATTTCTGACAAAGTTGCCCAAATGCATCTCAGAAGTGTGCAACTTGTTCCCTGAGTTAGAAAACGTCGAGAAACGGTCGTTTCTGCTAGCGCTGTGCTTCTACACATGTATTTGCTGAACGGTGAAATCGCACAGTAATGCACTTTTCTCCCAGCAAATACACTGTTGCTAAGGAAATGGGAACACACTGAGGAGACACTTGTGGGAGCTACTGTGACTAAAACTGAGCTTCCCTACGCACAGGGAAGCAAGAGAAATGCTGATTTCATCAAGCCCAGTTACATACTCAGAATCTGTACTACTGCGCAAATAGGCATGTCTGTTTAGGCAAAAAACTCATTTCTGACAAAGTTGCCCAAATGCATCTCAGACGTGTGTAACTTGTTCCCTGAGTTAGAAAACGTCGAGAAACGGTCGTTTCTGCTAGCGCTGTGCTTCTACACATGTATTTGCTGAACGGTGAAAGCGCACAGTAATGCACTTTTCTCCCAGCAAATACACTGTTTCTAAGGAAATGGGAACACACTGAGGAGACACTTGTGGGAGCTACTGTGACTAAAACTGAGCTTCCCTACGCACAGGGAAGCAAGAGAAATGCTGATTACATCAAGCCCAGTTACATACTCAGAATCTGTACTACTGCGCAAATAGGCAAAACAAGTGCGTTCTAAAGCACGTCTCTTTAGGCAAAAAACTCATTTCTGACAAAGTTGCCCAAATGCATCTCAGAAGTGTGCAACTTGTTCCCTGAGTTAGAAAACGTCGAGAAACGGTCGTTTCTGCTAGCGCTGTGCTTCTACACATGTATTTCCTGAACGGTGAAAGCGCACAGTAATGCATTTTTCTCCCTGCAAATACACTGTTTCTACGGAAATGGGAACACACTGAGGAGACACTTGTGGGAGCTACTGTGACTAAAACTGAGCTTCCCTACGCACAGGGAAGCAAGAGAAATGCTGATTTCATCAAGCCCAGTTACATACTCAGAATCTGTACTACTGCGCAAATAGGCAAAACAAGTGCGTTCTAAAGCACGTCTCTTTAGGCAAAAAACTCATTTCTGACAAAGTTGCCCAAATGCATCTCAGAAGTGTGCAACTTGTTCCCTGAGTTAGAAAACGTCGAGAAACGGTCGTTTCTGCTAGCGCTGTGCTTCTACACATGTATTTGCTGAACGGTGAAAGCGCACAGTAATGCACTTTTCTCCCAGCAAATACACTGTTTCTAAGGAAATGGGAACACACTGAGGAGACACTTGTGGGAGCTACTGTGACTAAAACTGAGCTTCGCTACGCACAGGGAAGCAGGAGAAATGCTGATTTCATCAAGCCCAGTTACATACTCAGAATCTGTACTACTGCGCAAATAGGCAAAACAAGTGCGTTCTAAAGCACGTCTCTTTAGGCAAAAAACTCATTTCTGACAAAGTTGCCCAAATGCATCTCAGAAGTGTGCAACTTGTTCCCTGAGTTAGAAAACGTCGAGAAACGGTCGTTTCTGCTAGCGCTGTGCTTCTACACATGTATTTGCTGAACGGTGAAAGCGCACAGTAATGCACTTTTCTCCCAGCAAATACACTGTTTCTAAGGAAATGGGAACACACTGAGGAGACACTTGTGGGAGCTACTGTGACTAAAACTGAGCTTCGCTACGCACAGGGAAGCAGGAGAAATGCTGATTTCATCAAGCCCAGTTACATACTCAGAATCTGTACTACTGCGCAAATAGGCAAAACAAGTGCGTTCTAAAGCACGTCTCTTTAGGCAAAAAACTCATTTCTGACAAAGTTGCCCAAATGCATCTCAGAAGTGTGCAACTTGTTCCCTGAGTTAGAAAACGTCGAGAAACGGTCGTTTCTGCTAGCGCTGTGCTTCTACACATGTATTTGCTGAACGGTGAAAGCGCACAGTAATGCACTTTTCTCCCAGCAAATACACTGTTTCTAAGGAAATGGGAACACACTGAGGAGACACTTGTGGGAGCTACTGTGACTAAAACTGAGCTTCCCTATGCACAGGGAAGCAAGAGAAATGCTGATTTCATCAAGCCCAGTTACATACTCAGAATCTGTACTACTGCGCAAATAGGTATGTCTCTTAAGGCAAAAAACTCATTTCTGACAAAGTTGCCCAAATGCATCTCAGAAGTGTGCAACTTGTTCCCTGAGTTAGAAAACGTCGAGAAACGGTCGTTTCTGCTAGCGCTGTGCTGCTACACATGTATTTGCTGAACGGTGAAAGCGCACAGTAATGCACTTTTCTCCCAGCAAATACACTGTTTCTAAGGAAATGGGAACACACTGAGGAGACACTTGTGGGAGCTACTGTGACTAAAACTGAGCTTCGCTACGCACAGGGAAGCAGGAGAAATGCTGATTTCATCAAGCCCAGTTACATACTCAGAATCTGTACTACTGCGCAAATAGGCAAAACAAGTGCGTTCTAAAGCACGTCTCTTTAGGCAAAAAACTCATTTCTGACAAAGTTGCCCAAATGCATCTCAGAAGTGTGCAACTTGTTCCCTGAGTTAGAAAACGTCGAGAAACGGTCGTTTCTGCTAGCGCTGTGCTTCTACACATGTATTTGCTGAACGGTGAAAGCGCACAGTAATGCACTTTTCTCCCAGCAAATACACTGTTTCTAAGGAAATGGGAACACACTGAGGAGACACTTGTGGGAGCTACTGTGACTAAAACTGAGCTTCCCTATGCACAGGGAAGCAAGAGAAATGCTGATTTCATCAAGCCCAGTTACATACTCAGAATCTGTACTACTGCGCAAATAGGTATGTCTCTTAAGGCAAAAAACTCATTTCTGACAAAGTTGCCCAAATGCATCTCAGAAGTGTGCAACTTGTTCCCTGAGTTAGAAAACGTCGAGAAACGGTCGTTTCTGCTAGCGCTGTGCTTCTACACATGTATTTGCTGAACGGTGAAAGCGCACAGTAATGCACTTTTCTCCCAGCAAATACACTGTTTCTAAGGAAATGGGAACACACTGAGGAGACACTTGTGGGAGCTACTGTGACTAAAACTGAGCTTCCCTATGCACAGGGAAGCAAGAGAAATGCTGATTTCATCAAGCCCAGTTACATACTCAGAATCTGTACTACTGCGCAAATAGGTATGTCTCTTAAGGCAAAAAACTCATTTCTGACAAAGTTGCCCAAATGCATCTCAGAAGTGTGCAACTTGTTCCCTGAGTTAGAAAACGTCGAGAAACGGTCGTTTCTGCTAGCGCTGTGCTTCTACACATGTATTTGCTGAACGGTGAAAGCGCACAGTAATGCACTTTTCTCCCAGCAAATACACTGTTTCTAAGGAAATGGGAACACACTGAGGAGACACTTGTGGGAGCTACTGTGACTAAAACTGAGCTTCCCTACGCACAGGGAAGCAGGAGAAATGCTGATTTCATCAAGCCCAGTTACATACTCAGAATCTGTACTACTGCGCAAATAGGCAAAACAAGTGCGTTCTAAAGCACGTCTCTTTAGGCAAAAAACTCATTTCTAACAAAGTTGCCCAAATGCATCTCAGAAGTGTGCAACTTGTTCCCTGAGTTAGAAAACGTCGAGAAACGGTCGTTTCTGCTAGCGCTGTGCTTCTACACATGTATTTGCTGAACGGTGAAAGCGCACAGTAATGCACTTTTCTCCCAGCAAATACACTGTTTCTAAGGAAATGGGAACACACTGAGGAGACACTTGTGGGAGCTACTGTGACTAAAACTGAGCTTCCCTACGCACAGGGAAGCAAGAGAAATGCTGATTTCATCAAGCCCAGTTACATACTCAGAATCTGTACTACTTCGCAAATAGGCATGTCTCTTTAGGCAAAAAAGCCATTTCTGACAAAGTTGTCCAAATGCATCTCAGAAGTGTGCAACTTGTTCCCTGAGTTAGAAAACGTCGAGAAACGGTCGTTTCTGCTAGCGCTTTGCTTCTACACATGTATTTGCTGAACGGTGAAAGCGCACAGTAATGCACTTTTCTCCCAGCAAATACACTGTTGCTAAGGAAATGGGAACACACTGAGGAGACACTTGTGGGAGCTACTGTGACTAAAACTGAGCTTCCCTACGCACAGGGAAGCAGGAGAAATGCTGATTTCATCAAGCCCAGTTACATACTCAGAATCTGTACTTCTGCGCAAATAGGCAAAACAAGTGCGTTCTAAAGCACGTCTCTTTAGGCAAAAAAACTCATTCCTGACAAAGTTGCCCAAATGCATCTCAGAAGTGTGCAACTTGTTCCCTGAGTTAGAAAACGTCGAGAAACGGTCGTTTCTGCTAGCGCTGTGCTTCTACACATGTATTTGCTGAACGGTGAAAGCGCACAGTAATGTACTTTTATCCCAGCAAATACACTGTTTCTAAGGAAATGGGAACACACTGAGGAGACACTTGTGGGAGCTACTGTGACTAAAACTGAGCTTCCCTACGCACAGGGAAGCAAGAGAAATGCTGATTTCATCAAGCCCAGTTACATACTCAGAATCTGTACTACTGCGCAAATAGGCATGTCTGTTTAGGCAAAAAACTCATTTCTGACAAAGTTGCCCAAATGCATCTCAGACGTGTGTAACTTGTTCCCTGAGTAAGAAAACGTCGAGAAACGGTCGTTTCTGCTAGCGCTGTGCTTCTACACATGTATTTGCTGAACGGTGAAAGCGCACAGTAATGCACTTTTCTCCCAGCAAATACACTGTTTCTAAGGAAATGGGAACACACTGAGGAGACACTTGTGGGAGCTACTGTGACTAAAACTGAGCTTCCCTACGCACAGGGAAGCAGGAGAAATGCTGATTTCATCAAGCCCAGTTACATACTCAGAATCTGTACTACTGCGCAAATAGGCAAAACAAGTGCGTTCTAAAGCACGTCTCTTTAGGCAAAAAACTCATTTCTGACAAAGTTGCCCAAATGCATCTCAGAAGTGTGCAACTTGTTCCCTGAGTTAGAAAACGTCGAGAAACGGTCGTTTCTGCTAGCGCTGTGCTTCTACACATGTATTTGCTGAACGGTGAAAGCGCACAGTAATGCACTTTTCTCCCAGCAAATACACTGTTTCTAAGGAAATGGGAACACACTGAGGAGACACTTGTGGGAGCTACTGTGACTAAAACTGAGCTTCCCTACGCACAGGAAAGCAAGAGAAATGCTGATTACATCAAGCCCAGTTACATACTCAGAATCTGTACTACTGCACAAATAGGCAAAACAAGTGCGTTCTAAAGCACGTCTCTTTAGGCAAAAAACTCATTTCTGACAAAGTTGCCCAAATGCATCTCAGAAGTGTGCAACTTGTTCCCTGAGTTAGAAAACGTCGAGAAACGGTCGTTTCTGCTAGCGCTGTGCTTCTACACATGTATTTGCTGAACGGTGAAAGCGCACAGTAATGCAATTTTCTCCCAGCAAATACACTGTTTCTAAGGAAATGGGAACACACTGAGGAGACACTTGTGGGAGATACTGTGACTAAAACTGAGATTCCCTACGCACAGGGAAGCAAGAGAAATGCTCATTACATCAAGCCCAGTTACATACTCAGAATCTGTACTACTGCGCAAATAGTCAAAACAAGTGCATTCTAAAGCACGTCTCTTTAGGCAAAAAACTCATTTCTGACAAAGTTGCCCAAATGCATCTCAGAAGTGTGCAACTTGTTCCCTGAGTTAGAAAACGTCGCGAAACGGTCGTTTCTGCTAGCGCTGTGCTTCTACACATGTATTTGCTGAACGGTGAAAGCGCACAGTAATGCACTTTTCTCCCAGCAAATACACTGTTTCTAAGGAAATGGGAACACACTGAGGAGACACTTGTGGGAGCTACTGTGACTAAAACTGAGCTTCCCTACGCACAGGGAAGCAAGAGAAATGCTGATTACATCAAGCCCAGTTACATACTCAGAATCTGTACTACTGCGCAAATAGGCAAAACAAGTGCGTTCTAAAGCACGTCTCTTTAGGCAAAAAACTCATTTCTGTCAAAGTTGCCCAAATGCATCTCAGAAGTGTGCAACTTGTTCCCTGAGTTAGAAAACGTCGAGAAACGGTCGTTTCTGCTAGCGCTGTGCTTCTACACATGTATTTGCTGAACGGTGAAAGCGCACAGTAATGCACTTTTCACCCAGCAAATACACTGTTTCTAAGAAAATGGGAACACACTGAGGAGACACTTGTGGGAGCTACTGTGACTAAAACTGAGCTTCCCTACGCACAGGGAAGCAAGAGAAATGCTGATTACATCAAGCCCAGTTACATACTCAGAATCTGTACTACTGCGCAAATAGGCAAAACAAGTGCGTTCTAAAGCACGTCTCTTTAGGCAAAAAACTCATTTCTGACAAAGTTGCCCAAATGCATCTCAGAAGTGTGCAACTTGTTCCCTGAGTTAGTAAACGTCGAGAAACGGTCGTTTCTGCTAGCGCTGTGCTTCTACACATGTATTTGCTGAACGGTGAAAGCGCACAGTAATGCACTTTTCTCCCAGCAAATACACTGTTTCTAAGGAAATGGGAACACACTGAGGAGACACTTGTGGGAGCTACTGTGACTAAAACTGAGCTTCCCTACGCACAGGGAAGCAAGAGAAATGCTGATTTCATCAAGCCCAGTTACATACTCAGAATCTGTACTACTGCGCAAATAGGCAAAACAAGTGCGTTCTAAAGCACATCTCTTTAGGCAAAAAACTCATTTCTGACAAAGTTGCCCAAATGCATCTCAGAAGTGTGCAACTTGTTCCCTGAGTTAGAAAACGTCGAGAAACGGTCGTTTCTGCTAGCGCTGTACTTCTACACATGTATTTGCTGAACGGTGAAAGCGCACAGTAATGCACTTTTCTCCCAGCAAATACACTGTTTCTAAGGAAATGGGAACACACTGAGGAGACACTTGTGGGAGCTACTGTGACTAAAACTGAGCTTCCCTACACACAGGGAAGCAAGAGAAATGCTGATTACATCAAGCCCAGTTACATACTCAGAATCTGTACTACTGCGCAAATAGGCAAAACAAGTGCGTTCTAAAGCACGGCTCTTTAGGCAAAAAACTCATTTCTGACAAAGTTGCCCAAATGCATCTCAGAAGTGTGCAACTTGTTCCCTGAGTTAGAAAACGTCGAGAAACGGTCGTTTCTGCTAGCGCTGTGCTTCTACACATGTATTTGCTGAACGGTGAAAGCGCACAGTAATGCACTTTTCTCCCAGCAAATACACTGTTTCTAAGGAAATGGGAACACACTGAGGAGACACTTGTGGGAGCTACTGTGACTAAAACTGAGCTTCCCTACGCACAGGGAAGCAAGAGAAATGCTGATTTCATCAAGCCCAGTTACATACTCAGAATCTGTACTACTGCGCAAATAGGCATGTCTCTTAAGGCAAAAAACTCATTTCTGACAAAGTTGCCCAAATGCATCTCAGAAGTGTGCAACTTGTTCCCTGAGTTAGAAAACGTCGAGAAACGGTCGTTTCTGCTAGCGCTGTGCTTCTACACATGTATTTGCTGAACGGTGAAAGCGCACAGTAATGCACTTTTCTCCCAGCAAATACACTGTTTCTAAGGAAATGGGAACACACTGAGGAGACACTTGTGGGAGCTACTGTGACTAAAACTGAGCTTCCCTACGCACAGGGAAGCAGGAGAAATGCTGATTTCATCAAGCCCAGTTACATACTCAGAATCTGTACTACTGCGCAAATAGGCAAAACAAGTGCGTTCTAAAGCACGTCTCTTTAGGCAAAAAACTCATTTCTGACAAAGTTGCCCAAATGCATCTCAGAAGTGTGCAACTTGTTCCCTGAGTTAGAAAACGTCGAGAAACGGTCGTTTCTGCTAGCGCTGTGCTTCTACACATGTATTTGCTGAACGGTGAAAGCGCACAGTAATGCAATTTTCTCCCAGCAAATACACTGTTTCTAAGGAAATGGGAACACACTGAGGAGACACTTGTGGGAGCTACTGTGACTAAAACTGAGCTTCCCTACGCACAGGGAAGGAAGAGAAATGCTGATTTCATCAAGCCCAGTTACATACTCAGAATCTGTACTACTGCGCAAATAGGCATGTCTCCTAAGGCAAAAAACTCATTTCTGACAAAGTTGCCCAAATGCATCTCAGAAGTGTGCAACTTGTTCCCTGAGTTAGAAAACGTCGCGAAACGTTCGTTTCTGCTAGCGCTGTGCTTCTACACATGTATTTGCTGAACGGTGAAAGCGCACAGTAATGCACTTTTCTCCCAGCAAATACACTGTTTCTAAGGAAATGGGAACACACTGAGGAGACACTTGTGGGAGCTACTGTGACTAAAACTGAGCTTCCCTACGCACAGGGAAGCAAGAGAAATGCTGATTACATCAAGCCCAGTTACATACTCAGAATCTGTACTACTGCGCAAATAGGCAAAGCAAGTGCGTTCTAAAGCACGTCTCTTTAGGCAAAAAACTCATTTCTGACAAAGTTGCCCAAATGCATCTCAGAAGTGTGCAACTTGTTCCCTGAGTTAGAAAACGTCGAGAAACGGTCGTTTCTGCTAGCGCTGTGCTTCTACACATGTATTTGCTGAACGGTGAAAGCGCACAGTAATGCACTTTTCTCCCAGCAAAAACACTGTTTCTAAGGAAATGGGAACACACTGAGGAGACACTTGTGGGAGCTACTGTGACTAAAACTGAGCTTCCCTATGCACAGGGAAGCAAGAGAAATGCTGATTTCATCAAGCCCAGTTACATACTCAGAATCTGTACTACTGCGCAAATAGGTATGTCTCTTAAGGCAAAAAACTCATTTCTGACAAAGTTGCCCAAATGCATCTCAGAAGTGTGCAACTTGTTCCCTGAGTTAGAAAACGTCGAGAAACGGTCGTTTCTGCTAGCGCTGTGCTTCTACACATGTATTTGCTGAACGGTGAAAGCGCACAGTAATGCACTTTTCTCCCAGCAAATACACTGTTTCTAAGGAAATGGGAACACACTGAGGAGACACTTGTGGGAGCTACTGTGACTAAAACTGAGCTTCCCTACGCACAGGGAAGCAAGAGAAATGCTGATTTCATCAAGCCCAGTTACATACTCAGAATCTGTACTACTGCGCAAATAGGCAAAACAAGTGCGTTCTAAAGCACGTCTCTTTAGGCAAAAAACTCATTTCTGACAAAGTTGCCCAAATGCATCTCAGAAGTGTGCAACTTGTTCCCTGAGTTAGAAAACGTCGAGAAACGGTTGTTTCTGCTAGCGCTGTGCTTCTACACATGTATTTGCTGAACGGTGAAAGCGCACAGTAATGCACTTTTCTCCCAGCAAAAACACTGTTTCTAAGGAAATGGGAACACACTGAGGAGACACTTGTAGGAGCTACTGTGACTAAAACTGAGCTGCCCTATGCACAGGGAAGCAAGAGAAATGCTGATTTCATCAAGCCCAGTTACATACTCAGAATCTGTACTACTGCGCAAATAGGTATGTCTCTTAAGGCAAAAAACTCATTTCTGACAAAGTTGCCCAAATGCATCTCAGAAGTGTGCAACTTGTTCCCTGAGTTAGAAAACATCGAGAAACGGTCGTTTCTGCTAGCGCTGTGCTTCTACACATGTATTTGCTGAACGGTGAAAGCGCACAGTAATGCACTTTTCTCCCAGCAAATACACTGTTGCTAAGGAAATGGGAACACACTGAGGAGACACTTGTGGGAGCTACTGTGACTAAAACTGAGCTTCCCTACGCACAGGGAAGCAAGAGAAATGCTGATTACATCAAGCCCAGTTACATACTCAGAATCTGTACTTCTGCGCAAATAGGCAAAGCAAGTGCGTTCTAAAGCACGTCTCTTTAGGCAAAAAACTCATTTCTGACAAAGTTGCCCAAATGCATCTTAGAAGTGTGCAACTTGTTCCCTGAGTTAGAAAACGTCGAGAAACAGTCGTTTCTGCTAGCGCTGTGCTTCTACACATGTATTTGCTGAACGGTGAAAGCGCACAGTAATGCACTTTTCTCCCAGCAAAAACACTGTTTCTAAGGAAATGGGAAAACACTGAGGAGACACTTGTGGGAGCTACTGTGACTAAAACTGAGCTTCCCTATGCACAGGGAAGCAAGAGAAATGCTGATTTCATCAAGCCCAGTTACATACTCAGAATCTGTACTACTGCGCAAATAGGTATGTCTCTTAAGGCAAAAAACTCATTTCTGACAAAGTTGCCCAAATGCATCTCAGAAGTGTGCAACTTGTTCCCTGAGTTAGAAAACGTCGAGAAACGGTCGTTTCTGCTAGCGCTGTGCTTCTACACATGTATTTGCTGAACGGTGAAAGCGCACAGTAATGCACTTTTCTCCCAGCAAATACACTGTTTCTAAGGAAATGGGAACACACTGAGGAGACACTTGTGGGAGCTACTGTGACTAAAACTGAGCTTCCCTACGCACAGGGAAGCAAGAGAAATGCTGATTACATCAAGCCCAGTTACATACTCAGAATCTGTACTAGAGCGCAAATAGGCAAAGCAAGTGCGTTCTAAAGCACGTCTCTTTAGGCAAAAAACTCATTTCTGACAAAGTTGCCCAAATGCATCTCAGAAGTGTGCAACTTCTTCCCTGAGTTAGAAAACGTCGAGAAACGGTCGTTTCTGCTAGCGCTGTGCTTCTACACATGTATTTGCTGAACGGTGAAAGCGCACAGTAATGCACTTTTCTCCCAGCAAATACACTGTTTCTAAGGAAATGGGAACACACTGAGGAGACACTTGTGGGAGCTACTGTGACTAAAACTGAGCTTCCCTACGCACAGGGAAGCAAGAGAAATGCTGATTACATCAAGCCCAGTTACATACTCAGAATCTGTACTACTGCGCAAATAGGCAAAACAACTGCGTTCTAAAGCACGTCTCTTTAGGCAAAAAACTCATTTCTGACAGAGTTTCCCAAATGCATCTCAGAAGTGTGCAACTTGTTCCCTGAGTTAGAAAACGTCGAGAAACGGTCGTTTCTGCTAGCGCTGTGCTTCTACACATGTATTTGCTGAACGGTGAAAGCGCACAGTAATGCACTTTTCTCCCAGCAAATACACTGTTTCTAAGGAAATGGGAACACACTGAGGAGACACTTGTGGGAGCTACTGTGACTAAAACTGAGCTTCCCTACGCACAGGGAAGCAAGAGAAATGCTGATTTCATCAAGCCCAGTTACATACTCAGAATCTGTACTACTGCGCAAATAGGCAAAACAAGTGCGTTCTAAAGCACGTCTCTTTAGGCAAAAAACTCATTTCTGACAAAGTTGCCCAAATGCATCTCAGAAGTGTGCAACTTGTTCCCTGAGTTAGAAAACGTCGAGAAACGGTCGTTTCTGCTAGCGCTGTGCTTCTACACATGTATTTGCTGAACGGTGAAAGCGCACAGTAATGCACTTTTCTCCCAGCAAATACACTGTTTCTAAGGAAATGGGAACACACTGAGGAGACACTTGTGGGAGCTACTGTGACTAAAACTGAGCTTCCCTATGCACAGGGAAGCAAGAGAAATGCTGATTTCATCAAGCCCAGTTACATACTCAGAATCTGTACTACTGCGCAAATAGGTATGTCTCTTAAGGCAAAAAACTCATTTCTGACAAAGTTGCCCAAATGCATCTCAGAAGTGTGCAACTTGTTCCCTGAGTTAGAAAACGTCGAGAAACGGTCGTTTCTGCTAGCGCTGTGCTTCTACACATGTATTTGCTGAACGGTGAAAGCGCACAGTAATGCACTTTTCTCCCAGCAAATACACTGTTTCTAAGGAAATGGGAACACACTGAGGAGACACTTGTGGGAGCTACTGTGACTAAAACTGAGCTTCCCTATGCACAGGGAAGCAAGAGAAATGCTGATTACATCAAGCCCAGTTACATACTCAGAATCTGTACTACTGCGCAAATAGGCAAAGCAAGTCCGTTCTAAAGCACGTCTCTTTAGGCAAAAAACTCATTTCTGACAAAGTTGCCCAAATGCATCTCAGAAGTGTGCAACTTGTTCCCTGAGTTAGAAAACGTCGAGAAACGGTCGTTTCTGCTAGCGCTGTGCTTCTACACATGTATTTGCTGAACGGTGAAAGCGCACAGTAATGCACTTTTCTCCCAGCAAATACACTGTTTCTAAGGAAATGGGAACACACTGAGGAGACACTTGTGGGAGCTACTGTGACTAAAACTGAGCTTCCCTATGCACAGGGAAGCAAGAGAAATGCTGATTTCATCAAGCCCAGTTACATACTCAGAATCTGTACTACTGCGCAAATAGGTATGTCTCTTAAGGCAAAAAACTCATTTCTGACAAAGTTGCCCAAATGCATCTCAGAAGTGTGCAACTTGTTCCCTGAGTTAGAAAACGTCGAGAAACGGTCGTTTCTGCTAGCGCTGTGCTTCTACACATGTATTTGCTGAACGGTGAAAGCGCACAGTAATGCACTTTTCTCCCAGCAAATACACTGTTTCTAAGGAAATGGGAACACACTGAGGAGACACTTGTGGGAGCTACTGTGACTAAAACTGAGCTTCCCTACGCACAGGGAAGCAGGAGAAATGCTGATTTCATCAAGCCCAGTTACATACTCAGAATCTGTACTACTGCGCAAATAGGCAAAACAAGTGCGTTCTAAAGCACGTCTCTTTAGGCAAAAAACTCATTTCTAACAAAGTTGCCCAAATGCATCTCAGAAGTGTGCAACTTGTTCCCTGAGTTAGAAAACGTCGAGAAACGGTCGTTTCTGCTAGCGCTGTGCTTCTACACATGTATTTGCTGAACGGTGAAAGCGCACAGTAATGCACTTTTCTCCCAGCAAATACACTGTTTCTAAGGAAATGGGAACACACTGAGGAGACACTTGTGGGAGCTACTGTGACTAAAACTGAGCTTCCCTACGCACAGGGAAGCAAGAGAAATGCTGATTTCATCAAGCCCAGTTACATATTCAGAATCTGTACTACTGCGCAAATAGGCATGTCTGTTTAGGCAAAAAACTCATTTCTGACAAAGTTGCCCAAATGCATCTCAGACGTGTGTAACTTGTTCCCTGAGTTAGAAAAGGTCGAGAAACGGTCGTTTCTGCTAGCGCTGTGCTTCTACACATGTATTTGCTGAACGGTGAAAGCGCACAGTAATGCACTTTTCTCCCAGCAAATACACTGTTTCTAAGGAAATGGGAACACACTGAGGAGACACTTGTGGGAGCTACTGTGACTAAAACTGAGCTTCCCTACGCACAGGGAAGCAGGAGAAATGCTGATTTCATCAAGCCCAGTTACATACTCAGAATCTGTACTACTGCGCAAATAGGCAAAACAAGTGCGTTCTAAAGCACGTCTCTTTAGGCAAAAAACTCATTTCTGACAAAGTTGCCCAAATGCATCTCAGAAGTGTGCAACTTGTTCCCTGAGTTAGAAAACGTCGAGAAACGGTCGTTTCTGCTAGCGCTGTGCTTCTACACATGTATTTGCTGAACGGTGAAAGCGCACAGTAATGCACTTTTCTCCCAGCAAATACACTGTTTCTAAGGAAATGGGAACACACTGAGGAGACACTTGTGGGAGCTACTGTGACTAAAACTGAGCTTCCCTACGCACAGGGAAGCAAGAGAAATGCTGATTACATCAAGCCCAGTTACATACTCAGAATCTGTACTACTGCGCAAATAGGCAAAACAAGTGCGTTCTAAAGCACGTCTCTTTAGGCAAAAAACTCATTTCTGACAAAGTTGCCCAAATGCATCTCAGAAGTGTGCAACTTGTTCCCTGAGTTAGAAAACGTCGAGAAACGGTCGTTTCTGCTAGCGCTGTGCTTCTACACATGTATTTGCTGAACGGTGAAAGCGCACAGTAATGCACTTTTCTCCCAGCAAATACACTGTTTCTAAGGAAATGGGAACACACTGAGGAGACACTTGTGGGAGATACTGTGACTAAAACTGAGCTTCCCTACGCACAGGGAAGCAAGAGAAATGCTCATTACATCAAGCCCAGTTACATACTCAGAATCTGTACTACTGCGCAAATAGTCAAAACAAGTGCGTTCTAAAGCACGTCTCTTTAGGCAAAAAACTCATTTCTGACAAAGTTGCCCAAATGCATCTCAGAAGTGTGCAACTTGTTCCTGAGTTAGAAAACGTCGAGAAACGGTCGTTTCTGCTAGCGCTGTGCTTCTACACATGTATTTGCTGAACGGTGAAAGCGCACAGTAATGCACTTTTCTCCCAGCAAATACACTGTTTCTAAGGAAATGGGAACACACTGAGGAGACACTTGTGGGAGCTACTGTGACTAAAACTGAGCTTCCCTACGCACAGGGAAGCAAGAGAAATGCTGATTACATCAAGCCCAGTTACATACTCAGAATCTGTACTACTGCGCAAATAGGCAAAACAAGTGCGTTCTAAAGCACGTCTCTTTAGGCAAAAAACTCATTTCTGACAAAGTTGCCCAAATGCATCTCAGAAGTGTGCAACTTGTTCCTGAGTTAGAAAACGTCGAGAAACGGTCGTTTCTGCTAGCGCTGTGCTTCTACACATGTATTTGCTGAACGGTGAAAGCGCACAGTAATGCACTTTTCTCCCAGCAAATACACTGTTTCTAAGGAAATGGGAACACACTGAGGAGACACTTGTGGGAGCTACTGTGACTAAAACTGAGCTTCCCTACGCACAGGGAAGCAAGAGAAATGCTGATTACATCAAGCCCAGTTACATACTCAGAATCTGTACTACTGCGCAAATAGGCAAAACAAGTGCGTTCTAAAGCACGTCTCTTTAGGCAAAAAACTCATTTCTAACAAAGTTGCCCAAATGCATCTCAGAAGTGTGCAACTTGTTCCCTGAGTTAGAAAACGTCGAGAAACGGTCGTTTCTGCTAGCGCTGTGCTTCTACACATGTATTTGCTGAACGGTGAAAGCGCACAGTAATGCACTTTTCTCCCAGCAAATACACTGTTTCTAAGGAAATGGGAACACACTGAGGAGACACTTGTGGGAGCTACTGTGACTAAAACTGAGCTTCCCTACGCACAGGGAAGGAAGAGAAATGCTGATTTCATCAAGCCCAGTTACATACTCAGAATCTGTACTACTGCGCAAATAGGCATGTCTCCTAAGGCAAAAAACTCATTTCTGACAAAGTTGCCCAAATGCATCTCAGAAGTGTGCAACTTGTTCCCTGAGTTAGAAAACGTCGAGAAACGGTCGTTTCTGCTAGCGCTGTGCTTCTACACATGTATTTGCTGAACGGTGAAAGCGCACAGTAATGCACTTTTCTCCCAGCAAATACACTGTTTCTAAGGAAATGGGAACACACTGAGGAGACACTTGTGGGAGCTACTGTGACTAAAACTGAGCTTCCCTACGCACAGGGAAGCAGGAGAAATGCTCATTTCATCAAGCCCAGTTACATACTCAGAATCTGTACTACTGCGCAAATAGGCAAAACAAGTGCGTTCTAAAGCACGTCTCTTTAGGCAAAAAACTCATTTCTAACAAAGTTGCCCAAATGCATCTCAGAAGTGTGCAACTTGTTCCCTGAGTTAGAAAACGTCGAGAAACGGTCGTTTCTGCTAGCGCTGTGCTTCTACACATGTATTTGCTGAACGGTGAAAGCGCACAGTAATGCACTTTTCTCCCAGCAAATACACTGTTTCTAAGGAAATGGGAACACACTGAGGAGACACTTGTGGGAGCTACTGTGACTAAAACTGAGCTTCCCTACGCACAGGGAAGCAAGAGAAATGCTGATTTCATCAAGCCCAGTTACATACTCAGAATCTGTACTACTGCGCAAATAGGCATGTCTGTTTAGGCAAAAAACTCATTTCTGACAAAGTTGCCCAAATGCATCTCAGACGTGTGTAACTTGTTCCCTGAGTTAGAAAACGTCGAGAAACGGTCGTTTCTGCTAGCGCTGTGCTTCTACACATGTATTTGCTGAACGGTGAAAGCGCACAGTAATGCACTTTTCTCCCAGCAAATACACTGTTTCTAAGGAAATGGGAACACACTGAGGAGACACTTGTGGGAGCTACTGTGACTAAAACTGAGCTTCCCTACGCACAGGGAAGCAAGAGAAATGCTGATTACATCAAGCCCAGTTACATACTCAGAATCTGTACGACTGCGCAAATAGGCAAAAGAAGTGCGTTCTAAAGCACGTCTCTTTAGGCAAAAAACTCATTTCTGACAAAGTTGCCCAAATGCATCTCAGAAGTGTGCAACTTGTTCCCTGAGTTAGAAAAAGTCGAGAAACGGTCGTTTCTGCTAGCGCTGTGCTTCTACACATGTATTTGCTGAACGGTGAAAGCGCACAGTAATGCACTTTTCTCCCAGCAAATACACTGTTTCTAAGGAAATGGGAACACACTGAGGAGACACTTGTGGGAGCTACTGTGACTAAAACTGAGCTTCCCTACGCACAGGGAAGCAGGAGAAATGCTGATTTCATCAAGCCCAGTTACATACTCAGAATCTGTACTACTGCGCAAATAGGCAAAACAAGTGCGTTCTAAAGCACGTCTCTTTAGGCAAAAAACTCATTTCTAACAAAGTTGCCCAAATGCATCTCAGAAGTGTGCAACTTGTTCCCTGAGTTAGAAAACGTCGAGAAACGGTCGTTTCTGCTAGCGCTGTGCTTCTACACATGTATTTGCTGAACGGTGAAAGCGCACAGTAATGCACTTTTCTCCCAGCAAATACACTGTTTCTAAGGAAATGGGAACACACTGAGGAGACACTTGTGGGAGCTACTGTGACTAAAACTGAGCTTCCCTACGCACAGGGAAGCAAGAGAAATGCTGATTTCATCAAGCCCAGTTACATACTCAGAATCTGTACTACTGCGCAAATAGGCATGTCTGTTTAGGCAAAAAACTCATTTCTGACAAAGTTGCCCAAATGCATCTCAGACGTGTGTAACTTGTTCCCTGAGTTAGAAAACGTCGAGAAACGGTCGTTTCTGCTAGCGCTGTGCTTCTACACATGTATTTGCTGAACGGTGAAAGCGCACAGTAATGCACTTTTCTCCCAGCAAATACACTGTTTCTAAAAAAATGGGAACACACTGAGGAGACACTTGTGGGAGCTACTGTGACTAAAACTGAGCTTCCCTACGCACAGGGAAGCAAGAGAAATGCTGATTACATCAAGCCCAGTTACATACTCAGAATCTGTACTACTGCGCAAATAGTCAAAACAAGTGCGTTCTAAAGCACGTCTCTTTAGGCAAAAAACTCATTTCTGACAAAGTTGCCCAAATGCATCTCAGAAGTGTGCAACTTGTTCCCTGAGTTAGAAAACGTCGAGAAACGGTCGTTTCTGCTAGCGCTGTGCTTCTACACATGTATTTGCTGAACGGTGAAAGCGCACAGTAATGCACTTTTCTCCCAGCAAATACACTGTTTCTAAGGAAATGGGAACACACTGAGGAGACACTTGTGGGAGCTACTGTGACTAAAACTGAGCTTCCCTACGCACAGGGAAGCAAGAGAAATGCTGATTACATCAAGCCCAGTTACATACTCAGAATCTGTACTACTGCGCAAATAGGCAAAACAAGTGCGTTCTAAAGCACGTCTCTTTAGGCAAAAAACTCATTTCTGACAAAGTTGCCCAAATGCATCTCAGAAGTGTGCAACTTGTTCCCTGAGTTAGAAAACGTCGAGAAACGGTCGTTTCTGCTAGCGCTGTGCTTCTACACATGTATTTGCTGAACGGTGAAAGCGCACAGTAATGCACTTTTCTCCCAGCAAATACACTGTTTCTAAGGAAATGGGAACACACTGAGGAGACACTTGTGGGAGCTACTGTGACTAAAACTGAGCTTCCCTACGCACAGGGAAGCAAGAGAAATGCTGATTACATCAAGCCCAGTTACATACTCAGAATCTGTACTACTGCGCAAATAGGCAAAACAAGTGCGTTCTAAAGCACGTCTCTTTAGGCAAAAAACTCATTTCTGACAAAGTTGCCCAAATGCATCTCAGAAGTGTGCAACTTGTTCCCTGAGTTAGAAAACGTCGAGAAACGGTCGTTTCTGCTAGCGCTGTACTTCTACACATGTATTTGCTGAACGGTGAAAGCGCACAGTAATGCACTTTTCTCCCAGCAAATACACTGTTTCTAAGGAAATGGGAACACACTGAGGAGACACTTGTGGGAGCTACTGTGACTAAAACTGAGCTTCCCTACGCACAGGGAAGCAAGAGAAATGCTGATTACATCAAGCCCAGTTACATACTCAGAATCTGTACTACTGCGCAAATAAGCAAAACAAGTGAGTTCTAAAGCACGTCTCTTTAGGCAAAAAACTCATTTCTGACAAAGTTGCCCAAATGCATCTCAGAAGTGTGCAACTTGTTCCCTGAGTGAGAAAACGTCGAGAAACGGTTTTTCTGCTAGCGCTGTGCTTCTACACATGTATTTGCTGAACGGTGAAAGCGCACAGTAATGCACTTTTCTCCCAGCAAATACACTGTTTCTAAGGAAATAGGAACACACTGAGGAGACACTTGTGGGAGCTACTGTGACTAAAACTGAGCTTCCCTACGCACAGGGAAGCAAGAGAAATGCTGATTTCATCAAGCCCAGTTACATACTCAGAATCTGTACTACTGCGCAAATAGGCAAAACAAGTGCGTTCTAAAGCACGTCTCTTTAGGCAAAAACTCATTTCTGACAAAGTTGCCCAAATGCATCTCAGAAGTGTGCAACTTGTTCCCTGAGTTAGAAAACGTCGAGAAACGGTCGTTTCTGCTAGCGCTGTGCTTCTACACATGTATTTGCTGAACGGTGAAAGCGCACAGTAATGCACTTTTCTCCCAGCAAATACACTGTTTCTAAGGAAATGGGAACACACTGAGGAGACACTTGTGGGAGCTACTGTGACTAAAACTGAGCTTCCCTACGCACAGGGAAGCAAGAGAAATGCTGATTACATCAAGCCCAGTTACATACTCAGAATCTGTACTACTGCGGAAATAGGCAAAACAAGTGCGTTCTAAAGCACGTCTCTTTAGGCAAAAAACTCATTTCTGACAAAGTTGCCCAAACGCATCTCAGAAGTGTGCAACTTGTTCCCTGAGTTAGAAAACGTCGAGAAACGGTCGTTTCTGCTAGCGCTGTGCTTCTACACATGTATTTGCTAAACGGTGAAAGCGCACAGTAATGCACTTTTCTCCCAGCAAATACACTGTTTCTAAGGAAATGGGAACACACTGAGGAGACACTTGTGGGAGCTACTGTGACTAAAACTGAGCTTCCCTACGCACAGGGAAGGAATAGAAATGCTGATTTCATCAAGCCCAGTTACATACTCAGAATCTGTACTACTGCGCAAATAGGCATGTCTCCTAAGGCAAAAAACTCATTTCTGACAAAGTTGCCCAAATGCATCTCAGAAGTGTGCAACTTGTTCCCTGAGTTAGAAAACGTCGAGAAACGGTCGTTTCTGCTAGCGCTGTGCTTCTACACATGTATTTGCTGAACGGTGAAAGCGCACAGTAATGCACTTTTCTCCCAGCAAATACACTGTTTCTAAGGAAATGGGAACACACTGAGGAGACACTTGTGGGAGCTACTGTGACTAAAACTGAGCTTCCCTACGCACAGGGAAGCAAGAGAAATGCTGATTACATCAAGCCCAGTTACATACTCAGAATCTGTACTACTGCGCAAATAGGCAAAACAAGTGCGTTCTAAAGCACGTCTCTTTAGGCAAAAAACTCATTTCTGACAAAGTTGCCCAAATGCATCTCAGAAGTGTGCAACTTGTTCCCTGAGTTAGAAAACGTCGAGAAACGGTCGTTTCTGCTAGCGCTGTGCTTCTACACATGTATTTGCTGAACGGTGAAAGCGCACAGTAATGCACTTTTCTCCCAGCAAATACACTGTTTCTAAGGAAATGGGAACACACTGAGGAGACACTTGTGGGAGCTACTGTGACTAAAACTGAGCTTCCCTACGCACAGGGAAGCAAGAGAAATGCTGATTTCATCAAGCCCAGTTACATACTCAGAATCTGTACTACTGCGCAAATAGGCAAAACAAGTGCGTTCTAAAGCACGCCTCTTTAGGCAAAAAACTCATTTCTGACAAAGTTGCCCAAATGCATCTCAGAAGTGTGCAACTTGTTCCCTGAGTTAGAAAACGTCGAGAAACGGTCGTTTCTGCTAGCGCTGTGCTTCTACACATGTATTTGCTGAACGGTGAAAGCGCACAGTAATGCACTTTTCTCCCAGCAAATACACTGTTTCTAAGGAAATGGGAACACACTGAGGAGACACTTGTGGGAGCTACTGTGACTAAAACTGAGCTTCCCTACGCACAGGGAAGCAAGAGAAATGCTGATTACATCAAGCCCAGTTACATACTCAGAATCTGTACTACTGCGCAAATAGGCAAAACAAGTGCGTTCTAAAGCACGTCTCTTTAGGCAAAAAACTCATTTCTGACAAAGTTGCCCAAATGCATCTCAGAAGTGTGCAACTTGTTCCCTGAGTTAGAAAACGTCGAGAAACGGTCGTTTCTGCTAGCGCTGTGCTTCTACACATGTATTTGCTGAACGGTGAAAGCGCACAGTAATGCACTTTTCTCCCAGCAAATACACTGTTTCTAAGGAAATGGGAACACACTGAGGAGACACTTGTGGGAGCTACTGTGACTAAAACTGAGCTTCCCTACGCACAGGGAAGCAAGAGAAATGCTGATTACATCAAGCCCAGTTACATACTCAGAATCTGTACTACTGCGCAAATAGGCAAAACAAGTTCATTCTAAAGCACGTCTCTTTAGGCAAAAAACTCATTTCTGACAAAGTTGCCCAAATGCATCTCAGAAGTGTGCAACTTGTTCCCTGAGTTAGAAAACGTCGAGAAACGGTCGTTTCTGCTAGCGCTGTGCTTCTACACATGTATTTGCTGAACGGTGAAAGCGCAGAGTAATGCACTTTTCTCCCAGCAAAAACACTGTTTCTAAGGAAATGGGAACACACTGAGGAGACACTTGTGGGAGCTACTGTGACTAAAACTGAGCTTCCCTACGCACAGGGAAGGAAGAGAAATGCTGATTTCATCAAGCCCAGTTACATACTCAGAATCTGTACTACTGCGCAAATAGGCATGTCTCTTAAGGCAAAAAACTCATTTCTGACAAAGTTGCCCAAATGCATCTCAGAAGTGTGCAACTTGTTCCCTGAGTTAGAAAACGTCGAGAAACGGTCGTTTCTGCTAGCGCTGTGCTTCTACACATGTATTTGCTGAACGGTGAAAGCGCACAGTAATGCACTTTTCTCCCAGCAAATACACTGTTTCTAAGGAAATGGGAACACACTGAGGAGACACTTGTGGGAGCTACTGTGACTAAAACTGAGCTTCCCTACGCACAGGGAAGCAGGAGAAATGCTGATTTCATCAAGCCCAGTTACATACTCAGAATCTGTACTACTGCGCAAATAGGCAAAACAAGTGCGTTCTAAAGCACGTCTCTTTAGGCAAAAAACTCATTTCTGACAAAGTTGCCCAAATGCATCTCAGAAGTGTGCAACTTGTTCCCTGAGTTAGAAAACGTCGAGAAACGGTCGTTTCTGCTAGCGCTGTGCTTCTACACATGTATTTGCTGAACGGTGAAAGCGCACAGTAATGCACTTTTCTCCCAGCAAATACACTGTTTCTAAGGAAATGGGAACACACTGAGGAGACACTTGTGGGAGCTACTGTGACTAAAACTGAGCTTCCCTACGCACAGGGAAGCAAGAGAAATGCTGATTACATCAAGCCCAGTTACATTCTCAGAATCTGTACTACTGCGCAAATAGGCAAAACAAGTTCGTTCTAAAGCACGTCTCTTTAGGCAAAAAACTCATTTCTGACAAAGTTGCCCAAATGCATCTCAGAAGTGTGCAACTTGTTCCCTGAGTTAGAAAACGTCGAGAAACGGTCGTTTCTGCTAGCGCTGTGCTTCTACACATGTATTTGCTGAACGGTGAAAGCGCACAGTAATGCACTTTTCTCCCAGCAAATACACTGTTTCTAAGGAAATGGGAACACACTGAGGAGACACTTGTGGGAGCTACTGTGACTAAAACTGAGCTTCCCTACGCACAGGGAAGCAAGAGAAATGCTGATTTCATCAAGCCCAGTTACATACTCAGAATCTGTACTACTGCGCAAATAGGCATGTCTCTTAAGGCAAAAAACTCATTTCTGACAAAGTTGCCCAAATGCATCTCAGAAGTGTGCAACTTGTTCCCTGAGTTAGAAAACGTCGAGAAACGGTCGTTTCTGCTAGCGCTGTGCTTCTACACATGTATTTGCTGAACGGTGAAAGCGCACAGTAATGCACTTTTCTCCCAGCAAATACACTGTTTCTAAGGAAATGGGAACACACTGAGGAGACACTTGTGGGAGCTACTGTGACTAAAACTGAGCTTCCCTACGCACAGGGAAGCAGGAGAAATGCTGATTTCATCAAGCCCAGTTACATACTCAGAATCTGTACTACTGCGCAAATAGGCAAAACAAGTGCGTTCTAAAGCACGTCTCTTTAGGCAAAAAACTCATTTCTGACAAAGTTGCCCAAATGCATCTCAGAAGTGTGCAACTTGTTCCCTGAGTTAGAAAACGTCGAGAAACGGTCGTTTCTGCTAGCGCTGTGCTTCTACACATGTATTTGCTGAACGGTGAAAGCGCACAGTAATGCACTTTTCTCCCAGCAAATACACTGTTGCTATGGAAATGGGAACACACTGAGGAGACACTTGTGGGAGCTACTGTGACTAAAACTGAGCTTCCCTACGCACAGGGAAGCAAGAGAAATGCTGATTTCATCAAGCCCAGTTACATACTCAGAATCTGTACTACTGCGCAAATAGGCATGTCTCTTAAGGCAAAAAACTCATTTCTGACAAAGTTGCCCAAATGCATCTCAGAAGTGTGCAACTTGTTCCCTGAGTTAGAAAACGTCGAGAAACGGTCGTTTCTGCTAGCGCTGTGCTTCTACACATGTATTTGCTGAACGGTGAAAGCGCACAGTAATGCACTTTTCTCCCAGCAAATACACTGTTTCTAAGGAAATGGGAACACACTGAGGAGACACTTGTGGGAGCTACTGTGACTAAAACTGAGCTTCCCTACGCACAGGGAAGCAGGAGAAATGCTGATTTCATCAAGCCCAGTTACATACTCAGAATCTGTACTACTGCGCAAATAGGCAAAACAAGTGCGTTCTAAAGCACGTCTCTTTAGGCAAAAAACTCATTTCTGACAAAGTTGCCCAAATGCATCTCAGAAGTGTGCAACTTGTTCCCTGAGTTAGAAAACGTCGAGAAACGGTCGTTTCTGCTAGCGCTGTGCTTCTACACATGTATTTGCTGAACGGTGAAAGCGCACAGTAATGCACTTTTCTCCCAGCAAATACACTGTTGCTATGGAAATGGGAACACACTGAGGAGACACTTGTGGGAGCTACTGTGACTAAAACTGAGCTTCCCTACGCACAGGGAAGCAAGAGAAATGCTGATTTCATCAAGCCCAGTTACATACTCAGAATCTGTACTACTGCGCAAATAGGCAAAACAAGTGCGTTCTAAAGCACGTCTCTTTAGGCAAAAAACTCATTTCTGACAAAGTTGCCCAAATGCATCTCAGAAGTGTGCAACTTGTTCCCTGAGTTAGAAAACGTCGAGAAACGGTCGTTTCTGCTAGCGCTGTGCTTCTACACATGTATTTGCTGAACGGTGAAAGCGCACAGTAATGCACTTTTCTCCCAGCAAATACACTGTTGCTAAGGAAATGGGAACACACTGAGGAGACACTTGTGGGAGCTACTGTGACTAAAACTGAGCTTCCCTACGCACAGGGAAGCAAGAGAAATGCTGATTTCATCAAGCCCAGTTACATACTCAGAATCTGTACTACTGCGCAAATAGGCAAAACAAGTGCGTTCTAACGCACGTCTCTTTAGGCAAAAAACTCATTTCTGACAAAGTTGCCCAAATGCATCTCAGAAGTGTGCAACTTGTTCCCTGAGTTAGAAAACGTCGAGAAACGGTCGTTTCTGCTAGCGCTGTGCTTCTACACATGTATTTGCTATCCGGTGAAAGCGCACAGTAATGCACTTTTCTCCCAGCAAATACACTGTTTCTAAGGAAATGGGAACACACTGAGGAGACACTTGTGGGAGCTACTGTGACTAAAACTGAGCTTCCCTACGCACAGGGAAGCAGGAGAAATGCTGATTTCATCAAGCCCAGTTACATACTCAGAATCTGTACTACTGCGCAAATAGGCAAAACAAGTGCGTTCTAAAGCACGTCTCTTTAGGCAAAAAACTCATTTCTGACAAAGTTGCCCAAATGCATCTCAGAAGTGTGCAACTTGTTCCCTGAGTTAGAAAACGTCGAGAAACGGTTGTTTCTGCTAGCGCTGTGCTTCTACACATGTATTTGCTGAACGGTGAAAGCGCACAGTAATGCACTTTTCTCCCAGCAAAAACACTGTTTCTAAGGAAATGGGAACACACTGAGGAGACACTTGTGGGAGCTACTGTGACTAAAACTGAGCTTCCCTACACACAGGGAAGCAAGAGAAATGCTGATTTCATCAAGCCCAGTTACATACTCAGAATCTGTACTACTGCGCAAATAGGCAAAACAAGTGCGTTCTAAAGCACGTCTCTTTAGGCAAAAAACTCATTTCTGACAAAGTTGCCCAAATGCATCTCAGAAGTGTGCAACTTGTTCCCTGAGTTAGAAAACGTCGAGAAACGGTCGTTTCTGCTAGCGCTGTGCTTCTACACATGTATTTGCTGAACGGTGAAAGGGCACAGTAATGCACTTTTCTCCCAGCAAATACACTGTTTCTAAGGAAATGGGAACACACTGAGGAGACACTTGTGGGAGCTACTGTGACTAAAACTGAGCTTCCCTACGCACAGGGAAGCAAGAGAAATGCTGATTTCATCAAGCCCAGTTACATACTCAGAATCTGTACTACTGCGCAAATAGGCAAAACAAGTGCGTTCTAAAGCACGTCTCTTTAGGCAAAAAACTCATTTCTGACAAAGTTGCCCAAATGCATCTCAGAAGTGTGCAACTTGTTCCCTGAGTTAGAAAACGTCGAGAAACGGTCGTTTCTGCTAGCGCTGTGCTTCTACACATGTATTTGCTATCCGGTGAAAGCGCACAGTAATGCACTTTTCTCCCAGCAAATACACTGTTTCTAAGGAAATGGGAACACACTGAGGAGACACTTGTGGGAGCTACTGTGACTAAAACTGAGCTTCCCTACGCACAGGGAAGCAAGAGAAATGCTGATTTCATCAAGCCCAGTTACATACTCAGAATCTGTACTACTGCGCAAATAGGCAAAACAAGTGCGTTCTAAAGCACGTCTCTTTAGGCAAAAAACTCATTTCTGACAAAGTTGCCCAAATGCATCTCAGAAGTGTGCAACTTGTTCCCTGAGTTAGAAAACGTCGAGAAACGGTCGTTTCTGCTAGCGCTGTGCTTCTACACATGTATTTGCTGAACGGTGAAAGCGCACAGTAATGGACTTTTCTCCCAGCAAATACACTGTTTCTAAGGAAATGGGAACACACTGAGGAGACACTTGTGGGAGCTACTGTGACTAAAACTGAGCTTCCCTACGCACAGGGAAGCAAGAGAAATGCTGATTTCATCAAGCCCAGTTACATACTCAGAATCTGTACTACTGCGCAAATAGGCATGTCTCTTAAGGCAAAAAACTCATTTCTGACAAAGTTGCCCAAATGCATCTCAGAAGTGTGCAACTTGTTCCCTGAGTTAGAAAACGTCGAGAAACGGTCGTTTCTGCTAGCGCTGTGCTTCTACACATGTATTTGCTGAACGGTGAAAGCGCACAGTAATGCACTTTTCTCCCAGCAAATACACTGTTTCTAAGGAAATGGGAACACACTGAGGAGACACTTGTGGGAGCTACTGTGACTAAAACTGAGCTTCCCTACGCACAGGGAAGCAGGAGAAATGCTGATTTCATCAAGCCCAGTTACATACTCAGAATCTGTACTACTGCGCAAATAGGCAAAACAAGTGCGTTCTAAAGCACGTCTCTTTAGGCAAAAAACTCATTTCTGACAAAGTTGCCCAAATGCATCTCAGAAGTGTGCAACTTGTTCCCTGAGTTAGAAAACGTCGAGAAACGGTCGTTTCTGCTAGCGCTGTGCTTCTACACATGTATTTGCTGAACGGTGAAAGCGCACAGTAATGCACTTTTCTCCCAGCAAAAACACTGTTTCTAAGGAAATGGGAACACACTGAGGAGACACTTGTGGGAGCTACTGTGACTAAAACTGAGCTTCCCTACACACAGGGAAGCAAGAGAAATGCTGATTTCATCAAGCCCAGTTACATACTCAGAATCTGTACTACTGCGCAAATAGGCAAAACAAGTGCGTTCTAAAGCACGTCTCTTTAGGCAAAAAACTAATTTCTGACAAAGTTGCCCAAAGGCACCTCAGAAGTGTGCAACTTGTTCCCTGAGTTAGAAAACGTCGAGAAACGGTCGTTTCTGCTAGCGCTGTGCTTCTACACATGTATTTGCTGAACGGTGAAAGCGCACAGTAATGCACTTTTCTCCCAGCTAATACACTGTTTCTAAGGAAATGGGAACACACTGAGGAGACACTTGTGGGAGCTACTGTGACTAAAACTGAGCTTCACTACGCACAGGGAAGCAGGAGAAATGCTGATTTCATCAAGCCCAGTTACATACTCAGAATCTGTACTACTGCGCAAATAGGCAAAACAAGTGCGTTCTAAAGCACGTCTCTTTAGGCAAAAAACTCATTTCTGACAAAGTTGCCCAAATGCATCTCAGAAGTGTGCAACTTGTTCCCTGAGTTAGAAAACGTCGAGAAACGGTCGTTTCTGCTAGCGCTGTGCTTCTACACATGTATTTGCTGAACGGTGAAAGCGCACAGTAATGCACTTTTCTTCCAGCAAATACACTGTTTCTAAGGAAATGGGAACACACTGAGGAGACACTTGTGGGAGCTACTGTGACTAAAACTGAGCTTCCCTACGCACAGGGAAGCAGGAGAAATGCTGATTTCATCAAGCCCAGTTACATACTCAGAATCTGTACTACTGCGCAAATAGGCAAAACAAGTGCGTTCTAAAGCACGTCTCTTTAGGCAAAAAACTCATTTCTGACAAAGTTGCCCAAATGCATCTCAGAAGTGTGCAACTTGTTCCCTGAGTTAGAAAACGTCGAGAAACGGTCGTTTCTGCTAGCGCTGTGCTTCTACACATGTATTTGCTGAACGGTGAAAGCGCACAGTAATGCACTTTTCTCCCAGCAAATACACTGTTTCTAAGGAAATGGGAACACACTGAGGAGACACTTGTGGGAGCTACTGTGACTAAAACTGAGCTTCGCTACGCACAGGGAAGCAGGAGAAATGCTGATTTCATCAAGCCCAGTTACATACTCAGAATCTGTACTACTGCGCAAATAGGCAAAACAAGTGCGTTCTAAAGCACGTCTCTTTAGGCAAAAAACTCATTTCTGACAAAGTTGCCCAAATGCATCTCAGAAGTGTGCAACTTGTTCCCTGAGTTAGAAAACGTCGAGAAACGGTCGTTTCTGCTAGCGCTGTGCTTCTACACATGTATTTGCTGAACGGTGAAAGCGCACAGTAATGCACTTTTCTCCCAGCAAATACACTGTTTCTAAGGAAATGGGAACACACTGAGGAGACACTTGTGGGAGCTACTGTGACTAAAACTGAGCTTCGCTACGCACAGGGAAGCAGGAGAAATGCTGATTTCATCAAGCCCAGTTACATACTCAGAATCTGTACTACTGCGCAAATAGGCAAAACAAGTGCGTTCTAAAGCACGTCTCTTTAGGCAAAAAACTCATTTCTGACAAAGTTGCCCAAATGCATCTCAGAAGTGTGCAACTTGTTCCCTGAGTTAGAAAACGTCGAGAAACGGTTGTTTCTGCTAGCGCTGTGCTTCTACACATGTATTTGCTGAACGGTGAAAGCGCACAGTAATGCACTTTTCTCCCAGCAAAAACACTGTTTCTAAGGAAATGGGAACACACTGAGGAGACACTTGTGGGAGCTACTGTGACTAAAACTGAGCTTCCCTACACACAGGGAAGCAAGAGAAATGCTGATTTCATCAAGCCCAGTTACATACTCAGAATCTGTACTACTGCGCAAATAGGCAAAACAAGTGCGTTCTAAAGCACGTCTCTTTAGGCAAAAAACTCATTTCTGACAAAGTTGCCCAAATGCATCTCAGAAGTGTGCAACTTGTTCCCTGAGTTAGAAAACGTCGAGAAACGGTCGTTTCTGCTAGCGCTGTGCTTCTACACATGTATTTGCTGAACGGTGAAAGCGCACAGTAATGCACTTTTCTCCCAGCAAATACACTGTTTCTAAGGAAATGGGAACACACTGAGGAGACACTTGTGGGAGCTACTGTGACTAAAACTGAGCTTCGCTACGCACAGGGAAGCAGGAGAAATGCTGATTTCATCAAGCCCAGTTACATACTCAGAATCTGTACTACTGCGCAAATAGGCAAAACAAGTGCGTTCTAAAGCACGTCTCTTTAGGCAAAAAACTCATTTCTGACAAAGTTGCCCAAATGCATCTCAGAAGTGTGCAACTTGTTCCCTGAGTTAGAAAACGTCGAGAAACGGTCGTTTCTGCTAGCGCTGTGCTTCTACACATGTATTTGCTGAACGGTGAAAGCGCACAGTAATGCACTTTTCTCCCAGCAAATACTCTGTTTCTAAGGAAATGGGAACACACTGAGGAGACACTTCTGGGAGCTACTGTGACTAAAACTGAGCTTCCCTACGCACAGGGAAGCAAGAGAAATGCTGATTTCATCAAGCCCAGTTACATACTCAGAATCTGTACTACTGCGCAAATAGGCATGTCTCTTAAGGCAAAAAACTCATTTCTGACACAGTTGCCCAAATGCATCTCAGAAGTGTGCAACTTGTTCCCTGAGTTAGAAAACGTCGAGAAACGGTCGTTTCTGCTAGCGCTGTGCTTCTACACATGTATTTACTGAACGGTGAAAGCGCACAGTAATGCACTTTTCTCCCAGCAAATACACTGTTTCTAAGGAAATGGTAACACACTGAGGAGACACTTGTGGGAGCTACTGTGACTAAAACTGAGCTTCCCTACGCACAGGGAAGCAAGAGAAATGCTGATTACATCAAGCCCAGTTACATACTCAGAATCTGTACTACTGCGCAAATAGGCAAAGCAAGTGCGTTCTAAAGCACGTCTCTTTAGGCAAAAAACTCATTTCTGACAAAGTTGCCCAAATGCATCTCAGAAGTGTGCAACTTGTTCCCTGAGTTAGAAAACGTCGAGAAACGGTCGTTTCTGCTAGCGCTGTGCTTCTACACATGTATTTGCTGAACGGTGAAAGCGCACAGTAATGCACTTTTCTCCCAGCAAATACACTGTTTCTAAGGAAATGGGAACACACTGAGGAGACACTTGTGGGAGCTACTGTGACTAAAACTGAGCTTCGCTACGCACAGGGAAGCAGGAGAAATGCTGATTTCATCAAGCCCCGTTACATACTCAGAATCTGTACTACTGCGCAAATAGGCAAAACAAGTGCGTTCTAAAGCACGTCTCTTTAGGCAAAAAACTCATTTCTGACAAAGTTGCCCAAATGCATCTCAGAAGTGTGCAACTTGTTCCCTGAGTTAGAAAACGTCGAGAAACGGTTTTTCTGCTAGCGCTGTGCTTCTACACATGTATTTGCTGAACGGTGAAAGCGCACAGTAATGCACTTTTCTCCCAGCAAAAACACTGTTTCTAAGGAAATGGGAACACACTGAGGAGACACTTGTGGGAGCTACTGTGACTAAAACTGAGCTTCCCTACGCACAGGGAAGCAAGAGAAATGCTGATTTCATCAAGCCCAGTTACATACTCAGAATCTGTACTACTGCGCAAATAGGCAAAACAAGTGCGTTCTAAAGCACGTCTCTTTAGGCAAAAAACTCATTTCTGACAAAGTTGCCCAAATGCATCTCAGAAGTGTGCAACTTGTTCCCTGAGTTAGAAAACGTCGAGAAACGGTCGTTTCTGCTAGCGCTGTGCTTCTACACATGTATTTGCTGAACGGTGAAAGCACACAGTAATGCACTTTTCTCCCAGCAAATACACTGTTTCTAAGGAAATGGGAACACACTGAGGAGACACTTGTGGGAGCTACTGTGACTAAAACTGAGCTTCCCTACGCACAGGGAAGCAAGAGAAATGCTGATTACATCAAGCCCAGTTACATACTCAGAATCTGTACTACTGCGCAAATAGGCAAAACAAGTGCGTTCTAAAGCACGTCTCTTTAGGCAAAAAACTCATTTCTGACAAAGTTGCCCAAATGCATCTCAGAAGTGTGCAACTTGTTCCCTGAGTTAGAAAACGTCGAGAAACGGTCGTTTCTGCTAGCGCTGTGCTTCTACACATGTATTTGCTGAACGGTGAAAGCGCACAGTAATGCACTTTTCTCCCAGCAAATACACTGTTTCTAAGGAAATGGGAACACACTGAGGAGACACTTGTGGGAGCTACTGTGACTAAAACTGAGCTTCCCTACGCACAGGGAAGCAAGAGAAATGCTGATTTCATCAAGCCCAGTTACATACTCAGAATCTGTACTACTGCGCAAATAGGCATGTCTCTTAAGGCAAAAAACTCATTTCTGACAAAGTTGCCCAAATGCATCTCAAAAGTGTGCAAGTTGTTCCCTGAGTTAGAAAACGTCGAGAAACGGTCGTTTCTGCTAGCGCTGTGCTCCTACACATGTATTTGCTGAACGGTGAAAGCGCACAGTAATGCACTTTTCTCCCAGCAAATACACTGTTTCTAAGGAAATGGGAACACACTGAGGAGACACTTGTGGGAGCTACTGTGACTAAAACTGAGCTTCCCTACGCACAGGGAAGCAAGAGAAATGCTGATTTCATCAAGCCCAGTTACATACTCAGAATCTGTACTACTGCGCAAATAGGCATGTCTCTTATGGCAAAAAACTCATTTCTGACAAAGTTGCCCAAATGCATCTCAGAAGTGTGCAACTTGTTCCCTGAGTTAGAAAACGTCGAGAAACGGTCGTTTCTGCTAGCGCTGTGCTTCTACACATGTATTTGCTGAACGGTGAAAGCGCACAGTAATGCACTTTTCTCCCAGCAAATACACTGTTTCTAAGGAAATGGGAACACACTGAGGAGACACTTGTGGGAGCTACTGTGACTAAAACTGAGCTTCCCTACGCACAGGGAAGGAGGAGAAATGCTGATTTCATCAAGCCCAGTTACATACTCAGAATCTGTACTACTGCGCAAAGAGGCAAAACAAGTGCATTCTATAGCACGTCTCTTTAGGCAAAAAACTCATTTCTGACAAAGTTGCCCAAATGCATCTCAGACGTGTGTAACTTGTTCCCTGAGTGAGGAAACGTCGAGAAACGGTCGTTTCTGCTAGCGCTGTGCTTCTACACATGTATTTGCTGAACGGTGAAAGCGCACAGTAATGCACTTTTCTCCCAGCAAATACACTGTTTCTAAGGAAATGGGAACACACTGAGGAGACACTTGTGGGAGCTACTGTGACTAAAACTGAGCTTCCCTATGCACAAGGAAGCAAGAGAAATGCTGATTTCATCAAGCCCAGTTACATACTCAGAATCTGTACTACTGCGCAAATAGGCATGTCTCTTAAGGCAAAAAACTCATTTCTGACAAAGTTGCCCAAATGCATCTCAGAAGTGTGCAACTTGTTCCCTGAGTTAGAAAACGTCGAGAAACGGTCGTTTCTGCTAGCGCTGTGCTGCTACACATGTATTTGCTGAACGGTGAAAGCGCACAGTAATGCACTTTTCTCCCAGCAAATACACTGTTTCTAAGGAAATGGGAACACACTGAGGAGACACTTGTGGGAGCTACTGTGACTAAAACTGAGCTTCCCTACGCACAGGGAAGCAAGAGAAATGCTGATTTCATCAAGCCCAGTTACATACTCAGAATCTGTACTACTGCGCAAAGAGGCAAAACAAGTGCGTTCTATAGCACGTCTCTTTAGGCAAAAAACTCATTTCTGACAAAGTTGCCCAAATGCATCTCAGAAGTGTGCATCTTGTTCCCTGAGTTAGAAAACGTCGAGAAACGGTCGTTTCTGCTAGCGCTGTGCTTCTACACATGTATTTGCTGAACGGTGAAAGCGCACAGTAATGCACTTTTCTCCCAGCAAATACACTGTTTCTAAGGAAATGGGAACACACTGAGGAGACACTTGTGGGAGCTACTGTGACTAAAACTGAGCTTCCCTACGCACAGGGAAGCAAGAGAAATGCTGATTACATCAAGCCCAGTTACATACTCAGAATCTGTACTACTGCGCAAATAGGCAAAACAAGTGCGTTCTAAAGCACGTCTCTTTAGGCAAAAAACTCATTTCTGACAAAGTTGCCCAAATGCATCTCAGAAGTTTGCAACTTGTTCCCTGAGTTAGAAAACGTCGAGAAACGGTCGTTTCTGCTAGCGCTGTGCTTCTACACATGTATTTGCTGAACGGTGAAAGCGCACAGTAATGCACTTTTCTCCCAGCAAATACACTGTTTCTAAGGAAATGGGAACACACTGAGGAGACACTTGTGGGAGCTACTGTGACTAAAACTGAGCTTCCCTACGCACAGTTAAGCAGGAGAAATGCTGATTTCATCAAGCCCACTTACATACTCAGAATCTGTACTACTGCGCAAATAGGCAAAACAAGTGCGTTCTAAAGCACGTCTCTTTAGGCAAAAAACTCATTTCTGACAAAGTTGCCCAAATGCATCTCAGAAGTGTGCAACTTGTTCCCTGAGTTAGAAAACGTCGAGAAACGGTCGTTTCTGCTAGCGCTGTGCTTCTACACATGTATTTGCTGAACGGTGAAAGCGCACAGTAATGCACTTTTCTCCCAGCAAATACACTGTTTCTAAGGAAATGGGAACACACTGAGGAGACACTTGTGGGAGCTACTGTGACTAAAACTGAGCTTCCCTACGCACAGGGAAGCAAGAGAAATGCTGATTTCATCAAGCCCAGTTACATACTCAGAATCTGTACTACTGCGCAAATAGGCATGTCTCTTAAGGCAAAAAACTCATTTCTGACAAAGTTGCCCAAATGCATCTCAGAAGTGTGCAACTTGTTCCCTGAGTTAGAAAACGTCGAGAAACGGTCGTTTCTGCTAGCGCTGTGCTTCTACACATGTATTTGCTGAACGGTGAAAGCGCACAGTAATGCACTTTTCTCCCAGCAAATACACTGTTTCTAAGGAAATGGGAACACACTGAGGAGACACTTGTGGGAGCTACTGTGACTAAAACTGAGCTTCCCTACGCACAGGGAAGCAAGAGAAATGCTGATTACATCAAGCCCAGTTACATACTCAGAATCTGTACTACTGCGCAAATAGGCAAAACAAGTGCGTTCTAAAGCACGTCTCTTTAGGCAAAAAACTAATTTCTGACAAAGTTGCCCAAATGCATCTCAGAAGTTTGCAACTTGTTCCCTGAGTTAGAAAACGTCGAGAAACGGTCGTTTCTGCTAGCGCTGTGCTTCTACACATGTATTTGCTGAACGGTGAAAGCGCACAGTAATGTACTTTTCTCCCAGCAAATACACTGTTTCTAAGGAAATGGGAACACACTGAGGAGACACTTGTGGGAGCTACTGTGACTAAAACTGAGCTTCCCTACGCACAGTTAAGAAGGAGAAATGCTGATTTCATCAAGCCCACTTACATACTCAGAATCTGTACTACTGCGCAAATAGGCAAAACAAGTGCGTTCTAAAGCACGTCTCTTTAGGCAAAAAACTCATTTCTGACAAAGTTGCCCAAATGCATCTCAGAAGTGTGCAACTTGTTCCCTGAGTTAGAAAACGTCGAGAAACGGTCGTTTCTGCTAGCGCTGTGCTTCTACACATGTATTTGCTGAACGGTGAAAGCGCACAGTAATGCACTTTTCTCCCAGCAAATACACTGTTTCTAAGGAAATGGGAACACACTGAGGAGACACTTGTGGGAGCTACTGTGACTAAAACTGAGCTTCCCTACGCACAGGGAAACAAGAGAAATGCTGATTTCATCAAGCCCAGTTACATACTCAGAATCTGTACTACTGCGCAAATAGGCATGTCTCTTAAGGCAAAAAACTCATTTCTGACAAAGTTGCCCAAATGCATCTAAGAAGTGTGCAACTTGTTTCCTGAGTTTGAAAACGTCGAGAAACGGTCGTTTCTGCTAGCGCTGTGCTTCTACACATGTATTTGCTGAACGGTGAAAGCGCACAGTAATGCACTTTTCTCCCAGCAAATACACTGTTTCTAAGGAAATGGGAACACACTGAGGAGACACTTGTGGGAGCTACTGTGACTAAAACTGAGCTTCCCTATGCACAGGGAAGGAGGAGAAATGCTGATTTCATCAAGCCCAGTTACATACTCAGAATCTGTACTACTGCGCAAAGAGGCAAAACAAGTGCGTTCTATAGCACGTCTCTTTAGGCAAAAAACTCATTTCTGACAAAGTTGCCCAAATGCATCTCAGAAGTGTGCAACTTGTTCCCTGAGTTAGACAACGTCGAGAAACGGTCGTTTCTGCTAGCGCTGTGCTTCTACACATGTATTTGCTGAACGGTGAAAGCGCACAGTAATGCACTTTTCTCCCAGCAAATACACTGTTTCTAAGGAAATGGGAACACACTGAGGAGACACTTGTGGGAGCTACTGTGACTAAAACTGAGCTTCCCTACGCACAGGGAAGCAAGAGAAATGCTGATTTCATCAAGCCCAGTTACATACTCAGAATCTGTACTACTGCGCAAATAGGCATGTCTCTTAAGGCAAAAAACTCATTTCTGACAAAGTTGCCCAAATGCATCTCAGAAGTGTGCAACTTGTTCCCTGAGTTAGAAAACGTCGAGAAACGGTCGTTTCTGCTAGCGCTGTGCTTCTACACATGTATTTGCTGAACGGTGAAAGCGCACAGTAATGCACTTTTCTCCCAGCAAATACACTGTTTCTAAGGAAATGGGAACACACTGAGGAGACACTTGTGGGAGCTACTGTGACTAAAACTGAGCTTCCCTACGCACAGGGAAGCAAGAGAAATGCTGATTACATCAAGCCCAGTTACATACTCAGAATCTGTACTACTGCGCAAATAGGCAAAACAAGTGCGTTCTAAAGCACGTCTCTTTAGGCAAAAAACTCATTTCTGACAAAGTTGCCCAAATGCATCTCAGAAGTTTGCAACTTGTTCCCTGAGTTAGAAAACGTCGAGAAACGGTCGTTTCTGCTAGCGCTGTGCTTCTACACATGTATTTGCTGAACGGTGAAAGCGCACAGTAATGCACTTTTCTCCCAGCAAATACACTGTTTCTAAGGAAATGGGAACACACTGAGGAGACACTTGTGGGAGCTACTGTGAATAAAACTGAGCTTCCCTACGCACAGGGAAGCAAGAGAAATGCTGATTACATCAAGCCCAGTTACATACTCAGAATCTGTACTACTGCGCAAATAGGCAAAACAAGTGCGTTCTAAAGCACGTCTCTTTAGGCAAAAAACTCATTTCTGACAAAGTTGCCCAAATGCATCTCAGAAGTGTGCAACTTGTTCCCTGAGTTAGAAAACGTCGAGAAATGGTCGTTTCTGCTAGCGCTGTGCTTCTACACATGTATTTGCTGAACGGTGAAAGCGCACAGTAATGCACTTTTCTCCCAGCAAATACACTTTTTCTAAGGAAATGGGAACACACTGAGGAGACACTTGTGGGAGCTACTGTGACTAAAACTGAGCTTCCCTACGCACAGGGAAGCAAGAGAAATGCTGATTTCATCAAGCCCAGTTACATACTCAGAATCTGTACTACTGCGCAAATAGGCATGTCTCTTAAGGCAAAAAACTCATTTCTGACAAAGTTGCCCAAATGCATCTCAGAAGTGTGCAACTTGTTCCCTGAGTTAGAAAACGTCGAGAAACGGTCGTTTCTGCTAGCGCTGTGCTTCTACACATGTATTTGCTGAACGGTGAAAGCGCACAGTAATGCACTTTTCTCCCAGCAAATACACTGTTTCTAAGGAAATGGGAACACACTGAGGAGACACTTGTGGGAGCTACTGTGACTAAAACTGAGCTTCCCTACGCACAGGGAAGCAGGAGAAATGCTGATTTCATCAAGCCCAGTTACATACTCAGAATCTGTACTACTGTGCAAATAGGCAAAACAAGTGCGTTCTAAAGCACGTCTCTTTAGGCAAAAAACTCATTTCTGACAAAGTTGCCCAAATGCATCTCAGAAGTGTGCAACTTGTTCCCTGAGTTAGAAAACGTCAAGAAACGGTCGTTTCTGCTAGCGCTGTGCTTCTACACATGTATTTGCTGAACGGTGAAAGCGCACAGTAATGCACTTTTCTCCCAGCAAATACACTGTTTCTAAGGAAATGGGAACACACTGAGGAGACACTTGTGGGAGCTACTGTGACTAAAACTGAGCTTCCCTACGCACAGGGAAGCAAGAGAAATGCTGATTACATCAAGCCCAGTTACATACTCAGAATCTGTACTACTGCGCAAATAGGCAAAACAAGTGCGTTCTAAAGCACGTCTCTTTAGGCAAACAACTCATTTCTGACAAAGTTGCCCAAATGCATCTCAGAAGTGTGCAACTTGTTCCCTGAGTTAGAAAACGTCGAGAAACGGTCGTTTCTGCTAGCGCTGTGCTTCTACACATGTATTTGCTGAACGGTGAAAGCGCACAGTAATGCACTTTTCTCCCAGCAAATACACTGTTTCTAAGGAAATGGGAACACACTGAGGAGACACTTGTGGGAGCTACTGTGACTAAAACTGAGCTTCCCTACGCACAGGGAAGCAAGAGAAATGCTGATTACATCAAGCCCAGTTACATACTCAGAATCTGTACTACTGCGCAAATAGGCAAAACAAGTGCGTTCTAAAGCACGTCTCTTTAGGCAAAAAACTCATTTCTGACAAAGTTGCCCAAATGCATCTCAGAAGTGTGCAACTTGTTCCCTGAGTTAGAAAACGTCGAGAAACGGTCGTTTCTGCTAGCGCTGTGCTTCTACACATGTATTTGCTGAACGGTGAAAGCGCACAGTAATGCACTTTTCTCCCAGCAAATACACTGTTTCTAAGGAAATGGGAACACACTGAGGAGACACTTGTGGGAGCTACTGTGACTAAAACTGAGCTTCCCTACGCACAGGGAAGCAAGAGAAATGCTGATTTCATCAAGCCCAGTTACATACTCAGAATCTGTACTACTGCGCAAATAGGCATGTCTCTTAAGGCAAAAAACTCATTTCTGACAAAGTTGCCCAAATGCATCTCAGAAGTGTGCAACTTGTTCCCTGAGTTAGAAAACGTCGAGAAACGGTCGTTTCTGCTAGCGCATTGCTTCTACACATGTATTTGCTGCACGGTGAAAGCGCACAGTAATGCACTTTTCTCCCAGCAAATACACTGTTTCTAAGGAAATGGGAACAATTGAGGAGACACTTGTGGGAGCTACTGTGACTAAAACTGAGCTTCCCTACGCACAGGGAAGCAGGAGAAATGCTGATTTCATCAAGCCCAGTTACATACTCAGAATCTTTACTACTGCGCAAATAGGCAAAACAAGTGCGTTCTAAAGCACGCCTCTTTAGGCAAAAAAATCATTTCTGACAAAGTTGCCCAAATGCATCTCAGAAGTGTGCAACTTGTTCCCTGAGTTAGAAAACGTCGAGAAACGGTCGTTTCTGCTAGCGCTGTGCTTCTACACATGTATTTGCTGAACGGTGAAAGCGCACAGTAATGCACTTTTCTCCCAGCAAATACACTGTTTCTAAGGAAATGGGAACACACTGAGGAGACACTTGTGGGAGCTACTGTGACTAAAACTGAGCTTCCCTACGCACAGGGAAGCAAGAGAAATGCTGATTACATCAAGCCCAGTTACATACTCAGAATCTGTACTACTGCGCAAATAGGCAAAACAAGTGCGTTCTAAAGCACGTCTCTTTAGGCAAAAAACTCATTTCTGACAAAGTTGCCCAAATGCATCTCAGAAGTGTGCAACTTGTTCCCTGAGTTAGAAAACGTCGAGAAACGGTCGTTTCTGCTAGCGCTGTGCTTCTACACATGTATTTGCTGAACGGTGAAAGCGCACAGTAATGCACTTTTCTCCCAGCAAATACACTGTTTCTAAGGAAATGGGAACACACTGAGGAGACACTTGTGGGAGCTACTGTGACTAAAACTGAGCTTCCCTACGCACAGGGAAGCAAGAGAAATGCTGATTTCATCAAGCCCAGTTACATACTCAGAATCTGTACTACTGCGCAAATAGGCATGTCTCTTAAGGCAAAAAACTCATTTCTGACAAAGTTGCCCAAATGCATCTCAGAAGTGTGCAACTTGTTCCCTGAGTGAGAAAACGTCGAGAAACGGTCGTTTCTGCAAGCGCTGTGCTTCTACACATGTATTTGCTGAACGGTGAAAGCGCACAGTAATGCACTTTCCTCCCAGCAAATACACTGTTTCTAAGGAAATGGGAACAATTGAGGAGACACTTGTGGGAGCTACTGTGACTAAAACTGAGCTTCCCTACGCACAGGGAAGCAGGAGAAATGCTGATTTCATCAAGCCCAGTTACATACTCAGAATCTTTACTACTGCGCAAATAGGCAAAACAAGTGCGTTCTAAAGCACATCTCTTTAGGCAAAAAACTCATTTCTGACAAAGTTGCCCAAATGCATCTCAGAAGTGTGCAACTTGTTCCCTGAGTTAGAAAAAGTCGAGAAACGGTCGTTTCTGCTAGCGCTGTGCTTCTACACATGTATTTGCTGAACGGTGAAAGCGCACAGTAATGCACTTTTCTCCCAGCAAATACACTGTTTCTAAGGAAATGGGAACACACTGAGGAGACACTTGTGGGAGCTACTGTGACTAAAACTGAGCTTCTCTTCACACAGGGAAGCAAGAGAAATGCTGATTTCATCAAGCCCAGTTACATACTCAGAATCTGTACTACTTCGCAAATAGGCATGTCTCTTAAGGCAAAAAACTCATTTCTGACAAAGTTGCCCAAATGCATCTCAGAAGTGTGCAACTTGTTCCCTGAGTTAGAAAACGTCGAGAAACGGTCGTTTCTGCTATCGCTGTGCTTCTACACATGTATTTGCTGAACGGTGAAAGCGCACAGTAATGCACTTTTCTCCCAGCAAATACACTGTTTCTAAGGAAATGGGAACACACTGAGGAGACACTTGTGGGAGCTACTGTGACTAAAACTGAGCTTCCCTACGCACAGGGAAGCAAGAGAAATGCTGATTACATCAAGCCCAGTTACATACTCAGAATCTGTACTACTGCGCAAATAGGCAAAACAAGTGCGTTCTAAAGCACGTCTCTTTAGGCAAAAAACTCATTTCTGACAAAGTTGCCCAAATGCATCTCAGAAGTGTGCAACTTGTTCCCTGAGTTAGAAAACGTCGAGAAACGGTCGTTTCTGCTAGCGCTGTGCTTCTACACATGTATTTGCTGAACGGTGAAAGCGCACAGTAATGCACTTTTCTCCCAGCAAATACACTGTTTCTAAGGAAATGGGAACACACTGAGGAGACACTTGTGGGAGCTACTGTGACTAAAACTGAGCTTCCCTACGCACAGGGAAGCAAGAGAAATGCTGATTTCATCAAGCCCAGTTACATACTCAGAATCTGTACTACTGCGCAAATAGGCATGTCTCTTAAGGCAAAAAACTCATTTCTGACAAAGTTGCCCAAATGCATCTCAGAAGTGTGCAACTTGTTCCCTGAGTTAGAAAACGTCGAGAAACGGTCGTTTCTGCAAGCGCTTTGCTTCTACACATGTATTTGCTGAACGGTGAAAGCGCACAGTAATGCACTTTTCTCCCAGCAAATACACTGTTTCTAAGGAAATGGGAACAATTGAGGAGACACTTGTGGGAGCTACTGTGACTAAAACTGAGCTTCCCTACGCACAGGGAAGCAGGAGAAATGCTGATTTCATCAAGCCCAGTTACATACTCAGAATCTTTACTACTGCGCAAATAGGCAAAACAAGTGCGTTCTAAAGCACGCCTCTTTAGGCAAAAAAATCATTTCTGACAAAGTTGCCCAAATGCATCTCAGAAGTGTGCAACTTGTTCCCTGAGTTAGAAAACGTCGAGAAACGGTCGTTTCTGCTAGCGCTGTGCTTCTACACATGTATTTGCTGAACGGTGAAAGCGCACAGTAATGCACTTTTCTCCCAGCAAATACACTGTTTCTAAGGAAATGGGAACACACTGAGGAGACACTTGTGGGAGCTACTGTGACTAAAACTGAGCTTCCCTACGCACAGGGAAGCAAGAGAAATGCTGATTACATCAAGCCCAGTTACATACTCAGAATCTGTATTACTGCGCAAATAGGCAAAACAAGTGCGTTCTAAAGCACGTCTCTTTAGGCAAAAAACTCATTTCTGACAAAGTTGCCCAAATGCATCTCAGAAGTGTGCAACTTGTTCCCTGAGTTAGAAAACGTCGAGAAACGGTCGTTTCTGCTAGCGCTGTGCTTCTACACATGTATTTGCTGAACGGTGAAAGCGCACAGTAATGCACTTTTCTCCCAGCAAATACACTGTTTCTAAGGAAATGGGAACACACTGAGGAGACACTTGTGGGAGCTACTGTGACTAAAACTGAGCTTCTCTTTGCACAGGGAAGCAAGAGAAATGCTGATTTCATCAAGCCCAGTTACATACTCAGAATCTGTACTACTTCGCAAATAGGCATGTCTCTTAAGGCAAAAAACTCATTTCTGACAAAGTTGCCCAAATGCATCTCAGAAGTGTGCAACTTGTTCCCTGAGTTAGAAAACGTCGAGAAACGGTCGTTTCTGCTATCGCTGTGCTTCTACACATGTATTTGCTGAACGGTGAAAGCGCACAGTAATGCACTTTTCTCCCAGCAAATACACTGTTTCTAAGGAAATGGGAACACACTGAGGAGACACTTGTGGGAGCTACTGTGACTAAAACTGAGCTTCCCTACGCACAGGGAAGCAAGAGAAATGCTGATTACATCAAGCCCAGTTACATACTCAGAATCTGTACTACTGCGCAAATAGGCAAAACAAGTGCGTTCTAAAGCACGTCTCTTTAGGCAAAAAACTCATTTCTGACAAAGTTGCCCAAATGCATCTCAGAAGTGTGCAACTTGTTCCCTGAGTTAGAAAACGTCGAGAAACGGTCGTTTCTGCTAGCGCTGTGCTTCTACACATGTATTTGCTGAACGGTGAAAGCGCACAGTAATGCACTTTTCTCCCAGCAAATACACTGTTTCTAAGGAAATGGGAACACACTGAGGAGACACTTGTGGGAGCTACTGTGACTAAAACTGAGCTTCTCTTCGCACAGGGAAGCAAGAGAAATGCTGATTTCATCAAGCCCAGTTACATACTCAGAATCTGTACTACTTCGCAAATAGGCATGTCTCTTAAGGCAAAAAACTCATTTCTGACAAAGTTGCCCAAATGCATCTCAGAAGTGTGCAACTTGTTCCCTGAGTTAGAAAACGTCGAGAAACGGTCGTTTCTGCTATCGCTGTGCTTCTACACATGTATTTGCTGAACGGTGAAAGCGCACAGTAATGCACTTTTCTCCCAGCAAATACACTGTTTCTAAGGAAATGGGAACACACTGAGGAGACACTTGTGGGAGCTACTGTGACTAAAACTGAGCTTCCCTACGCACAGGGAAGCAAGAGAAATGCTGATTACATCAAGCCCAGTTACATACTCAGAATCTGTACTACTGCGCAAATAGGCAAAACAAGTGCGTTCTAAAGCACGTCTCTTTAGGCAAAAAACTCATTTCTGACAAAGTTGCCCAAATGCATCTCAGAAGTGTGCAACTTGTTCCCTGAGTTAGAAAACGTCGAGAAACGGTCGTTTCTGCTAGCGCTGTGCTTCTACACATGTATTTGCTGAACGGTGAAAGCGCACAGTAATGCACTTTTCTCCCAGCAAATACACTGTTTCTAAGGAAATGGGAACACACTGAGGAGACACTTGTGGGAGCTACTGTGACTAAAACTGAGCTTCCCTACGCACAGGGAAGCAAGAGAAATGCTGATTTCATCAAGCCCAGTTACATACTCAGAATCTGTACTACTGCGCAAATAGGCATGTCTCTTAAGGCAAAAAACTCATTTCTGACAAAGTTGCCCAAATGCATCTCAGAAGTGTGCAACTTGTTCCCTGAGTGAGAAAACGTCGAGAAACGGTCGTTTCTGCAAGCGCTGTGCTTCTACACATGTATTTGCTGAACGGTGAAAGCGCACAGTAATGCACTTTCCTCCCAGCAAATACACTGTTTCTAAGGAAATGGGAACAATTGAGGAGACACTTGTGGGAGCTACTGTGACTAAAACTGAGCTTCCCTACGCACAGGGAAGCAGGAGAAATGCTGATTTCATCAAGCCCAGTTACATACTCAGAATCTTTACTACTGCGCAAATAGGCAAAACAAGTGCGTTCTAAAGCACGCCTCTTTAGGCAAAAAACTCATTTCTGACAAAGTTGCCCAAATGCATCTCAGAAGTGTGCAACTTGTTCCCTGAGTTAGAAAAAGTCGAGAAACGGTCGTTTCTGCTAGCGCTGTGCTTCTACACATGTATTTGCTGAACGGTGAAAGCGCACAGTAATGCACTTTTCTCCCAGCAAATACACTGTTTCTAAGGAAATGGGAACACACTGAGGAGACACTTGTGGGAGCTACTGTGACTAAAACTGAGCTTCTCTTCGCACAGGGAAGCAAGAGAAATGCTGATTTCATCAAGCCCAGTTACATACTCAGAATCTGTACTACTGCGCAAATAGGCATGTCTCTTAAGGCAAAAAACTCATTTCTGACAAAGTTGCCCAAATGCATCTCAGAAGTGTGCAACTTGTTCCCTGAGTTAGAAAACGTCGAGAAACGGTCGTTTCTGCTATCGCTGTGCTTCTACACATGTATTTGCTGAACGGTGAAAGCGCACAGTAATGCACTTTTCTCCCAGCAAATACACTGTTTCTAAGGAAATGGGAACACACTGAGGAGACACTTGTGGGAGCTACTGTGACTAAAACTGAGCTTCCCTACGCACAGGGAAGCAAGAGAAATGCTGATTACATCAAGCCCAGTTACATACTCAGAATCTGTACTACTGCGCAAATAGGCAAAACAAGTGCGTTCTAAAGCACGTCTCTTTAGGCAAAAAACTCATTTCTGACAAAGTTGCCCAAATGCATCTCAGACGTGTGCAACTTGTTCCCTGAGTTAGAAAACGTCGAGAAACGGTCGTTTCTGCTAGCGCTGTGCTTCTACACATGTATTTGCTGAACGGTGAAAGCGCACAGTAATGCACTTTTCTCCCAGCAAATACACTGTTTCTAAGGAAATGGGAACACACTGAGGAGACACTTGTGGGAGCTACTGTGACTAAAACTGAGCTTCTCTTCGCACAGGGAAGCAAGAGAAATGCTGATTTCATCAAGCCCAGTTACATACTCAGAATCTGTACTACTTCGCAAATAGGCATGTCTCTTAAGGCAAAAAACTCATTTCTGACAAAGTTGCCCAAATGCATCTCAGAAGTGTGCAACTTGTTCCCTGAGTTAGAAAACGTCGAGAAACGGTCGTTTCTGCTATCGCTGTGCTTCTACACATGTATTTGCTGAACGGTGAAAGCGCACAGTAATGCACTTTTCTCCCAGCAAATACACTGTTTCTAAGGAAATGGGAACACACTGAGGAGACACTTGTGGGAGCTACTGTGACTAAAACTGAGCTTCCCTACGCACAGGGAAGCAAGAGAAATGCTGATTACATCAAGCCCAGTTACATACTCAGAATCTGTACTACTGCGCAAATAGGCAAAACAAGTGCGTTCTAAAGCACGTCTCTTTAGGCAAAAAACTCATTTCTGACAAAGTTGCCCAAATGCATCTCAGAAGTGTGCAACTTGTTCCCTGAGTTAGAAAACGTCGAGAAACGGTCGTTTCTGCTAGCGCTGTGCTTCTACACATGTATTTGCTGAACGGTGAAAGCGCACAGTAATGCACTTTTCTCCCAGCAAATACACTGTTTCTAAGGAAATGGGAACACACTGAGGAGACACTTGTGGGAGCTACTGTGACTAAAACTGAGCTTCCCTACGCACAGGGAAGCAAGAGAAATGCTGATTTCATCAAGCCCAGTTACATACTCAGAATCTGTACTACTGCGCAAATAGGCATGTCTCTTAAGGCAAAAAACTCATTTCTGACAAAGTTGCCCAAATGCATCTCAGAAGTGTGCAACTTGTTCCCTGAGTGAGAAAACGTCGAGAAACGGTCGTTTCTGCAAGCGCTGTGCTTCTACACATGTATTTGCTGAACGGTGAAAGCGCACAGTAATGCACTTTCCTCCCAGCAAATACACTGTTTCTAAGGAAATGGGAACAATTGAGGAGACACTTGTGGGAGCTACTGTGACTAAAACTGAGCTTCCCTACGCACAGGGAAGCAGGAGAAATGCTGATTTCATCAAGCCCAGTTACATACTCAGAATCTTTACTACTGCGCAAATAGGCAAAACAAGTGCGTTCTAAAGCACGCCTCTTTAGGCAAAAAACTCATTTCTGACAAAGTTGCCCAAATGCATCTCAGAAGTGTGCAACTTGTTCCCTGAGTTAGAAAAAGTCGAGAAACGGTCGTTTCTGCTAGCGCTGTGCTTCTACACATGTATTTGCTGAACGGTGAAAGCGCACAGTAATGCACTTTTCTCCCAGCAAATACACTGTTTCTAAGGAAATGGGAACACACTGAGGAGACACTTGTGGGAGCTACTGTGACTAAAACTGAGCTTCTCTTCGCACAGGGAAGCAAGAGAAATGCTGATTTCATCAAGCCCAGTTACATACTCAGAATCTGTACTACTGCGCAAATAGGCATGTCTCTTAAGGCAAAAAACTCATTTCTGACAAAGTTGCCCAAATGCATCTCAGAAGTGTGCAACTTGTTCCCTGAGTTAGAAAACGTCGAGAAACGGTCGTTTCTGCTATCGCTGTGCTTCTACACATGTATTTGCTGAACGGTGAAAGCGCACAGTAATGCACTTTTCTCCCAGCAAATACACTGTTTCTAAGGAAATGGGAACACACTGAGGAGACACTTGTGGGAGCTACTGTGACTAAAACTGAGCTTCCCTACGCACAGGGAAGCAAGAGAAATGTTGATTACATCAAGCCCAGTTACATACTCAGAATCTGTACTACTGCGCAAATAGGCAAAACAAGTGCGTTCTAAAGCACGTCTCTTTAGGCAAAAAACTCATTTCTGACAAAGTTGCCCAAATGCATCTCAGACGTGTGCAACTTGTTCCCTGAGTTAGAAAACGTCGAGAAACGGTCGTTTCTGCTAGCGCTGTGCTTCTACACATGTATTTGCTGAACGGTGAAAGCGCACAGTAATGCACTTTTCTCCCAGCAAATACACTGTTTCTAAGGAAATGGGAACACACTGAGGAGACACTTGTGGGAGCTACTGTGACTAAAACTGAGCTTCCCTACGCACAGGGAAGCAAGAGAAATGCTGATTTCATCAAGCCCAGTTACATACTCAGAATCTGTACTACTGCGCAAATAGGCATGTCTCTTAAGGCAAAAAACTCATTTCTGACAAAGTTGCCCAAATGCATCTCAGAAGTGTGCAACTTGTTCCCTGAGTTAGAAAACGTCGAGAAACGGTCGTTTCTGCAAGCGCTTTGCTTCTACACATGTATTTGCTGAACGGTGAAAGCGCACAGTAATGCACTTTTCTCCCAGCAAATACACTGTTTCTAAGGAAATGGGAACAATTGAGGAGACACTTGTGGGAGCTACTGTGACTAAAACTGAGCTTCCCTACGCACAGGGAAGCAGGAGAAATGCTGATTTCATCAAGCCCAGTTACATACTCAGAATCTTTACTACTGCGCAAATAGGCAAAACAAGTGCGTTCTAAAGCACGCCTCTTTAGGCAAAAAACTCATTTCTGACAAAGTTGCCCAAATGCATCTCAGAAGTGTGCAACTTGTTCCCTGAGTTAGAAAACGTCGAGAAACGGTCGTTTCTGCTAGCGCTGTGCTTCTACACATGTATTTGCTGAACGGTGAAAGCGCACAGTAATGCACTTTTCTCCCAGCAAATACACTGTTTCTAAGGAAATGGGAACACACTGAGGAGACACTTGTGGGAGCTACTGTGACTAAAACTGAGCTTCCCTACGCACAGGGAAGCAAGAGAAATGCTGATTACATCAAGCCCAGTTACATACTCAGAATCTGTATTACTGCGCAAATAGGCAAAACAAGTGCGTTCTAAAGCACGTCTCTTTAGGCAAAAAACTCATTTCTGACAAAGTTGCCCAAATGCATCTCAGAAGTGTGCAACTTGTTCCCTGAGTTAGAAAACGTCGAGAAACGGTCGTTTCTGCTATCGCTGTGCTTCTACACATGTATTTGCTGAACGGTGAAAGCGCACAGTAATGCACTTTTCTCCCAGCAAATACACTGTTTCTAAGGAAATGGGAACACACTGAGGAGACACTTGTGGGAGCTACTGTGACTAAAACTGAGCTTCTCTTCGCACAGGGAAGCAAGAGAAATGCTGATTTCATCAAGCCCAGTTACATACTCAGAATCTGTACTACTTCGCAAATAGGCATGTCTCTTAAGGCAAAAAACTCATTTCTGACAAAGTTGCCCAAATGCATCTCAGAAGTGTGCAACTTGTTCCCTGAGTTAGAAAACGTCGAGAAACGGTCGTTTCTGCTATCGCTGTGCTTCTACACATGTATTTGCTGAACGGTGAAAGCGCACAGTAATGCACTTTTCTCCCAGCAAATACACTGTTTCTAAGGAAATGGGAACACACTGAGGAGACACTTGTGGGAGCTACTGTGACTAAAACTGAGCTTCCCTACGCACAGGGAAGCAAGAGAAATGCTGATTACATCAAGCCCAGTTACATACTCAGAATCTGTACTACTGCGCAAATAGGCAAAACAAGTGCGTTCTAAAGCACGTCTCTTTAGGCAAAAAACTCATTTCTGACAAAGTTGCCCAAATGCATCTCAGAAGTGTGCAACTTGTTCCCTGAGTTAGAAAACGTCGAGAAACGGTCGTTTCTGCTAGCGCTGTGCTTCTACACATGTATTTGCTGAACGGTGAAAGCGCACAGTAATGCACTTTTCTCCCAGCAAATACACTGTTTCTAAGGAAATGGGAACACACTGAGGAGACACTTGTGGGAGCTACTGTGACTAAAACTGAGCTTCCCTACGCACAGGGAAGCAAGAGAAATGCTGATTTCATCAAGCCCAGTTACATACTCAGAATCTGTACTACTGCGCAAATAGGCATGTCTCTTAAGGCAAAAAACTCATTTCTGACAAAGTTGCCCAAATGCATCTCAGAAGTGTGCAACTTGTTCCCTGAGTGAGAAAACGTCGAGAAACGGTCGTTTCTGCAAGCGCTGTGCTTCTACACATGTATTTGCTGAACGGTGAAAGCGCACAGTAATGCACTTTCCTCCCAGCAAATACACTGTTTCTAAGGAAATGGGAACAATTGAGGAGACACTTGTGGGAGCTACTGTGACTAAAACTGAGCTTCCCTACGCACAGGGAAGCAGGAGAAATGCTGATTTCATCAAGCCCAGTTACATACTCAGAATCTTTACTACTGCGCAAATAGGCAAAACAAGTGCGTTCTAAAGCACGCCTCTTTAGGCAAAAAACTCATTTCTGACAAAGTTGCCCAAATGCATCTCAGAAGTGTGCAACTTGTTCCCTGAGTTAGAAAAAGTCGAGAAACGGTCGTTTCTGCTAGCGCTGTGCTTCTACACATGTATTTGCTGAACGGTGAAAGCGCACAGTAATGCACTTTTCTCCCAGCAAATACACTGTTTCTAAGGAAATGGGAACACACTGAGGAGACACTTGTGGGAGCTACTGTGACTAAAACTGAGCTTCTCTTCGCACAGGGAAGCAAGAGAAATGCTGATTTCATCAAGCCCAGTTACATACTCAGAATCTGTACTACTGCGCAAATAGGCATGTCTCTTAAGGCAAAAAACTCATTTCTGACAAAGTTGCCCAAATGCATCTCAGAAGTGTGCAACTTGTTCCCTGAGTTAGAAAACGTCGAGAAACGGTCGTTTCTGCTATCGCTGTGCTTCTACACATGTATTTGCTGAACGGTGAAAGCGCACAGTAATGCACTTTTCTCCCAGCAAATACACTGTTTCTAAGGAAATGGGAACACACTGAGGAGACACTTGTGGGAGCTACTGTGACTAAAACTGAGCTTCCCTACGCACAGGGAAGCAAGAGAAATGCTGATTACATCAAGCCCAGTTACATACTCAGAATCTGTACTACTGCGCAAATAGGCAAAACAAGTGCGTTCTAAAGCACGTCTCTTTAGGCAAAAAACTCATTTCTGACAAAGTTGCCCAAATGCATCTCAGAAGTGTGCAACTTGTTCCCTGAGTTAGAAAACGTCGAGAAACGGTCGTTTCTGCTAGCGCTGTGCTTCTACACATGTATTTGCTGAACGGTGAAAGCGCACAGTAATGCACTTTTCTCCCAGCAAATACACTGTTTCTAAGGAAATGGGAACACAATGAGGAGACACTTGTGGGAGCTACTGTGACTAAAACTGAGCTTCCCTACGCACAGGGAAGCAAGAGAAATGCTGATTTCATCAAGCCCAGTTACATACTCAGAATCTGTACTACTGCGCAAATAGGCATGTCTCTTAAGGCAAAAAACTCATTTCTGACAAAGTTGCCCAAATGCATCTCAGAAGTGTGCAACTTGTTCCCTGAGTTAGAAAACGTCGAGAAACGGTCGTTTCTGCAAGCGCTTTGCTTCTACACATGTATTTGCTGAACGGTGAAAGCGCACAGTAATGCACTTTTCTCCCAGCAAATACACTGTTTCTAAGGAAATGGGAACAATTGAGGAGACACTTGTGGGAGCTACTGTGACTAAAACTGAGCTTCCCTACGCACAGGGAAGCAGGAGAAATGCTGATTTCATCAAGCCCAGTTACATACTCAGAATCTTTACTACTGCGCAAATAGGCAAAACAAGTGCGTTCTAAAGCACGCCTCTTTAGGCAAAAAACTCATTTCTGACAAAGTTGCCCAAATGCATCTCAGAAGTGTGCAACTTGTTCCCTGAGTTAGAAAACGTCGAGAAACGGTCGTTTCTGCTAGCGCTGTGCTTCTACACATGTATTTGCTGAACGGTGAAAGCGCACAGTAATGCACTTTTCTCCCAGCAAATACACTGTTTCTAAGGAAATGGGAACACACTGAGGAGACACTTGTGGGAGCTACTGTGACTAAAACTGAGCTTCCCTACGCACAGGGAAGCAAGAGAAATGTTGATTACATCAAGCCCAGTTACATACTCAGAATCTGTATTACTGCGCAAATAGGCAAAACAAGTGCGTTCTAAAGCACGTCTCTTTAGGCAAAAAACTCATTTCTGACAAAGTTGCCCAAATGCATCTCAGAAGTGTGCAACTTGTTCCCTGAGTTAGAAAACGTCGAGAAACGGTCGTTTCTGCTAGCGCTGTGCTTCTACACATGTATTTGCTGAACGGTGAAAGCGCACAGTAATGCACTTTTCTCCCAGCAAATACACTGTTTCTAAGGAAATGGGAACACACTGAGGAGACACTTGTGGGAGCTACAGTGACTAAAACTGAGCTTCTCTTCGCACAGGGAAGCAAGAGAAATGCTGATTTCATCAAGCCCAGTTACATACTCAGAATCTGTACTACTTCGCAAATAGGCATGTCTCTTAAGGCAAAAAACTCATTTCTGACAAAGTTGCCCAAATGCATCTCAGAAGTGTGCAACTTGTTCCCTGAGTTAGAAAACGTCGAGAAACGGTCGTTTCTGCTATCGCTGTGCTTCTACACATGTATTTGCTGAACGGTGAAAGCGCACAGTAATGCACTTTTCTCCCAGCAAATACACTGTTTCTAAGGAAATGGGAACACACTGAGGAGACACTTGTGGGAGCTACTGTGACTAAAACTGAGCTTCCCTACGCACAGGGAAGCAAGAGAAATGCTGATTACATCAAGCCCAGTTACATACTCAGAATCTGTACTACTGCGCAAATAGGCAAAACAAGTGCGTTCTAAAGCACGTCTCTTTAGGCAAAAAACTCATTTCTGACAAAGTTGCCCAAATGCATCTCAGAAGTGTGCAACTTGTTCCCTGAGTTAGAAAACGTCGAGAAACGGTCGTTTCTGCTAGCGCTGTGCTTCTACACATGTATTTGCTGAACGGTGAAAGCGCACAGTAATGCACTTTTCTCCCAGCAAATACACTGTTTCTAAGGAAATGGGAACACACTGAGGAGACACTTGTGGGAGCTACTGTGACTAAAACTGAGCTTCCCTACGCACAGGGAAGCAAGAGAAATGCTGATTTCATCAAGCCCAGTTACATACTCAGAATCTGTACTACTGCGCAAATAGGCATGTCTCTTAAGGCAAAAAACTCATTTCTGACAAAGTTGCCCAAATGCATCTCAGAAGTGTGCAACTTGTTCCCTGAGTTAGAAAACGTCGAGAAACGGTCGTTTCTGCAAGCGCTTTGCTTCTACACATGTATTTGCTGAACGGTGAAAGCGCACAGTAATGCACTTTTCTCCCAGCAAATACACTGTTTCTAAGGAAATGGGAACAATTGAGGAGACACTTGTGGGAGCTACTGTGACTAAAACTGAGCTTCCCTACGCACAGGGAAGCAGGAGAAATGCTGATTTCATCAAGCCCAGTTACATACTCAGAATCTTTACTACTGCGCAAATAGGCAAAACAAGTGCGTTCTAAAGCACGCCTCTTTAGGCAAAAAACTCATTTCTGACAAAGTTGCCCAAATGCATCTCAGAAGTGTGCAACTTGTTCCCTGAGTTAGAAAACGTCGAGAAACGGTCGTTTCTGCTAGCGCTGTGCTTCTACACATGTATTTGCTGAACGGTGAAAGCGCACAGTAATGCACTTTTCTCCCAGCAAATACACTGTTTCTAAGGAAATGGGAACACACTGAGGAGACACTTGTGGGAGCTACTGTGACTAAAACTGAGCTTCCCTACGCACAGGGAAGCAAGAGAAATGCTGATTTCATCAAGCCCAGTTACATACTCAGAATCTGTACTACTGCGCAAATAGGCATGTCTCTTAAGGCAAAAAACTCATTTCTGACAAAGTTGCCCAAATGCATCTCAGAAGTGTGCAACTTGTTCCCTGAGTTAGAAAACGTCGAGAAACGGTCGTTTCTGCTAGCGCTGTGCTTCTACACATGTATTTGCTGAACGGTGAAAGCGCACAGTAATGCACTTTTCTCCCAGCAAATACACTGTCTCTAAGGAAATGGGAACACACTGAGGAGACACTTGTGGGAGCTATTGTGACTAAAACTGAGCTTCCGTACGCACAGGGAAGGAGGAGAAATGCTGATTTCATCAAGCCCAGTTACATACTCAGAATCTGTACTACTGCGCAAAGAGGCAAAACAAGTGCGTTCTATAGCACGTCTATTTAGGCAAAAAACTCATTTCTGACAAAGTTGCCCAAATGCATCTCAGAAGTGTGCAACTTGTTCCCTGAGTTAGAAAACGTCGAGAAACGGTCGTTTCTGCTAGCGCTGTGCTTCTACACATATATTTGCTGAACGGTGAAAGCGCACAGTAATGTACTTTTCTCCCAGCAAATACACTGTTTCTAAGGAAATGGGAACACACTGAGGAGACACTTGTGGGAGCTACTGTGACTAAAACTGAGCTTCCCTATGCACAGGGAAGCAAGAGAAATGCTGATTACATCAAGCCCAGTTACATACTCAGAATCTGTACTACTGTGCAAAGATGCAAAACAAGTGCGTTCTATAGCACGTTTCTTTAGGCAAAAAACTCATTTCTGACAAAGTTGCCCAAATGCATCTCAGAAGTGTGCAACTTGTTCCCTGAGTTAGAAAACGTCGAGAAACGGTCGTTTCTGCTAGCGCTGTGCTTCTACACATGTATTTGCTGAACGGTGAAAGCGCACAGTAATGCACTTTTCTCCCAGCAAATACACTGTTTCTAAGGAAATGGGAACACACTGAGGAGACACTTGTGGGAGCTACTGTGACTAAAACTGAGCTTCCCTACGCACAGGGAAGCAAGAGAAATGCTGATTTCATCAAGCCCAGTTACATACTCAGAATTTGTACTACTGCGCAAATAGGCATGTCTCTTATGGCAAAAAACTCATTTCTGACAAAGTTGCCCAAATGCATCTCAGAAGTGTGCAACTTGTTCCCTGAGTTAGAAAACGTCGAGAAACGGTCGTTTCTGCTAGCGCTGTGCTTCTACACATGTATTTGCTGAACGGTGAAAGCGCACAGTAATGCACTTTTCTCCCAGCAAATACACTGTTTCTAAGGAAATGGGAACACACTGAGGAGACACTTGTGGGACCTACTGTGATTAAAACTGAGCTTCGCTACGCACAGGGAAGCAGGAGAAATGCTGATTTCATCAAGCCCAGTTACATACTCAGAATCTGTACTACTGCGCAAATAGGCAAAACAAGTGCGTTCTAAAGCACGTCTCTTTAGGCAAAAAACTCATTTCTGACAAAGTTGCCCAAATGCATCTCAGAAGTGTGCAACTTGTTCCCTGAGTTAGAAAACGTCGAGAAACGGTTGTTTCTGCTAGCGCTGTGCTTCTACACATGTATTTGCTGAACGGTGAAAGCGCACAGTAATGCACTTTTCTCCCAGCAAAAACACTGTTTCTAAGGAAATGGGAACACACTGAGGAGACACTTGTGGGAGCTACTGTGACTAAAACTGAGCTTCCCTACGCACAGGGAAGCAAGAGAAATGCTGATTTCATCAAGCCCAGTTACATACTCAGAATCTGTACTACTGCGCAAATAGGCAAAACAAGTGCGTTCTAAAGCACGTCTCTTTAGGCAAAAAACTCATTTCTGACAAAGTTGCCCAAATGCATCTCAGAAGTGTGCAACTTGTTCCCTGAGTTAGAAAACGACGAGAAACGGTCGTTTCTGCTAGCGCTGTGCTTCTACACATGTATTTGCTGAACGGTGAAAGCGCACAGCAATGCACTTTTCTCCCAGCAAATACACTGTTTCTAAGGAAATGGGAACACACTGAGGAGACACTTGTGGGAGCTACTGTGACTAAAACTGAGCTTCCCTACGCACAGGGAAGCAAGAGAAATGCTGATTTCATCAAGCCCAGTTACATACTCAGAATCTGTACTACTGCGCAAATAGGTATGTCTCTTAAGGCAAAAAACTCATTTCTGACAAAGTTGCCCAAATGCATCTCAGAAGTGTGCAACTTGTTCCCTGAGTTAGAAAACGTCGAGAAACGGTCGTTTCTGCTAGCGCTGTGCTTCTACACATGTATTTGCTGAACGGTGAAAGCGCACAGTAATGCATTTTTCTCCCTGCAAATACACTGTTTCTAAGGAAATGGGAACACACTGAGGAGACACTTGTGGGAGCTACTGTGACTAAAACTGAGGTTCCCTACGCACAGGGAAGCAAGAGAAATGCTGATTTCATCAAGCCCAGTTACATACTCAGAATCTGTACTACTGCGCAAATAGGCAAAACAAGTGCGTTCTAAAGCACGTCTCTTTAGGCAAAAAACTCATTTCTGACAAAGTTGCCCAAATGCATCTCAGAAGTGTGCAACTTGTTCCCTGAGTTAGAAAACGTCGAGAAACGGTCGTTTCTGCTAGCGCTGTGCTTCTACACATGTATTTGCTGAACGGTGAAAGCGCACAGTAATGCACTTTTCTCCCAGCAAATACACTGTTTCTAAGGAAATGGGAACACACTGAGGAGACACTTGTGGGAGCTACTGTGACTAAAACTGAGCTTCCCTACGCACAGGGAAGCAAGAGAAATGCTGATTACATCAAGCCCAGTTACATACTCAGAATCTGTACTACTGCGCAAATAGGCAAAACAAGTGCGTTCTAAAGCACGTCTCTTTAGGCAAAAAACTCATTTCTGACAAAGTTGCCCAAATGCATCTCAGAAGTTTGCAACTTGTTCCCTGAGTTAGAAAACGTCGAGAAACGGTCGTTTCTGCTAGCGCTGTGCTTCTACACATGTATTTGCTGAACGGTGAAAGCGCACAGTAATGCACTTTTCTCCCAGCAAATACACTGTTTCTAAGAAAATGGGAACACACTGAGGAGACACTTGTGGGAGCTACTGTGACTAAAACTGAGCTTCCCTACGCACAGGGAAGCAGGAGAAATGCTGATTTCATCAAGCCCAGTTACATACTCAGAATCTGTACTACTGCGCAAATAGGCAAAACAAGTGCGTTCTAAAGCACGTCTCTTTAGGCAAAAAACTCATTTCTGACAAAGTTGCCCAAATGCATCTAAGAAGTGTGCAACTTGTTCCCTGAGTTAGAAAACGTCGAGAAACGGTCGTTTCTGCTAGCGCTGTGCTTCTACACATGTATTTGCTGAACGGTGAAAGCGCAAAGTAATGCACTTTTCTCCCAGCAAATACACTGTTTCTAAGGAAATGGGAACACACTGAGGAGACACTTGTGGGAGCTACTGTGACTAAAACTGAGCTTCCCTACGCACAGAGAAGCAAGAGAAATGCTGATTACATCAAGCCCAGTTACATACTCAGAATCTGTACTACTGCGCAAATAGGCAAAACAAGTGTGTTCTAAAGCACGTCTCTTTAGGCAAAAAACTCATTTCTGAGAAAGTTGCCCAAATGCATCTCAGAAGTGTGCAACTTGTTCCCTGAGTTAGAAAACGTCGAGAAACGGTCGTTTCTGCTAGCGCTGTGCTTCTACACATGTATTTGCTGAACGGTGAAAGCGCACAGCAATGCACTTTTCTCCCAGCAAATACACTGTTTCTAAGGAAATGGGAACACACTGAGGAGACACTTGTGGGAGCTACTGTGACTAAAACTGAGCTTCCCTACGCACAGGGAAGCAAGAGAAATGCTGATTTCATCAAGCCCAGTTACATACTCAGAATCTGTACTACTGCGCAAATAGGCATGTCTCTTAAGGCAAAAAACTCATTTCTGACAAAGTTGCCCAAATGCATCTCAGAAGTGTGCAACTTGTTCCCTGAGTTAGAAAACGTCGAGAAACGGTCGTTTCTGCTAGCGCTGTGCTTCTACACATGTATTTGCTGAACGGTGAAAGCGCACAGTAATGCACTTTTCTCCCAGCAAATACACTGTTTCTAAGGAAATGGGAACACACTGAGGAGACACTTGTGGGAGCTACTGTGACTAAAACTGAGCTTCCCTATGCACAGGGAAGCAAGAGAAATGCTGATTACATCAAGCCCAGTTACATACTCAGAATCTGTACTACTGCGCAAATAGGCAAAACAAGTGCGTTCTATAGCACGTCTCTTTAAGCAAAAACCTCATTTCTCACAAAGTTGCCCAAATGCATCTCAGAAGTGTACAACTTGTTCCCTGAGTTAGAAAACGTCGAGAAATGGTCGTTTCTGCTAGCGCTGTGCTTCTACACATGTATTTGCTGAACGGTGAAAGCGCACAGTAATGCACTTTTCTCCCAGCAAATACACTGTTTCTAAGGAAATGGGAACACACTGAGGAGACACTTGTGGGAGCTACTGTGACTATAACTGAGCTTCTCTACACGCAGGGAAGCAAGAGAAATGCTGATTTCATCAAGCCCAGTTACATACTCAAAATCTGTACTCCTGCGCAAATAGGCATGTCTCTTAAGGCAAAAAACTCATTTCTGACAAAGTTGCCCAAATGCATCTCAGAAGTGTGCAACTTGTTCCCTGAGTTAGAAAACGTCGAGAAACGGTCGTTTCTGCTAGTGCTGTGCTTCTACACATGTATTTGCTGAACGGTGAAAGCGCACATTAATGCATTTTTCTCCCTGCAAATACACTGTTTCTAAGGAAATGGGAACACACTGAGGAGACACTTGTGGGAGCTACTGTGACTAAAACTGAGCTTCCCTACGCACAGGGAAGCAAGAGAAATGCTGATTTCATCAAGCCCAGTTACATACTCAGAATCTGTACTACTGCGCAAATAGGTATGTCTCTTAAGGCAAAAAACTCATTTCTGACAAAGTTGCCCAAATGCATCTCAGAAGTGTGCAACTTGTTCCCTGAGTTAGAAAACGTCGAGAAACGGTCGTTTCTGCTAGCGCTGTGCTTCTACACATGTATTTGCTGAACGGTGAAAGCGCACAGTAATGCACTTTTCTCCCAGCAAATACACTGTTTCTAAGGAAATGGGAACACACTGAGGAGACACTTGTGGGAGCTACTGTGACTAAAACTGAGCTTCCCTATGCACAGGGAAGCAAGAGAAATGCTGATTACATCAAGCCCAGTTACATACTCAGAATCTGTACTACTGCGCAAATAGGCAAAACAAGTGCGTTCTATAGCACGTCTCTTTAGGCAAAAACCTCATTTCTCACAAAGTTGCCCAAATGCATCTCAGAAGTGTGCAACTTGTTCCCTGAGTTAGAAAACGTCGAGAAATGGTCGTTTCTGCTAGCGCTGTGCTTCTACACATGTATTTGCTGAACGGTGAAAGCGCACAGTAATGCACTTTTCTCCCAGCAAATACACTGTTTCTAAGGAAATGGGAACACACTGAGGAGACACTTGTGGGAGCTACTGTGACTATAACTGAGCTTCTCTACACGCAGGGAAGCAAGAGAAATGCTGATTTCATCAAGCCCAGTTACATACTCAAAATCTGTACTCCTGCGCAAATAGGCATGTCTCTTAAGGCAAAAAACTCATTTCTGACAAAGTTGCCCAAATGCATCTCAGAAGTGTGCAACTTGTTCCCTGAGTTAGACAACGTCGAGAAACGGTCGTTTCTGCTAGCGCTGTGCTTCTACACATGTATTTGCTGAACGGTGAAAGCGCACATTAATGCATTTTTCTCCCTGCAAATACACTGTTTCTAAGGAAATGGGAACACACTGAGGAGACACTTGTGGGAGCTACTGTGACTAAAACTGAGCTTCCCTACGCACAGGGAAGCAAGAGAAATGCTGATTTCATCAAGCCCAGTTACATACTCAGAATCTGTACTACTGCGCAAATAGGTATGTCTCTTAAGGCAAAAAACTCATTTCTGACAAAGTTGCCCAAATGCATCTCAGAAGTGTGCAACTTGTTCCCTGAGTTAGAAAACGTCGAGAAACGGTCGTTTCTGCTAGCGCTGTGCTTCTACACATGTATTTGCTGAACGGTGAAAGCGCACAGTAATGCACTTTTCTCCCAACAAATACACTGTTTCTAATGAAATGGGAACACACTGAGGAGACACTTGTGGGAGCTACTGTGACTAAAACTGAGCTTCGCTACGCACAGGGAAGCAGGAGAAATGCTGATTTCATCAAGCCCAGTTACATACTCAGAATCTGTACTACTGCGCAAATAGGCAAAACAAGTGCGTTCTAAAGCACGTCTCTTTAGGCAAAAAACTCATTTCTGACAAAGTTGCCCAAATGCATCTCAGAAGTGTGCAACTTGTTCCCTGAGTTAGAAAACGTCGAGAAACGGTTGTTTCTGCTAGCGCTGTGCTTCTACACATGTATTTGCTGAACGGTGAAAGCGCACAGTAATGCACTTTTCTCCCAGCAAAAACACTGTTTCTAAGGAAATGGGAACACACTGAGGAGACACTTGTGGGAGCTACTGTGACTAAAACTGAGCTTCCCTACGCACAGGGAAGCAAGAGAAATGCTGATTTCATCAAGCCCAGTTACATACTCAGAATCTGTACTACTGCGCAAATAGGCAAAACAAGTGCGTTCTAAAGCACGTCTCTTTAGGCAAAAAACTCATTTCTGACAAAGTTGCCCAAATGCATCTCAGAAGTGTGCAACTTGTTCCCTGAGTTAGAAAACGTCGAGAAACGGTCGTTTCTGCTAGCGCTGTGCTTCTACACATGTATTTTCTGAACGGTGAAAGCGCACAGTAATGCACTTTTCTCCCAGCAAATACACTGTTTCTAAGGAAATGGGAACACACTGAGGAGACACTTGTGGGAGCTACTGTGACTAAAACTGAGCTTCCCTACGCACAGGGAAGCAAGAGAAATGCTGATTACATCAAGCCCAGTTACATACTCAGAATCTGTACTACTGCGCAAATAGGCAAAACAAGTGCGTTCTAAAGCACGTCTCTTTAGGCAAAAAACTCATTTCTGACAAAGTTGCCCAAATGCATCTCAGAAGTGTGCAACTTGTTCCCTGAGTTAGAAAACGTCGAGAAACGGTCGTTTCTGCTAGCGCTGTGCTTCTACACATGTATTTGCTGAACGGTGAAAGCGCACAGTAATGCACTTTTCTCCCAGCAAATACACTGTTTCTAAGGAAATGGGAACACACTGAGGAGACACTTGTGGGAGCTACTGTGACTAAAACTGAGCTTCCCTACGCACAGGGAAGCAGGAGAAATGCTGATTTCATCAAGCCCAGTTACATACTCAGAATCTGTACTACTGCGCAAATAGGCAAAACAAGTGCGTTCTAAAGCACGTCTCTTTAGGCAAAAAACTCATTTCTGACAAAGTTGCCCAAATGCATCTCAGAAGTGTGCAACTTGTTCCCTGAGTTAGAAAACGTCGAGAAACGGTCGTTTCTGCTAGCGCTGTGCTTCTACACATGTATTTGCTGAACGGTGAAAGCGCACATTAATGCACTTTTCTCCCAGCAAATACACTTTTTGTAAGGAAATGGGAACACAGTGAGGAGACACTTGTGGGAGCTACTGTGACTAAAACTGAGCTTCCCTACGCACAGGGAAGCAAGAGAAATGCTGATTTCATCAAGCCCAGTTACATACTCAGAATCTGTACTACTGCGCAAATAGGCATGTCTCTTAAGGCAAAAAACTCATTTCTGACAAAGTTGCCCAAATGCATCTCAGAAGTGTGCAACTTGTTCCCTGAGTTAGAAAACGTCGAGAAACGGTCGTTTCTGCTAGCGCTGTGCTTCTACACATGTATTTGCTGAACGGTGAAAGCGCACAGTAATGCACTTTTCTCCGAGCAAATACACTGTTTCTAAGGAAATGGGAACACACTGAGGAGACACTTGTGGGAGCTACTATGACTAAAACTGAGCTTCCCTATGCACAGGGAAGCAAGAGAAATGCTGATTACATCAAGCCCAGTTACATACTCAGAATCTGTACTACTGCGCAAATAGGCAAAACAAGTGCGTTCTAAAGCCGTCTCTTTAGGCAAAAAACTCATTTCTGACAAAGTTGCCCAAATGCATCTCAGAAGTGTGCAACTTGTTCCCTGAGTTAGAAAACGTCGAGAAACGGTCGTTTCTGCTAGCCCTGTGCTTCTACACATGTATTTGCTGAACGGTGAAAGTGCACAGTAATGCACTTTTCTCCCAGCAAATACACTGTTTCTAAGGAAATGGGAACACACTGAGGAGACACTTGTGGGAGCTACTGTGACTAAAACTGAGCTTCCCTACGCACAGGGAAGCAAGAGAAATGCTGATTTCATCAAGCCCAGTTACATACTCAGAATCTGTACTACTGCGCAAATAGGCATGTCTGTTTAGGCAAAAAACTCATTTCTGACAAAGTTGCCCAAATTCATCTCAGACGTGTGTAACTTGTTCCCTGAGTGAGGAAACGTCGAGAAACGGTCGTTTCTGCTAGCGCTGTGCTTCTAAACATGTATTTGCTGAACGGTGAAAGCGCACAGTAATGCACTTTTCTCCCAGAAAATACACTGTTTCTAAGGAAATGGGAACACACTGAGGAGACACTTGTGGGAGCTACTGTGACCAAAAGTGAGCTTCCCTACGCACAGGGAAGCAAGAGAAATGCTGATTTCATCAAGCCAAGTTACATACTCAGAATCTATACTACTTCGCAAATAGGCATGTCTCTTTAGGCAAAAAACTCATTTCTGACAAAGTTGCCCAAATGCATCTCAGAAGTGTGCAACTTGTTCCCTGAGTTAGAAAACGTCGAGAAACGGTCGTTTCTGCTAGCGCTGTGCTTCTAAACATGTATTTGCTGAACGGTGAAAGCGCACAGTAATGCACTTTTCTCCCAGCAAATACACTGTTTCTAAGGAAATGGGAACACACTGAGGAGACACTTGTGGGAGCTACTGTGACTAAAACTGAGCTTCCCTATGCACAGGGAAGGAGGAGAAATGCTGATTTCATCAAGCCCAGTTACATACTCAGAATCTGTACTACTGCGCAAAGAGGCATGTCTCTTTAGTCAAAAAACTCATTTCTGACAAAGTTGCCAATATGCATCTCAGAAGTGTGCAACTTGTTCCCTGAGTTAGAAAACATTGAGAAACGGTCGTTTCTGCTAGCGCTGTGCTTCTACACATATATTTGCTGAATGGTGAAAGCGCACAGTAATGCACTTTTCTCCCAGCAAATACACTGTTTCTAAGGAAATGGGAACACACTGAGGAGACACTTGTGGGAGCTACTGTGACTAAAACTAAGCTTCCCCACGCACAGGGAAGCAAGAGGAATGCTGATTTCATCAAGCCCAGTTACATACTCAGAATCTGTACTGCTGCGCAAATAGGCAAAACACGTGCATTCTAAAGTACGTCTCTTTAGGCAAAAACCTCATTTCTGACAAAGTTGCCCAAATGCATCTCAGAAGTGTGCAACTTGTTCCCTGAGTTAGAAAACGTCGAGAAACGGTCGTTTCTGCTATCGCTGTGCTTCTACACATGTATTTGCTGAACAGTGAAAGTGCACAGTAATGCACTTTTCTCCCAGCGAATACACTGTTTCTAAGGAAATGGGAACACACTGAGGAGACACTTGTGGGAGCTACTGTTACTAAAACTGAGCTTCCCTACGCACAGGGAAGCAAGAGAAATGCTGATTTCATCAAGCCCAGTTACATACTCAGAATCTGTACTACTGCGCAAATAGGCATGTCTCTTAAGGCAAAAAACTCATTTCTGACAAAGTTGCCCAAATGCATCTCAGAAGTGTGCAACTTGTTCCCTGAGTTAGAAAACGTCGAGAAACGGTCGTTTCTGCTAGCGCTGTGCTTCTACACATGTATTTGCTGAACGGTGAAAGTGCACAGTAATGCACTTTTCTCCCAGCAAATACACTGTTTCTAAGGAACTGGGAACACACTGAGGAGACACTTGTGGGAGCTACTGTGACTAAAACTGAGCTTCCCTACGCACAGGGAAGCAAGAGAAATGCTGATTTCATCAAGCCAAGTTACATACTCAGAATCTGTACTACTGCGCAAAGAGGCAAAACAAGTGCGTTCTATAGTACGTCTCTTTAGGCAAAAAACTCATTTCTGACAAAGTTGCCCAAATGCATCTCAGAAGTGTGCAACTTGTTCCCTGAGTTAGAAAACGTCGAGAAACGGTCGTTTCTGCTAGCGCTGTGCTTCTACACATGTATTTGCTGAACGGTGAAAGCGCACATTAATGCACTTTTCTCCCAGAAAATACACTGTTTCTAAGGAAATGGGAACACACTGAGGAGAAACTTGTGGGAGCTACTGTGACTAAAACTGAGCTTCTCTACACACAGGGAAGCAAGAGTAATGCTGATTTCATCAAGCCCAGTTACATACTCAGAATCTGTACTACTGCGCAAATAGGCAAAACAAGTGCGTTCTAAAGCACGTCTCTTTAGGCAAAAAACTCATTTCTGACAAAGTTGCCCAAATGCATCTCAGAAGTGTGCAACTTGTTCCCTGAGTTAGAAAACGTCGAGAAACGGTCGTTTCTGCTAGCGCTGTGCTTCTACACATGTATTTGCTGAACGGTGAAAGCGCACAGTAATGCACTTTTCTCCCAGCAAATACATTGTTTCTAAGGAAATGGGAACACACTGAGGAGACACTTGTGGGAGCTACTGTGACTAAAACTGAGCTTCCCTACGCACAGGGAAGCAAGAGAAATGCTGATTTCATCAAGCCCAGTTACATACTCAGAATCTGTACTACTGCGCAAATAGGCATGTCTCTTAAGGCAAAAAACTCATTTCTGACAAAGTTGCCCAAATGTATCTCAGAAGTGTGCAACTTGTTCCCTGAGTTAGAAAACGTCGAGAAACGGTCGTTTCTTCTAGAGCTGTGCTTCTACACATGTATTTGCTGAACGGTGAAAGCGCACAGTAATGCACTTTTCTCCCAGCAAATACACTGTTTCTAAGGAACTGGGAACACACTGAGGAGACACTTGTGGGAGATACTGTGACTAAAACTGAGCTTCCCTACGCACAGGGAAGCAAGAGAAATGCTGATTTCATCAAGCCAAGTTACATACTCAGAATCTGTACTACTGCGCAAAGAGGCAAAACAAGTGCGTTCTATAGCACGTCTCTTTAGGCAAAAAACTCATTTCTGACAAAGTTGCCCAAATGCATCTCAGAAGTGTGCAACTTGTTCACTGAGTTAGAAAACGTCGAGAAACGGTCGTTTCTGCTAGCGCTGTGCTTCTACACATGTATTTGCTGAACGGTGAAAGCGCACAGTAATGCACTTTTCTCCCAGAAAATACACTGTTTCTAAGGAAATGGGAACACACTGAGGAGAAACTTGTGGGAGCTACTGTGACTAAAACTGAGCTTCTCTACACACAGGGAAGCAAGAGTAATGCTGATTTCATCAAGCCCAGTTACATACTCAGAATCTGTACTACTGCGCAAAGAGGCATGTCTCTTAAGGCAAAAAACTCATTTCTGACAAAGTTGCCCAAAGGCATCTCAGAAGTGTGCAACTTGTTCCCTGAGTTAGAAAACGTCGAGAAACGGTCGTTTCTGCTAGCGAACGGTGAAAGCGCACAGTAATGCACTTTTCTCCCAGCAAATACAATGTTTCTAAGGAAATGGGAACACACTGAGGAGACACTTGTGGGAGCTACTGTGACTAAAACTGAGCTTCCCTACGCACAGGGAAGCAAGAGAAATGCTGATTTCATCAAGCCCAGTTACATACTCAGAATCTGTACTACTGCGCAAATAGGCAAAACAAGTGCGTTCTAAAGCACGTCTCTTTAGGCAAAAAACTCATTTCTGACAAAGTTGCCCAAATGCATCTCAGAAGTGTGCAACTTGTTCCCTGAGTTAGAAAACGTCGAGAAACGGTCGTTTCTGCTAGCGCTGTGCTTCTACACATGTATTTGCTGAACGGTGAAAGCGCACAGTAATGCACTTTTCTCCGAGTAAATACACTGTTTCTAAGGAAATGGGAACACGCTGAGGAGACACTTGTGGGAGCTACTGTGACTAAAACTGAGCTTCCCTACGCACAGGGAAGCAAGAGAAATGCTGATTTCATCAAGCCCAGTTACATACTCAGAATCTGTACTACTGCGCAAATAGGCATGTCTCTTAAGGCAAAAAACTCATTTCTGACAAAGTTGCCCAAATGTATCTCAGAAGTGTGCAACTTGTTCCCTGAGTTAGAAAACGTCGAGAAACGGTCGTTTCTTCTAGAGCTGTGCTTCTACACATGTATTTGCTGAACGGTGAAAGCGCACAGTAATGCACTTTTCTCCCAGCAAATACACTGTTTCTAAGGAACTGGGAACACACTGAGGAGACACTTGTGGGAGATACTGTGACTAAAACTGAGCTTCCCTACGCACAGGGAAGCAAGAGAAATGCTGATTTCATCAAGCCAAGTTACATACTCAGAATCTGTACTACTGCGCAAAGAGGCAAAACAAGTGCGTTCTATAGCACGTCTCTTTAGGCAAAAAACTCATTTCTGACAAAGTTGCCCAAATGTATCTCAGAAGTGTGCAACTTGTTCACTGAGTTAGAAAACGTCGAGAAACGGTCGTTTCTGCTAGCGCTGTGCTTCTACACATGTATTTGCTGAACGGTGAAAGCGCACAGTAATGCACTTTTCTCCCAGAAAATACACTGTTTCTAAGGAAATGGGAACACACTGAGGAGAAACTTGTGGGAGCTACTGTGACTAAAACTGAGCTTCTCTACACACAGGGAAGCAAGAGTAATGCTGATTTCATCAAGCCCAGTTACATACTCAGAATCTGTACTACTGCGCAAATAGGCATGTCTCTTAAGGCAAAAAACTCATTTCTGACAAAGTTGCCCAAAGGCATCTCAGAAGTGTGCAACTTCTTCCCTGAGTTAGAAAACGTCGAGAAACGGTCGTTTCTGCTATCGCTGTGCTTCTACACATGTATTTGCTGAACGGTGAAAGCGCACAGTAATGCACTTTTCTCCCAGCAAATACACTGTTTCTATGGAAATGGGAACACACTGAGGAGACACTTGTGGGAGATACTGTGACTAAAACTGAGCTTCCCTACGCACAGGGAAGCAAGAGAAATGCTGATTTCATCAAGCCCAGTTACATACTCAGAATCTGTACTACTGCGCAAATAGGCAAAACAAGTGCGTTCTAAAGCACGTCTCTTTAGGCAAAAAACTCATTTCTGACAAAGTTGCCCAAATGCATCTCAGAAGTGTGCAACTTGTTTTCTGAGTTAGAAAACGTCGAGAAACGGTCGTTTCTGCTAGCGCTGTGCTTCTACACATGTATTTGCTGAACGGTGAAAGCGCACAGTAATGCACTTTTCTCCCAGTAAATACACTGTTTCTAAGGAAATGGGAACACGCTGAGGAGACACTTGTGGGAGCTACTGTGACTAAAACTGAGCTTCCCTACGCACAGGGAAGCAAGAGAAATGCTGATTTCATCAAGCCCAGTTACATACTCAGAATCTGTACTACTGCGCAAATAGGCAAAACAAGTGCGTTCTAAAGCACGTCTCTTTAGGCAAAAAACTCATTTCTGACAAAGTTGCCCAAATGCATCTCAGAAGTGTGCAACTTGTTCACTGAGTTAGAAAACGTCGAGAAACGGTCGTTTCTGCTAGCGCTGTGCTTCTACACATGTATTTGCTGAACGGTGAAAGCGCACAGTAATGCACTTTTCTCCCAGAAAATACACTGTTTCTAAGGAAATGGGAACACGCTGAGGAGAAACTTGTGGGAGCTACTGTGACTAAAACTGAGCTTCTCTACACACAGGGAAGCAAGAGTAATGCTGATTTCATCAAGCCCAGTTACATACTCAGAATCTGTACTACTGCGCAAATAGGCATGTCTATTTAGGCAAAAAACTCATTTCTGACAAAGTTGCCCAAATGCATCTCAGAAGTGTGCAACTTGTTCCCTGAGTTAGAAAACGTCGAGAAACGGTCGTTTCTCCTAGAGCTGTGCTTCTACACATGTATTTGCTGAACGGTGAAAGCGCACAGTAATGCACTTTTCTCCCAGCAAATACACTGTTTCTAAGGAAAGGGGAACACACTGAGGAGACACTTGTGGGAGCTACTGTGACTAAAACTGAGCTTCCCTACGCACAGGGAAGCAAGAGAAATGCTGATTTCATCAAGCCCAGTTACATACTCAGAATCTGTACTACTGCGCAAATAGCCATGTCTGTTTAGGCAAAAAACTCATTTCTGACAAAGTTGCCCAAATGCATCTCAGACGTGTGTAACTTGTTCCCTGAGTGAGGAAACGTCGAGAAATGGTCGTTTCTGCTAGCGCTGTGCTTCTACACATGTATTTGCTGAACGGTGAAAGCGCACAGTAATGCACTTTTCTCCCAGCAAATACACTGTTCTAAGGAAATAGGAACACACTGAGGAGACACTTGTGGGAGCTACTGTGACCAAAAGTGAGCTTCCCTACGCACAGGGAAGGAGGAGAAATGCTGATTTCATCAAGCCCAGTTACATACTCAGAATCTGTACTACTGCGCAAATAGGCATGTCTCTTAAGGCAAAAAACTCATTTCTGACAAAGTTGCCCAAATGTATCTCAGAAGTGTGCAACTTGTTCCCTGAGTTAGAAAACGTCGAGAAACGGTCGTTTCTTCTAGAGCTGTGCTTCTACACATGTATTTGCTGAACGGTGAAAGCGCACAGTAATGCACTTTTCTCCCAGCAAATACACTGTTTCTAAGGAAATGGGAACACACTGAGGAGACACTTGTGGGAGATACTGTGACTAAAACTGAGCTTCCCTACGCACAGGGAAGCAAGAGAAATGCTGATTTCATCAAGCCAAGTTACATACTCAGAATCTGTACTACTGCGCAAATAGGCATGTCTCTTAAGGCAAAAAACTCATTTCTGACAAAGTTGCCCAAAGGCATCTCAGAAGTGTGCAACTTGTTCCCTGAGTTAGAAAACGTCGAGAAACGGTCGTTTCTGCTATCGCTGTGCTTCTACACATGTATTTGCTGAACGGTGAAAGCGCACAGTAATGCACTTTTCTCCCAGCAAATACACTGTTTCTATGGAAATGGGAACACACTGAGGAGACACTTGTGGGAGATACTGTGACTAAAACTGAGCTTCCCTACGCACAGGGAAGCAAGAGAAATGCTGATTTCATCAAGCCCAGTTACATACTCAGAATCTGTACTACTGCGCAAATCGGCAAAACAAGTGCGTTCTAAAGCACGTCTCTTTAGGCAAAAAACTCATTTCTGTCAAAGTTGCCCAAATGCATCTCAGAAGTGTGCAACTTGTTCCCTGAGTTAGAAAACGTCGAGAAACGGTCGTTTCTGCTAGCGCTGTGCTTCTACACATGTATTTGCTGAACGGTGAAAGCGCACAGTAATGCACTTTTCTCCCAGCAAATACACTGTTTCTAAGGAAATGGGAACACGCTGAGGAGACACTTGTGGGAGCTACTGTGACTAAAACTGAGCTTCCCTACGCACAGGGAAGCAAGAGAAATGCTGATTTCATCAAGCCCAGTTACATACTCAGAATCTGTAGTACTGCGCAAATAGGCATGTCTATTTGGGCAAAAAACTCATTTCTGACAAAGTTGCCCAAATGCATCTCAGAAGTGTGCAACTTGTTCCCTGAGTTAGAAAACGTCGAGAAAGGCTCGTTCCTGCAAGCGAACGGTGAAAGCGCACAGTAATGCACTTTTCTCCCAACAAATACACTGTTTCTAAGGAAATGGGAACACACTGAGGAGACACTTGTGGGAGCTACTGTGACTAAAACTGAGCTTCCCTACGCACAGGGAAGCAAGAGAAATTCTGATTTAATCAAGCCAAGTTACATACTCAGAATCTGTACTACTGCGCAAAGAGGCAAAACTAGTGCGTTCTAAAGCACGTCTCTTTAGGCAAAAAACTCATTTCTGACAAAGTTGCCCAAATGCATCTCAGAAGTGTACAACTTGTTCCCTGAGTTAGAAAACGTCGAGAAACGGTCGTTTCTGCTAGCGCTGTGCTTCTACACATGTATTTGCTGAACAGTGAAAGCACACAGTAATGCACTTTTCTCCCAGCAAATACACTGTTTCTAAGGAAATGGGAACACACTGAGGAGACACTTGTGGGAGCTACTGTGACTAAAACTGAGCTTCCCTACGCACAGGGAAGGAGGAGAAATGCTGATTTCATCAAGCCCAGTTACATACTCAGAATCTGTACTACTGCGCAAATAGGCAAAACAAGTGCGTTCTAAAGCACGTCTCTTTAGGCAAAAAACTCATTTCTGACAAAGTTGCCCAAATGCATCTCAGAAGTGTGCAACTTGTTCCCTGAGTTAGAAAACGTCGAGAAACGGTCGTTTCTCCTAGAGCTGTGCTTCTACACATGTATTTGCTGAACGGTGAAAGCGCACAGTAATGCACTTTTCTCCCAGCAAATACACTGTTTCTAAGGAAAGGGGAACACACTGAGGAGACACTTGTGGGAGCTACTGTGACTAAAACTGAGCTTCCCTACGCACAGGAAAGCAAGTGAAATGCTGATTTCATCAAGCCCAGTTACATACTCAGAATCTGTACTACTGCGCAAATAGGCAAAACAAGTGCGTTCTAAAGCACGTCTCTTTAGGCAAAAAACTCATTTCTGACAAAGTTGCCCAAATGCATCTCAGAAGTGTGCAACTTGTTCCCTGAGTTAGAAAACGTCGAGAAACGGTCGTTTCTGCTAGCGCTGTGCTTCTACACATGTATTTGCTGAACGGTGAAAGCGCACAGTAATGCACTTTTCTCCCAGCAAATACACTGTTTCTAAGGAAATGGGAACACACTGAGGAGACACTTGTGGGAGCTACTGTGAATAAAACTGAGCTTCCCTACGCACAGGGAAGGAGGAGAAATGCTGATTTCATCAAGCCCAGTTACATACTGAGAATCTGTACTACTGCGCAAATAGGCAAAACAAGTGCGTTCTAAAGCACGTCTCTTTAGGCAAAAAACTCATTTCTGACAAAGTTGCCCAAATGCATCTCAGAAGTGTGCAACTTGTTCCCTGAGTTAGAAAACGTCGAGAAACGGTCGTTTCTGCTAGAGCTGTGCTTCTACACATGTATTTGCTGAACGGTGAAAGCGCACAGTAATGCACTTTTCTCCCAGCAAATACACTGTTTCTAAGGAAATGGGAACACACTGAGGAGACACTTGTGGGAGCTACTGTGACCAAAAGTGAGCTTCCCTACGCACAGGGAAGGAGGAGAAATGCTGATTTCATCAAGCCCAGTTACATACTCAGAATCTGTACTACTGCGCAAATAGGCATGTCAGTTTAGGCAAAAAACTCATTTCTGACAAAGTTGCCCAAATGCATCTCAGAAGTGTGCAACTTGTTCCCTGAGTTAGAAAACGTCAAGAAACGGTCGTTTCTGCTAGCGCTGTGCTTCTACACATGTATTTGCTGAACGGTGAAAGCGCACAGTAATGCACTTTTCTCCCAGCAAATACACTGTTTCTAAGGAAATGGGAACACACTGAGGAGACACTTGTGGGAGCTACTGTGACTAAAACTGAGCTTCTCTACACACAGGGAAGCAAGAGTAATGCTGATTTCATCAAGCCCAGTTACATACTCAGAATCTGTACTACTGCGCAAATAGGCATGTCTCTTGAGGCAAAAAACTCATTTCTGACAAAGTTGCCCAAAGGCATCTCAGAAGTGTGCAACTTGTTCCCTGAGTTAGAAAACGTCGAGAAACGGTCGTTTCTGCTATCGCTGTGCTTCTACACATGTATTTGCTGAACGGTGAAAGCGCACAGTAATGCACTTTTCTCCCTGCAAATACACTGTTTCTAAGGAAATGGGAACACACTGAGGAGACACTTGTGGGAGCTACTGTGACTAAAACTGAGCTTCCCTACGCACAGGGAAGCAAGAGAAATGCTGATTTCATCAAGCCAAGTTACATACTCAGAATCTGTACTACTGCGCAAAGAGGCAAAACAAGTGCGTTCTATAGCACGTCTCTTTAGGCAAAAAACTCATTTCTGACAAAGTTGCCCAAATGCATCTCAGAAGTGTGCAACTTGTTCCCTGAGTTAGAAAACGTCGAGAAACGGTCGTTTCTGCTAGCGCTGTGCTTCTACACATGTATTTGCTGAACGGTGAAAGCGCACAGTAATGCACTTTTCTCCCAGCAAATACACTGTTTCTAAGGAAATGGGACCACGCTGAGGAGACACTTGTGGGAGCTACTGTGACTAAAACTGAGCTTCCCTACGCACAGGGAAGCAAGAGAAATGCTGATTTCATCAAGCCCAGTTACATACTCAGAATCTGTACTACTGCGCAAATAGGCAAAACAAGTGCGTTCTAAAGCACGTCTCTTTAGGCAAAAAACTCATTTCTGACAAAGTTGCCCAAATGCATTTCAGAAGTGTGCAACTTGTTCCCTGAGTTAGAAAACGTTGAGAAACGGTCGTTTCTGCTAGAGCTGTGCTTCTACACATGTATTTGCTGAACGGTGAAAGCGCACAGTAATGCACTTTTCTCCCAGCAAATACACTGTTTCTAAGGAAATGGGAACACACTGAGGAGACACTTGTGGGAGCTACTGTGACTAAAACTGAGCTTCCCTACGCACAGGGAAGGAGGAGAAATGCTGATTTCATCAAGCCCAGTTTCATACTCAGAATCTGTACTACTGCGCAAATAGTCAAAACTAGTGCGTTGTAAAGTACGTCTCTTTAGGCAAAAAACTCATTTCTGTCAAAGTTGCCCAAATGCATCTCAGAAGTGTGCAACTTGTTCCCTGAATTAGAAAACGTCGAGAAACGGTCGTTTCTGCTAGCGCTGTGCTTCTACACATGTATTTGCTGAACGGTGAAAGCGCACAGTAATGCACTTTTCTCCCAGCAAATACACTGTTTCTAAGGAAATGGGAACACACTGAGGAGACACTTGTGGGAGCTACTGTGACTAAAACTGAGCTTCCCTACGCACAGGGAAGCAAGAGAAATGCTGATTTCATCAAGCCCAGTTACATACTCAGAATCTGTACTACTGCGCAAATAGGCATGTCTGTTTAGGCAAAAAACTCATTTCTGACAAAGTTGCCCAAATGCATCTCAGACGTGTGTAACTTGTTCCCTGAGTGAGGAAACGTCGAGAAATGGTCGTTTCTGCTAGCGCTGTGCTTCTACACATGTATTTGCTGAACGGTGAAAGCGCACAGTAATGCACTTTTCTCCCAGCAAATACACTGTTTCTAAGGAAATGGGAACACACTGAGGAGACACTTGTGGGAGCTACTGTGATCAAAAGTGAGCTTTCCTACGCACAGGGAAGGAGGAGAAATGCTGATTTCATCAAGCCAGGTTACATACTCAGAATCTGTACTACTGCGCAAATAGGCATGTCAGTTTAGGCAAAAAACTCATTTCTGACAAAGTTGCCCAAATGCATCTCAGAAGTGTGCAACTTGTTCCCTGAGTTAGAAAACGTCGAGAAACGGTCGTTCCTGCTAGCGAACGGTGAAAGCGCACAGTAATGCACTTTTCTCCCAGCAAATACACTGTTTCTAAGGAAATGGGAACACGCTGAGGAGACACTTGTGGGAGCTACTGTGACTAAAACTGAGCTTCCCTACGCACAGGGAAGCAAGAGAAATGCTGATTTCATCAAGCCCTGTTACATACTCAGAATCTGTACTACTGCGCAAAGAGGCAAAAATAGTGCGTTCTAAAGCACGTCTCTTTAGGCAAAAAACTCATTTCTGACAAAGTTGCCCAAATGCATCTCAGAAGTGTGCAACTTGTTCCCTGAGTTAGAAAACGTCGAGAAACGGTCGTTTCTGCTAGCGCTGTGCTTCTACACATGTATTTGCTGAACGGTGAAAGCGCAGAGTAATGCACTTTTCTCCCAGCAAATACACTGTTTCTAAGGAAATGGGAACACACTGAAGAGACACTTGTGGGAGCTACTGTGACTAAAACTGAGCTTCCCTACGCACAGGGAAGCAAGAGAAATGCTGATTTCAACAAGCCCAGTTACATACTCAGAATCTGTACTACTGCGCAAATAGGCATGTCTGTTTAGGCAAAAAACTGATTTCTGACAAAGTTGCCCAAATGCATCTCAGACGTGTGTAACTTGTTCCCTGAGTGAGGAAACGTCGAGAAATGGTCGTTTCTGCTAGCGCTGTGCTTCTACACATGTATTTGCTGAACGGTGAAAGCGCACAGTAATGCACTTTTCTCTCAGCAAATACACTGTTTCTAAGGAAATGGGAACACACTGAGGAGACACTTGTGGGAGCTACTGTGACCAAAAGTGAGCTTCCCCACGCACAGGGAAGCAAGAGAAATGCTGATTTCAACAAGCCCAGTTACATACTCAGAATCTGTACTACTGCGCAAATAGGCATGTCTGTTTAGGCAAAAAACTCATTTCTGACAAAGTTGCCCAAATGCATCTCAGAAGTGTGCAACTTGTTCCCTGAGTTAGAAAACGTCGAGAAACGGTCGTTCCTGCTAGCGAACGGTGAAAGCGCACAGTAATGCACTTTTCTCCCAGCAAATACACTGTTTCTAAGGAAATGGGAACACGCTGAGGAGACACTTGTGGGAGCTACTGTGACTAAAACTGAGCTTCCCTACGCACAGGGAAGCAAGAGAAATGCTGATTTCATCAAGCCCAGTTTCATACTCAGAATCTGTACTACTGCGCAAATAGGCAAAACAAGTGCGTTCTAAAGCACGTCTCTTTAGGCAAAAAACTCATTTCTGACAAAGTTGCCCAAATGCATCTCAGAAGTGTGCAACTTGTTCCCTGAGTTAGAAAACGTTGAGAAACGGTCGTTTCTGCTAGTGCTGTGCTTCAACACATGTATTTGCTGAACGGTGAAAGCGCACAGTAATGCACTTTTCTCCCAGCAAATACAATGTTTCTAAGGAAATGGGAACACACTGAGGAGACACTTGTGGGAGCTACTGTGACTAAAACTGAGCTTCCCTACGCACAGGGAAGGAGGAGAAATGCTGATTTCATCAAGCCCAGTTTCATACTCAGAATCTGTACTACTGCGCAAATAGTCAAAACTATTGCGTTCTAAAGTACGTCTCTTTAGGCAAAAAACTCATTTCTGACACAGTTGCCCAAATGCATCTCAGAAGTGTGCAACTTGTTCCCTGAGATAGAAAACGTCGAGCAATGGTCGTTTCTGCTAGCGCTGTGCTTCTACACATGTATTTGCTGAACGGTGAAAGCGCACAGTAATGCACTTTTCTCCCAGCAAATACACTCTTGCTAAGGAAATGGGAACACACTGAGGAGACACTTGTGGGAGCTACTGTGACCAATACTGAGCTTCCCTACGCACAGGGAAGCAAGAGAAATGCTGATTTCATCAAGCCCAGTTACATACTCAGAATCTCTACTACTGCGCAAATAGCCATGTCTGTTTAGGCAAAAAACTCATTTCTGACAAAGTTGCCCAAATGCATCTCAGACGTGTGTAACTTGTTCCCTGAGTGAGGAAACGTCGAGAAACGGTCGTTCCTGCTAGCGAACGGTGAAAGCGCACAGTAATGCACTTTTCTCCCAGCAAATACACTGTTTCTAAGGAAATGGGAACACACTGAGGAGACACTTGTGGGAGCTACTGTGACTAAAACTGAGCTTCCCTACGCACAGGGAAGCAAGAGAAATGCTGATTTCATCAAGCCCAGTTACATACTCAGAATCTGTACTACTGCGCAAAGAGGCAAAACTAGTGCGTTCTAAAGCACGTCTCTTTAGGCAAAAAACTCATTTCTGACAAAGTTGCCCAAATGCATCTCAGAAGTGTGCAACTTGTTCCCTGAGTTAGAAAACGTCGAGAAACGGTCGTTTCTGCTAGTGCTGTGCTTCAACACATGTATTTGCTGAACGGTGAAAGCGCACAATAATGCACTTTTCTCCCCGAAAATACACTGTTTCTAAGGAAATGGGAACACACTGAGGAGACACTTGTGGGAGCTACTGTGACTTAAACTGAGCTTCCCTACGCACAGGGAAGCAAGAGAAATGCTGATTTCATCAAGCCCAGTTACATACTCAGAATCTGTACTACTTCGCAAATAGGCATGTCTCTTTAGGCAAAAAAGTCATTTCTGACAAAGTTGTCCAAATGCATCTCAGAAGTGTGCAACTTGTTCCCTGAGTTAGAAAACGTCGAGAAACGGTCGTTTCTGCTAGCGCTGTGCTTCTACACATGTATTTGCTGAACGGTGAAAGCGCACAGTAATGCACTTTTCTCCCAGCAAATACACTGTTGCTAAGGAAATGGGAACACACTGAGGAGACACTTGTGGGAGCTACTGTGACTAAAACTGAGCTTCCCTACGCACAGGGAAGCAAGATAAATGCTGATTTCATCAAGCCCAGTTACATACTCAGAATCTGTACTACTGGGCAAATAGGCATGTCTCTTTAGGCAAAAAAGTCATTTCTGACAAAGTTGCCCAAATGCATCTCAGAAGTGTGCAACCTGTTCCCTGAGTTAGAAAACGTTGAGAAACGGTCGTTTCTGCAAGTGCTGTGCTTCAACACATGTATTTGCTGAACGGTGAAAGCGCACAGTAATGCCCTTTTCTCCCAGCAAATACACTGTTTCTAAGTAAATGGGAACACACTGAGGAGACACTTGTGCGAGCTACTGTGACTAAAACTGAGCTTCCCTACGCACAGGGAAGGAGGAGAAATGCTGAGTTCATCAAGCCCAGTTTCATACTCAGAATCTGTACTACTGCGCAAATACTCAAAACTAGTGCGTTCTAAAGTACGTCTCTTTAGGCAAAAAATTCATTTCTGACAAAGTTGCCCAAATGCATCTCAGAAGTGTGCAACTTGTTCCCTGAGTTAGAAAACGTCGAGAAACGGTCGTTTCTGCTAGCGCTGTGCTTCTACACATGTATTTGCTGAACGGTGAAAGCGCACAATAATGCACATTTCTCCCACCAAATACACTGTTTCTAAGGAAATGGGAACACACTGAGGAGACACCTGTGGGAGCTACTGTGACCAAAATTGAGCTTCCCTACGCACAGGGAAGCAAGAGAAATGCTGATTTCATCAAGCCCAGTTACATACTCAGAATCTGTACTACTGCGCAAATCGGCATGTCTCTTAAGGCAAAAAACTCATTTCTGACAAAGTTGCCCAAATGCATCTCAGAAGTGTGCAACTTGTTCCCTGAGTTAGAAAACGTCGAGCAACGGTCGTTTCTGCTAGCGCTGTGCTTCTACACATGTATTTGCTGAACGGTGAAAGCACACAGTAATGCACTTTTCTCCCAGCAAATACACTGTTTCTAAGGAAATGGGAACACACTGAGGAGACACTAGTGGGAGCTACTGTGACTAAAACAGAGCTTCCCTACGCAAAGGGAAGCAAGAGAAATTCTGATTTCATCAAGCCCAGTTACATACTCAGAATCTGTACTGCTGCGCAAATAGGCAAAACAAGTTCGTTCTAAAGCACGTGTCTTTAGGCAAAAAACTCATTTCTGACAAAGTTGCCCAAATGCATCTCAGAAGTGTGCAACTTGTTCCCTGAGTTAGAAAACGTCGAGAAACGGTCGTTTCTGCTATCGCTGTGCTTCTACACATGTATTTGCTGAACAGTGAAAGCGCACAGTAATGCACTTTTCTCCCAGCAAATACACTGTTTCTAAGGAAATGGGAACACACTGAGGAGACACTTGTGGGAGCTACTGTGACTAAAACTGAGCTTCCCTACGCACAGGGAAGCAAGAGAAATGCTGATTTCATCAAGCCCAGTTACATACTCAGAATCTGTACTACTGCGCAAATAGGCATGTCTCTTAAGGCAAAAAACTCATTTCTGACAAAGTTGCCCAAATGCAACTCAGAAGTGTGCAACTTGTTCCATGAGTTAGAAAACGTCGAGAAACGGTCGTTTCTGCTAGCGCTGTGCTTCTACACATGTATTTGCTGAACGGTGAAAGCGCACAGTAATGCACTTTTCTCCCAGCAAATACACTGTTTCTAAGGAAATGGGAACACACTGAGGAGACACTTGTGGGAGCTACTGTGACCAAAACTGAGCTTCCCTACGCACAGGGAAGCAGGAGAAATGCGGATTTCATCAAGCCCAGTTACATACTCAGAATCTGTACTACTGCGCAAATCGGCATGTCTCTTAAGGCAAAAAACTCATTTCTGACAAAGTTGCCCAAATGCATCTCAGAAGTGTGCAACTTGTTCCCTGAGTGAGGAAACGTCGAGAAACGTTCGTTTCTGCTAGCGCTGTGCTTCTACACATGTATTTGCTGAACGGTGAAAGCGCACAGTAATGCACTTTTCTCCCAGCAAATACACTGTTTCTAAGAAATGGGAACACACTGAGGAGACACTTGTGGGAGCTACTGTGACCAAAAGTGAGCTTCCCTACGCACAGGGAAGGAGGAGAAATGCTGATTTCATCAAGCCCAGTTACATACTCAGAATCTGTACTACTGCGCAAATAGGCATGTCTGTTTAGGCAAAAAACTCATTTCTGACAAAGTTGCCCAAATGCATCTCAGAAGTGTGCAACTTGTTCCCTGAGTTAGAAAACGTCGAGAAACGGTCGTTCCTGCTAGCGAACGGTGAAAGCGCACAGTAATGCACTTTTCTCCCAGCAAATACACTGTTTCTAAGGAAATGGGAACACACTGAGGAGACACTTGTGGGAGCTACTGTGACTAAAACTGAGCTTCCCTACGCACAGGGAAGCAAGAGAAATGCTGATTTCATCAAGCCCAGTTACATACTCAGAATCTGTACTACTGCGCAAAGAGGCAAAACTAGTGCGTTCTAAAGCACGTCTCTTTAGGCAAAAAACTCATTTCTGACAAAGTTGCCCAAATGCATCTCAGAAGTGTGCAACTTGTTCCCTGAGTTAGAAAACGTCGAGAAACAGTCGTTTCTGCTAGTGCTGTGCTTCAACACATGTATTTGCTGAACGGTGAAAGCGCACAATAATGCACTTTTCTCCCCGAAAATACACTGTTTCTAAGGAAATGGGAACACACTGAGGAGACACTTGTGGGAGCTACTGTGACTTAAACTGAGCTTCCCTACGCACAGGGAAGCAAGAGAAATGCTGATTTCATCAAGCCCAGTTACATACTCAGAATCTGTACTACTTCGCAAATAGGCATGTCTCTTTAGGCAAAAAAGTCATTTCTGACAAAGTTGTCCAAATGCATCTCAGAAGTGTGCAACTTGTTCCCTGAGTTAGAAAACGTCGAGAAACGGTCGTTTCTGCTAGCGCTGTGCTTCTACACATGTATTTGCTGAACGGTGAAAGCGCACAGTAATGCACTTTTCTCCCAGCAAATACACTGTTGCTAAGGAAATGGGAACACACTGAGGAGACACTTGTGGGAGCTACTGTGACTAAAACTGAGCTTCCCTACGCACAGGGAAGCAAGATAAATGCTGATTTCATCAAGCCCAGTTACATACTCAGAATCTGTACTACTGGGCAAATAGGCATGTCTCTTTAGGCAAAAAAGTCATTTCTGACAAAGTTGCCCAAATGCATCTCAGAAGTGTGCAACCTGTTCCCTGAGTTAGAAAACGTTGAGAAACGGTCGTTTCTGCAAGTGCTGTGCTTCAACACATGTATTTGCTGAACGGTGAAAGCGCACAGTAATGCCCTTTTCTCCCAGCAAATACACTGTTTCTAAGTAAATGGGAACACACTGAGGAGACACTTGTGGGAGCTACTGTGACTAAAACTGAGCTTCCCTACGCACAGGGAAGGAGGAGAAATGCTGAGTTCATCAAGCCCAGTTTCATACTCAGAATCTGTACTACTGCGCAAATACTCAAAACTAGTGCGTTCTAAAGTACGTCTCTTTAGGCAAAAAACTCATTTCTGACAAAGTTGCCCAAATGCATCTCAGAAGTGTGCAACTTGTTCCCTGAGTTAGAAAACGTCGAGAAACGGTCGTTTCTGCTAGCGCTGTGCTTCTACACATGTATTTGCTGAACGGTGAAAGCGCACAATAATGCACATTTCTCCCACCAAATACACTGTTTCTAAGGAAATGGGAACACACTGAGGAGACACCTGTGGGAGCTACTGTGACCAAAATTGAGCTTCCCTACGCACAGGGAAGCAAGAGAAATGCTGATTTCATCAAGCCCAGTTACATACTCAGAATCTGTACTACTGCGCAAATCGGCATGTCTCTTAAGGCAAAAAACTCATTTCTGACAAAGTTGCCCAAATGCATCTCAGAAGTGTGCAACTTGTTCCCTGAGTTAGAAAACGTCGAGCAACGGTCGTTTCTGCTAGCGCTGTGCTTCAACACATGTATTTGCTGAACGGTGAAAGCACACAGTAATGCACTTTTCTCCCAGCAAATACACTGTTTCTAAGGAAATGGGAACACACTGAGGAGACACTAGTGGGAGCTACTATGACTAAAACAGAGCTTCCCTACGCAAAGGGAAGCAAGAGAAATTCTGATTTCATCAAGCCCAGTTACATACTCAGAATCTGTACTGCTGCGCAAATAGGCAAAACAAGTTCGTTCTAAAGCACGTGTCTTTAGGCAAAAAACTCATTTCTGACAAAGTTGCCCAAATGCATCTCAGAAGTGTGCAACTTGTTCCCTGAGTTAGAAAACGTCGAGAAACGGTCGTTTCTGCTATCGCTGTGCTTCTACACATGTATTTGCTGAACAGTGAAAGCGCACAGTAATGCACTTTTCTCCCAGCAAATACACTGTTTCTAAGGAAATGGGAACACACTGAGGAGACACTTGTGGGAGCTACTGTGACTAAAACTGAGCTTCCCTACGCACAGGGAAGCAAGAGAAATGCTGATTTCATCAAGCCCAGTTACATACTCAGAATCTGTACTACTGCGCAAATAGGCATGTCTCTTAAGGCAAAAAACTCATTTCTGACAAAGTTGCCCAAATGCAACTCAGAAGTGTGCAACTTGTTCCATGAGTTAGAAAACGTCGAGAAACGGTCGTTTCTGCTAGCGCTGTGCTTCTACACATGTATTTGCTGAACGGTGAAAGCGCACAGTAATGCACTTTTCTCCCAGCAAATACACTGTTTCTAAGGAAATGGGAACACACTGAGGAGACACTTGTGGGAGCTACTGTGACCAAAACTGAGCTTCCCTACGCACAGGGAAGCAGGAGAAATGCGGATTTCATCAAGCCCAGTTACATACTCAGAATCTGTACTACTGCGCAAATCGGCATGTCTCTTAAGGCAAAAAACTCATTTCTGACAAAGTTGCCCAAATGCATCTCAGAAGTGTGCAACTTGTTCCCTGAGTGAGGAAACGTCGAGAAACGTTCGTTTCTGCTAGCGCTGTGCATCTACACATGTATTTGCTGAACGGTGAAAGCGCACAGTAATGCACTTTTCTCCCAGCAAATACACTGTTTCTAAGGAAATCGGAACACACTGAGGAGACACTTGTGGGAGCTACTGTGACTAAAACTGAGCTTCTCTACACACAGGGAAGCAAGAGAAATGCTGATTTCATCAAGCCCAGTTACAAACTTAGAATCTGTACTACTGCGCAAATAGGCATGTCTCTTAAGGCAAAAAACTCATTTCTGACAAAGTTGCCCAAATGCATCTCAGAAGTGTGCAACTTGTTCCCTGAGTTAGGAAACGTCGAGAAACGGTCGTTTCTGCTAGCGCTGTGCTTCTACACATGTATTTGCTGAACGGTGAAAGCGCACAGTAATGCACTTTTCTCCCAGCAAATACACTGTTTCTAAGGAAATGGGAACACACTGAGGAGACACTTGTGGGAGATACTGTGACTAAAACTGAGCTTCTCTACACACAGGGAAGCAAGAGAAATGCTGTTTTCATCAAGCCCAGTTACATACTCAGAATCTGTACTACTGCGCAAATAGGCAAGTCTCTTAAGGCAAAAAACTCATTTCTGACAAAGTTGCCCAAATGCATCTCAGAAGTGTGCAACTTGTTCCCTGAGTTAGAAAACTTCGAGAAACGGTCGTTTCTGCTAGCGCTGTGCTTCTACACATGTATTTGCTGAACGGTGAAAGCGCACAGTAATGCACTTTTCTCCCAGCAAATACACTGTTGCTAAGGAACTGGGAACACACTGAGGAGACACTTGTGGGAGATACTGTGACTAAAACTGAGCTTCCCTATGTACAGGGAGGCAAGAGAAATGCTGATTTCATCAAGCCCAGTTACATACTCAGAATCTGTACTACTGCGCAAAGAGGCAAAACTAATGCGTTCTAAAGCACGTCTCTTTAGGCAAAAAACTCATTTCTGACAAAGTTGCCCAAATGCATCTCAGAAGTTTGCAACTTGTTCCCTGAGTTAGAAAACGTCGAGAAACGGTCGTTTCTGCTAGCGCTGTGCTTCTACACATGTATTTGCTGAACGGTGAAAGCACACAGTAATGCACTTTTCTCGCAGCAAATACACTGTTTCTAAGGAACTGGGAACACACTGAGGAGACTCTTGTGGGAGATACTGTGACTAAAACTGAGCTTCCCTATGTACAGGGAAGCAGGAGAAATGCTGATTTCATCAAGCCCAGTTACATACTCAGAATCTGTACTACTGCGCAAATAGGCAAAACAAGTGCGTTCTAAAGCACGTCTCTTCAGGCAAAAAACTCATTTCTGACAAAGTTGCCCAAATGCATCTCAGAAGTGTGCAACTTGTTCCCTGAGTTAGAAAACGTCGAGAAACGGTCGTTTCTGCTATCGCTGTGCTTCTACACATGTATTTGCTGAACGGTGAAAGCGCACAGTAATGCACTTTTCTCCCAGCAAATACACTGTTTCTAAGAAAATGGGAACACACTGAGGAGACACTTGTGGGAGCTACTGTGACTAAAACTGAGCTTCTCTACACACAGGGAAGCAAGAGAAATGCTGATTTCATCAAGCCCAGTTACAAACTTAGAATCTGTACTACTGCGCAAATAGGCATGTCTCTTAAGGCAAAAAACTCATTTCTGACAAAGTTGCCCAAATGCATCTCAGAAGTGTGCAACTTGTTCCCTGAGTTAGAAAACGTCGAGAAACGGTCGTTTCTGCTAGCGCTGTGCTTCTACACATGTATTTGCTGAACGGTGAAAGCGCACAGTAATGCACTTTTCTCCCAGCAAATACACTGTTTCTAAGGAAATGGGAACACACTGAGGAGACAATTGTGGGAGCTACTGTGACAAAAACTGAGCTTCCCTACGCACAGGGAAGCAAGAGAAATATTGATTTCATCAAGCCCAGTTACATACTCAGAATCTGTACTGCTGCGCAAATAGGCAAAACAAGTGCGTTCTAAAGCACGTCTCTTCAGGCAAAAAACTCATTTCTGACAAAGTTGCCCAAATGCATCTCAGAAGTGTGCAACTTGTTCCCTGAGTGAGGAAACGTCGAGAAACGTTCGTTTCTGCTAGCGCTGTGCTTCTACACATGTATTTGCTGAACGGTGAAAGCGCACAGTAATGCACTTTTCTCCCAGCAAATACACTGTTTCTAAGGAAATGGGAACACACTGAGGAGACACTTGTGGGAGCTACTGTGACTAAAACTGAGCTTCTCTACACACAGGGAAGCAAGAGAAATGCTGATTTCATCAAGCCCAGTTACAAACTTAGAATCTGTACTACTGCGCAAATAGGCATGTCTCTTAAGGCAAAAAACTCATTTCTGACAAAGTTGCCCAAATGCATCTCAGAAGTGTGCAACTTGTTCCCTGAGTTAGAAAACGTCGAGAAACGGTCGTTTCTGCTAGCGCTGTGCTTCTACACATGTATTTGCTGAATGGTAAAAGCGCACAGTAATGCACTTTTCTCCCAGCAAATACACTGTTTCTATTTAACTGGGAACACACTGAGGAGACTCTTGTGGGAGATACTGTGACTAAAACTGAGCTTCCCTATGTACAGGGAAGCAAGAGAAATGCTGATTTCATCAAGCCCAGTTACATACTCAGAATCTGTACTACTGCGCAAAGAGGCAAAACTAATGCGTTCTAAAGCACGTCTCTTTAGGCAAAAAACTCATTTCTGACAAAGTTGCCCAAATGCATCTCAGAAGTGTGCAACTTGTTCCCTGAGTTAGAGAACGTCGAGAAACGGTCGTTTCTGCTAGCGCTGTGCTTCTACACATGTATTTGCTGAACGGTGAAAGCACACAGTAATGCACTTTTCTCCCAGCAAATACACTGTTTCTATTTAACTGGGAACACACTGAGGAGACTCTTGTGGGAGATACTGTGACTAAAAGTGAGCTTCCCTATGTACAGGGAAGCAGGAGAAATGCTGATTTCATCAAGCCCAGTTACATACTCAGAATCTGTACTACTGCGCAAATAGGCAAAACAAGTGCGTTCTAAAGCACGTCTCTTCAGGCAAAAAACTCATTTCTGACAAAGTTGCCCAAATGCATCTCAGAAGTGTGCAACTTGTTCCCTGAGTTAGAAAACGTCGAGAAACGGTCGTTTCTGCTAGCGCTGTGCTTCTACACATGTATTTGCTGAACGGTGAAAGCGCACAGTAATGCACTTTTCTCCCAGCAAATACACTGTTTCTAAGGAACTGGGAACACTGAGGAGACACTTGTGGGAGCTACTGTGACTAAAACTGAGCTTCCCTACGCATAGGGAAGCAAGAGAAATGCTGATTTCATCAAGCCCAATTACATACTCAGAATCTGTACTACTGCGCAAATAGGCATGTCTCTTAAGGCAAAAAATTCATTTCTGACAAAGTTGCCCAAATGCATCTCAGAAGTGTGCAACTTGTTCCCTGAATGAGGAAACGTGGAGAAACGGTCGTTTCTGCTAGCGCTGTGCTTCTACACATGTATTTGCTGAACGGTGAAAGCGCACAGTAATGCACTTTTCTCCCAGCAAATACACTGTTTCTAAGGAAATGGGAACACACTGAGGAGACACTTGTGGGAGCTACTGTGACTAAAACTGAGCTTCTCTACACACAGGGAAGCAAGAGAAATGCTGATTTCATCAAGCCCAGTTACAAACTTAGAATCTGTACTACTGCGCAAATAGGCATGTCTCTTAAGGCAAAAAACTCATTTCTGACAAAGTTGCCCAAATGCATCTCAGAAGTGTGCAACTTGTTCCCTGAGTTAGAAAACGTCGAGAAACGGTCGTTTCTGCTAGCGCTGTGCTTCTACACATGTATTTGCTGAACGGTGAAAGTGCACAGTAATGCACTTTTCTCCCAGCAAATACACTGTTTCTAAGGAAATGGGAACACACTGAGGAGACACTTGTGGGAGCTACTGTGACTAAAACTGAGCTTCCCTACGCACAGGGAAGCAAGAGAAATGCTGATTTCATCAAGCCCAGTTACATACTCAGAATCTGTACTACTGCGCAAATAGGCATGTCTCTTAAGGCAAAAAACTCATTTCTGACAAAGTTGCCCAAATGCATCTCAGAAGTGTGCAACTTGTTCCCTGAGTGAGGAAACGTCGAGAAACGTTCGTTTCTGCTAGCGCTGTGCTTCTACACATGTATTTGCTGAACGGTGAAAGCGCACAGTAATGCACTTTTCTCCCAGCAAATACACTGTTTCTAAGGAAATGGGAACACACTGAGGAGACACTTGTGGGAGCTACTGTGACTAAAACTGAGCTTCTCTACACACAGGGAAGCAAGAGAAATGCTGATTTCATCAAGCCCAGTTACAAACTTAGAATCTGTACTACTGCGCAAATAGGCATGTCTCTTAAGGCAAAAAACTCATTTCAGACAAAGTTGCCCAAATGCATCTCAGAAGTGTGCAACTTGTTCCCTGAGTTAGAAAACGTCGAGAAACGGTCGTTTCTGCTAGCGCTGTGCTTCTACACATGTATTTGCTGAACGGTGAAAGCGCACAGTAATGCACTTTTCTCCCAGCAAATACACTGTTTCTAAGGAAATGGGAACACACTGAGGAGACACTTGTGGGAGCTACTGTGACTAAAACTGAGCTTCCCTACGCACAGGGAAGCAAGAGAAATATTGATTTCATCAAGCCCAGTTACATAATCAGAATCTGTACTACTGCGCAAATAGGCAAAACAAGTGCGTTCTAAAGCACGTCTCTTTAGGCAAAAAACTCATTTCTGACAAAGTTGCCCAAATGCATCTCAGAAGTGTGCAACTTGTTCCCTGAGTTAGAAAACGTCGAGAAACGGTCGTTTCTGCTAGCGCTGTGCTTCTACACATGTATTTGCTGAATGGTAAAAGCGCACAGTAATGCACTTTTCTCCCAGCAAATACACTGTTTCTAAGGAAATGGGAACACACTGAGGAGACACTTGTGGGAGATACTGTGACTAAAACTGAGCTTCTCTACACACAGGGAAGCAAGAGAAATGCTGATTTCATCAAGCCCAGTTACAAACTTAGAATCTGTACTACTGCGCAAATAGGCATGTCTCTTAAGGCAAAAAACTCATTTCTGACAAAGTTGCCCAAATGCATCTCAGAAGTGTGCAACTTGTTCCCTGAGTTAGAAAACGTCGAGAAACGGTCGTTTCTGCTAGCGCTGTGCTTCTACACATGTATTTGCTGAATGGTAAAAGCGCACAGTAATGCACTTTTCTCCCAGCAAATACACTGTTTCTATTTAACTGGGAACACACTGAGGAGACTCTTGTGGGAGATACTGTGACTAAAACTGAGCTTCCCTATGTACAGGGAAGCAAGAGAAATGCTGATTTCATCAAGCCCAGTTACATACTCAGAATCTGTACTACTGCGCAAAGAGGCAAAACTAATGCGTTCTAAAGCACGTCTCTTTAGGCAAAAAACTCATTTCTGACAAAGTTGCCCAAATGCATCTCAGAAGTGTGCAACTTGTTCCCTGAGTTAGAGAACGTCGAGAAACGGTCGTTTCTGCTAGCGCTGTGCTTCTACACATGTATTTGCTGAACGGTGAAAGCACACAGTAATGCACTTTTCTCCCAGCAAATACACTGTTTCTATTTAACTGGGAACACACTGAGGAGACTCTTGTGGGAGATACTGTGACTAAAAGTGAGCTTCCCTATGTACAGGGAAGCAGGAGAAATGCTGATTTCATCAAGCCCAGTTACATACTCAGAATCTGTACTACTGCGCAAATAGGCAAAACAAGTGCGTTCTAAAGCACGTCTCTTCAGGCAAAAAACTCATTTCTGACAAAGTTGCCCAAATGCATCTCAGAAGTGTGCAACTTGTTCCCTGAGTTAGAAAACGTCGAGAAACGGTCGTTTCTGCTAGCGCTGTGCTTCTACACATGTATTTGCTGAACGGTGAAAGCGCACAGTAATGCACTTTTCTCCCAGCAAATACACTGTTTCTAAGGAACTGGGAACACTGAGGAGACACTTGTGGGAGCTACTGTGACTAAAACTGAGCTTCCCTACGCATAGGGAAGCAAGAGAAATGCTGATTTCATCAAGCCCAATTACATACTCAGAATCTGTACTACTGCGCAAATAGGCATGTCTCTTAAGGCAAAAAATTCATTTCTGACAAAGTTGCCCAAATGCATCTCAGAAGTGTGCAACTTGTTCCCTGAATGAGGAAACGTGGAGAAACGGTCGTTTCTGCTAGCGCTGTGCTTCTACACATGTATTTGCTGAACGGTGAAAGCGCACAGTAATGCACTTTTCTCCCAGCAAATACACTGTTTCTAAGGAAATGGGAACACACTGAGGAGACACTTGTGGGAGCTACTGTGACTAAAACTGAGCTTCTCTACACACAGGGAAGCAAGAGAAATGCTGATTTCATCAAGCCCAGTTACAAACTTAGAATCTGTACTACTGCGCAAATAGGCATGTCTCTTAAGGCAAAAAACTCATTTCTGACAAAGTTGCCCAAATGCATCTCAGAAGTGTGCAACTTGTTCCCTGAGTTAGAAAACGTCGAGAAACGGTCGTTTCTGCTAGCGCTGTGCTTCTACACATGTATTTGCTGAACGGTGAAAGTGCACAGTAATGCACTTTTCTCCCAGCAAATACACTGTTTCTAAGGAAATGGGAACACACTGAGGAGACACTTGTGGGAGCTACTGTGACTAAAACTGAGCTTCCCTACGCACAGGGAAGCAAGAGAAATGCTGATTTCATCAAGCCCAGTTACATACTCAGAATCTGTACTACTGCGCAAATAGGCATGTCTCTTAAGGCAAAAAACTCATTTCTGACAAAGTTGCCCAAATGCATCTCAGAAGTGTGCAACTTGTTCCCTGAGTGAGGAAACGTCGAGAAACGTTCGTTTCTGCTAGCGCTGTGCTTCTACACATGTATTTGCTGAACGGTGAAAGCGCACAGTAATGCACTTTTCTCCCAGCAAATACACTGTTTCTAAGGAAATGGGAACACACTGAGGAGACACTTGTGGGAGCTACTGTGACTAAAACTGAGCTTCTCTACACACAGGGAAGCAAGAGAAATGCTGATTTCATCAAGCCCAGTTACAAACTTAGAATCTGTACTACTGCGCAAATAGGCATGTCTCTTAAGGCAAAAAACTCATTTCAGACAAAGTTGCCCAAATGCATCTCAGAAGTGTGCAACTTGTTCCCTGAGTTAGAAAACGTCGAGAAACGGTCGTTTCTGCTAGCGCTGTGCTTCTACACATGTATTTGCTGAACGGTGAAAGCGCACAGTAATGCACTTTTCTCCCAGCAAATACACTGTTTCTAAGGAAATGGGAACACACTGAGGAGACACTTGTGGGAGCTACTGTGACTAAAACTGAGCTTCCCTACGCACAGGGAAGCAAGAGAAATATTGATTTCATCAAGCCCAGTTACATAATCAGAATCTGTACTACTGCGCAAATAGGCAAAACAAGTGCGTTCTAAAGCACGTCTCTTTAGGCAAAAAACTCATTTCTGACAAAGTTGCCCAAATGCATCTCAGAAGTGTGCAACTTGTTCCCTGAGTTAGAAAACGTCGAGAAACGGTCGTTTCTGCTAGCGCTGTGCTTCTACACATGTATTTGCTGAATGGTAAAAGCGCACAGTAATGCACTTTTCTCCCAGCAAATACACTGTTTCTAAGGAAATGGGAACACACTGAGGAGACACTTGTGGGAGATACTGTGACTAAAACTGAGCTTCTCTACACACAGGGAAGCAAGAGAAATGCTGATTTCATCAAGCCCAGTTACAAACTTAGAATCTGTACTACTGCGCAAATAGGCATGTCTCTTAAGGCAAAAAACTCATTTCTGACAAAGTTGCCCAAATGCATCTCAGAAGTGTGCAACTTGTTCCCTGAGTTAGAAAACGTCGAGAAACGGTCGTTTCTGCTAGCGCTGTGCTTCTACAGATGTATTTGCTGAACGGTGAAAGCGCAGAGTAATGCACTTTTCTCCCAGCAAATACACTGTTTCTAAGGAACGGGGAACACTGAGGAGACACTTGTCAGAGCTACTGTGACTAAAACTGAGCTTCCCTACGGACAGGGAAGCAAGAGAAATCCTGATTTCATCAAGCCCAGTTACATACTCAGAATCTGTACTACTGCGCAAATAGGCATGTGTCTTAAGGCAAAAAACTCATTTCTGACAAAGTTGACCAAATGCATCTCAGAAATGTGCAACTTGTTCCCTGAGTTAGAAAACTTCAAGAAACGGTCGTTTCTGCTAGCGCTGTGCTTCTACACATGTATTTGCTGAACGGTGAAAGCGCACAGTAATGCACTTTTCTCCCAGCAAATACACTGTTTCTAAGGAAATGGGAACACACTGAGGAGACACTTGTGGGAGCTACTGTGACCAAAACTGAGCTTCCCTACGCACAGGGAAGCAGGAGAAATGCTGATTTCATCAAGCCCAGTTACATACTCAGAATCTGTACTACTGCGCAAAGAGGCAAAACAAATGCGTTCTATAGCACGTCTCTTTAGGCAAAAAACTCATTTCTGACGAAGTTGCCCAAATGCATCTCAGAAGTGTGCAACTTGTTCCCTGAGTTAGAAAACATCGAGAAACGGTCGTTTCTGCTATCGCTGTGCTTCTACACATGTATTTGCTGAACGGTGAAAGCGCACAGTAATGCACTTTTCTCCCAGCAAATACACTGTTGCTAAGGAAATGGGAACACACTGAGGAGACACTTGTGGGAGCTACTCTGACTAAAACTGAGCTTCTCTACACACAGGGAAGCAAGAGAAATGCTGATTTCATCAAGCACAGTTACATACTCAGAATCTGTACTACTGCGCAAATAGGCATGTCTCTTAAGGCAAAACACTCATTTCTGACAAAGTTGCCCAAATGCATCTCAGAAGTGTGCAACTTGTTCCCTGAGTTAGAAAACGTCGAGAAACGGTCGTTTCTGCGAGCGCTGTGCTTCTACACATGTATTCGCTGAACGGTGAAAGCGCACAGTAATGCACTTTTCTCCCAGCAAATACACTGTTTCTAAGGAAATGGGAACACACTGAGGAGACACTTGTGGGAGCTACTGTGACTAAAACTGAGCTTCCCTACGCACAGGGAAGCAAGAGAAATATTGATTTCATCAAGCCCAGTTACATAATCAGAATCTGTACTACTGCGCAAATAGGCAAAACAAGTGCGTTCTAAAGCACGTCTCTTTAGGCAAAAAACTCATTTCTGACAAAGTTGCCCAAATGCATCTCAGAAGTGTGCAACTTGTTCCCTGAGTTAGAAAACGTCGAGAAACGGTCGTTTCTGCTAGCGCTGTGCTTCTACACATGTATTTGCTGAATGGTAAAAGCGCACAGTAATGCACTTTTCTCCCAGCAAATACACTGTTTCTAAGGAAATGGGAACACACTGAGGAGACACTTGTGGGAGATACTGTGACTAAAACTGAGCTTCTCTACACACAGGGAAGCAAGAGAAATGCTGATTTCATCAAGCCCAGTTACATACTCAGAATCTGTACTACTGCGCAAATAGGCATGTCTCTTAAGGCAAAAAACTCATTTCTGACAAAGTTGCCCAAATGCATCTCAGAAGTGTGCAACTTGTTCCCTGAGTTAGAAAACTTCGAGAAACGGTCGTTTCTGCTAGCGCTGTGCTTCTACACATGTATTTGCTGAACGGTGAAAGCGCACAGTAATACACTTTTCTCCCAGCAAATACACTGTTTCTAAGGAACTGGGAACACACTGAGGAGACACTTGTGGGAGATACTGTGACTAAACCTGAGCTTCCCTATGTACAGGGAAGCAAGAGAAATGCTGATTTCATCAAGCCCAGTTTCATACTCAGAATCTGTACTACTGCGCAAAGAGGCAAAACTAATGCGTTCTAAAGCACGTCTCTTTAGGCAAAAAACTCATTTCTGACAAAGTTGCCCAAATGCATCTCAGAAGTGTGCAACTTGTTCCCTGAGTTAGAAAACGTCGAGAAACGGTCGTTTCTGCTAGCGCTGTGCTTCTACACATGTATTTGCTGAACGGTGAAAGCACACAGTAATGCACTTTTCTCCCAGCAAATACACTTTTTCTAAGGAACTGGGAACACACTGAGGAGACACTTGTGGGAGATACTGTGACTAAAACTGAGCTTCCCTATGTACAGGGAAGCAGGAGAAATGCTGATTTCATCAAGCCCAGTTACATACTCAGAATCTGTACTACTGCGCAAATAGGCAAAACAAGTGCGTTCTAAAGTACGTCTCTTCAGGCAAAAAACTCATTTCTGATGAAGTTGCCCAAATGCATCTCAGAAGTGTGCAACTTGTTCCCTGAGTTAGAAAACGTCGAGAAACGGTCGTTTCTGCTAGCGCTGTGCTTCTACAGATGTATTTGCTGAACGGTGAAAGCGCACAGTAATGCACTTTTCTCCCAGCAAATACACTGTTTCTAAGGAACGGGGAACACTGAGGAGACACTTGTCGGAGCTACTGTGACTAAAACTGAGCTTCCCTACGGACAGGGAAGCAAGAGAAATCCTGATTTCATCAAGCCCAGTTACATACTCAGAATCTGTACTACTGCGCAAATAGGCATGTGTCTTAAGGCAAAAAACTCATTTCTGACAAAGTTGACCAAATGCATCTCAGAAATGTGCAACTTGTTCCCTGAGTTAGAAAACTTCAAGAAACGGTCGTTTCTGCTAGCGCTGTGCTTCTACACATGTATTTGCTGAACGGTGAAAGCGCACAGTAATGCACTTTTCTCCCAGCAAATACACTGTTTCTAAGGAAATGGGAACACACTGAGGAGACACTTGTGGGAGCTACTGTGACCAAAACTGAGCTTCCCTACGCACAGGGAAGCAGGAGAAATGCTGATTTCATCAAGCCCAGTTACATACTCAGAATCTGTACTACTGCGCAAAGAGGCAAAACAAATGCGTTCTATAGCACGTCTCTTTAGGCAAAAAACTCATTTCTGACGAAGTTGCCCAAATGCATCTCAGAAGTGTGCAACTTGTTCCCTGAGTTAGAAAACATCGAGAAACGGTCGTTTCTGCTATCGCTGTGCTACTACACATGTATTTGCTGAACGGTGAAAGCGCACAGTAATGCACTTTTCTCCCAGCAAATACACTGTTGCTAAGGAAATGGGAACACACTGAGGAGACACTTGTGGGAGCTACTCTGACTAAAACTGAGCTTCTCTACACACAGGGAAGCAAGAGAAATGCTGATTTCATCAAGCACAGTTACATACTCAGAATCTGTACTACTGCGCAAATAGGCATGTCTCTTAAGGCAAAACACTCATTTCTGACAAAGTTGCCCAAATGCATCTCAGAAGTGTGCAACTTGTTCCCTGAGTTAGAAAACGTCGAGAAACGGTCGTTTCTGCGAGCGCTGTGCTTCTACACATGTATTCGCTGAACTGTGAAAGCGCACAGTAATGCACTTTTCTCCCAGCAAATACACTGTTTCTAAGGAAATGGGAACACACTGAGGAGACACTTGTGGGAGCTACTGTGACTAAAACTGAGCTTCCCTACACACAGGGAAGCAAGAGAAATGCTGATTTCATCAAGCCCAGTTACATACTCAGAATCTGTACTACTGCGCAAATAGGCATGTCTGTTTAGGCAAAAAACTCATTTCTGACAAAGTTGCCCAAATGCATCTCAGACGTGTGTAACTTGTTTCCTGAGTGAGGAAACATCGAGAAACGGTCGTTTCTGCTAGCTCTGTGCTTCTACACATGTATTTCCCGAACGGTGAAAGCGCACAGTAATGCACTTTTCTCCCAGCAAAAACACTGTTGCTAAGGAAATGGAACACACTGAGGAGACACTTGTGGGAGCTACTGTGACTAAAACTGAGCTTCTCTACACACAGGGAAGCAAGAGAAATGCTGATTTCATCAAGCTCAGTTACATACTCAGAATCTGTACTACTGCACAAATAGGCATGTCTCTTAAGGCAAAAAACTCATTTCTGACAAAGTTGCCCAAATGCATCTCAGAAGTGTGCAACTTGTTCCCTGAGTTAGAAAACGTCGAGAAACGGTCGTTTCTGCTAGCGCTGTGCTTCTACACATGTATTTGCTGAACGGTGAAAGCGCACAGTAATGCACTTTTCTCCCAGCAAATACACTGTTTCTAAGGAAATGGGAACACATTGAGGAGACACTAGTGGGAGCTACTGTGACTAAAACTGAGCTTCCCTATGCACAGGGAAGCAAGAGAAATACTGATTTCATCAAGCCCAGTTACATACTCAGAATCTGTACTACTGCGCAAATAGGCATGTCTGTTTAGGCAAAAAACTCATTTCTGACAAAGTTGCCCAAATGCATCTCAGAAGTGTGCAACTTGTTCCCTGAGTTAGAAAACGTCGAGAAACGGTCATTTCTGCTAGCGAACGGTGAAAGCACACAGTAATGCACTTTTCTCCCAGCAAATACACTGTTTCTATGGAAATGGGATCACACTGAGGAGACACTTGTGGGAGCTACTGTGACTAAAACTGAGCTTCCCTACGCACAGGGAAGCAAGAGAAATGCTGATTTCATCAAGCCAAGTTACATACTCAGAATCTGTACTACTGCTCAAATAGGCAAAACTAGTGCGTTCTAAAGCACGTCTCTTTAGGCAAAAAACTCATTTCTGACAAAGTTGCCCAAATGCATCTCAGAAGTGTGCAACTTGTTCCCTGGGTTAGAAAACGTTGAGAAATGGTCGTTTCTGCTAGTGCTGTGCTTCAACACATGTATTTGCTGAACGGTGAAAGCGCACAGTAATGCACTTTTCTCCGAGCAAATACACTGTTTCTAAGGAAATGGGAACACATTGAGGAGACACTAGTGGGAGCTACTGTGACTAAAACTGAGCTTCCCTATGCACAGTGAAGCAAGAGAAATACTGATTTCATCAAGCCCAGTTACATACTCAGAATCTGTACTACTGCGGAAATAGGCATGTCTGTTTAGGCAAAAAACTCATTTCTGACAAAGTTGCCCAAATGCATCTCAGAAGTGTGCAACTTGTTCCCTGAGTTAGAAAACGTCGAGAAACGGTCGTTTCTGCTAGCGAACGGTGAAAGCGCACAGTAATGCACTTTTCTCCCAGCAAATACACTGTTTCTAAGGAAATGGGAACACACTGAGGAGACACTTGTGGGAGCTACTGTGACTAAAACTGAGCTTCTCTACACACAAGGAAGCAAGAGAAATGCTGATTTCATCAAGCTCAGTTACATATTCAGAATCTGTACTACTACGCAAATAGGCATGTCTCTTTAGGCAAAAAACTCATTTCTGACAAAGTTGCCCAAATGCATCTCAGAAGTGTCCAACTTGTTCCCAGAGTTAGAAAACGTCGAGAAACGGTCGTTTCTGCTAGCGCTGTGCTTCTACACATGTATTTGCTGAACGGTGAAAGCGCACAGTAATGCACTTTTCTCCCAGCAAATACACTGTTTCTAAGGAAATGGGAACACACTGAGGAGACACTAGTGGGAGCTACTGTGACTAAAACTGAGCTTCCCTACGCACAGGGAAGTAAGAGAAATACTGATTTCATCAAGCCCAGTTACATACTCAGAATCTGTACTACTGCGCAAATAGGCATGTCTGTTTAGGCAAAAAACTCATTTCTGACAAAGTTGCCCAAATGCATCTCAGAAGTGTGCAACTTGTTCCCTGAGTTAGAAAACGTCGAGAAACGGTCATTTCTGCTAGCGAACGGTGAAAGCACACAGTAATGCACTTTTCTCCCAGCAAATACACTGTTTCTATGGAAATGGGATCACACTGAGGAGACACTTGTGGGAGCTACTGTGACTAAAACTGAGCTTCCCTACGCACAGGGAAGCAAGAGAAATGCTGATTTCATCAAGCCAAGTTACATACTCAGAATCTGTACTACTGCTCAAATAGGCAAAACTAGTGCGTTCTAAAGCACGTCTCTTTAGGCAAAAAACTCATTTCTGACAAAGTTGCCCAAATGCATCTCAGAAGTGTGCAACTTGTTCCCTGGGTTAGAAAACGTTGAGAAATGGTCGTTTCTGCTAGTGCTGTGCTTCAACACATGTATTTGCTGAACGGTGAAAGCGCACAGTAATGCACTTTTCTCCGAGCAAATACACTGTTTCTAAGGAAATGGGAACACATTGAGGAGACACTAGTGGGAGCTACTGTGACTAAAACTGAGCTTCCCTATGCACAGTGAAGCAAGAGAAATACTGATTTCATCAAGCCCAGTTACATACTCAGAATCTGTACTACTGCGGAAATAGGCATGTCTGTTTAGGCAAAAAACTCATTTCTGACAAAGTTGCCCAAATGCATCTCAGAAGTGTGCAACTTGTTCCCTGAGTTAGAAAACGTCGAGAAACGGTCGTTTCTGCTAGCGAACGGTGAAAGCGCACAGTAATGCACTTTTCTCCCAGCAAATACACTGTTTCTAAGGAAATGGGAACACACTGAGGAGACACTTGTGGGAGCTACTGTGACTAAAACTGAGCTTCTCTACACACAAGGAAGCAAGAGAAATGCTGATTTCATCAAGCTCAGTTACATATTCAGAATCTGTACTACTACGCAAATAGGCATGTCTCTTTAGGCAAAAAACTCATTTCTGACAAAGTTGCCCAAATGCATCTCAGAAGTGTCCAACTTGTTCCCAGAGTTAGAAAACGTCGAGAAACGGTCGTTTCTGCTAGCGCTGTGCTTCTACACATGTATTTGCTGAACGGTGAAAGCGCACAGTAATGCACTTTTCTCCCAGCAAATACACTGTTTCTAAGGAAATGGGAACACACTGAGGAGACACTAGTGGGAGCTACTGTGACTAAAACTGAGCTTCCCTACGCACAGGGAAGTAAGAGAAATACTGATTTCATCAAGCCCAGTTACATACTCAGAATCTGTACTACTGCGCAAATAGGCATGTCTGTTTAGGCAAAAAACTCATTTCTGACAAAGTTGCCCAAATGCATCTCAGACGTGTGTAACTTGTTCCCTGAGTGAGGAAACGTCGAGAAACGGTCGTTTCTGCTAGCGCTGTGCTTCTACACATGTATTTGCTGAACGGTGAAAGCGCACAGTAATGCACTTTTCTCCCAGCAAATACACTGTTTCTAAGGAAATGGGAACACACTGAGGAGACACTTGTGGGAGCTACTGTGACCAAAATTGAGCTTCCCTACGCACAGGGAAGCAAGAGAAATGCTGATTTCATCAAGCCCAGTTACATACTCAGAATCTGTACTACTGCGCAAAGAGGCAAAACAAGTGCGTTCTATAGCACGTCTCTTTAGGCAAAAAACTCATTTCTGACAAAGTTGCCCAAATGCATCTCAGAAGTGTGCAACTTGTTCCCTGAGTTAGAAAACGTCGAGAAACGGTCATTTCTGCTATCGCTGTGCTTCTACACATGTATTTGCTGAACAGTGAAAGCACACAGTAATGCACTTTTCTCCCAGAAAATACACTGTTTCTAAGGAAATGGTAACACACTGAGGAGACACTTGTGGGAGATACTGTGACTAAAACTGAGCTTCCCTACGCACAGGGAAGCAAGAGAAATGCTGATTTCATCAAGCCCAGTTACATACTCAGAATCTGTACTACTGCGCAAATAGGCATGTCTGTTTAGGCAAAAAACTCATTTCTGACAAAGTTGCCCAAATGCATCTCAGACGTGTGTAACTTGTTCCCTGAGTGAGGAAACGTCGAGAAACGGTCGTTTCTGCTAGCGCTGTGCTTCTACACATGTATTTGCTGAACGGTGAAAGCGCACAGTAATGCACTTTTCTCCCAGCAAATACACTGTTGCTAAGGAACTGGGAACACACTGAGGAGACACTTGTGGGAGCTACTGTGACTAAAACTGAGCTTCCCTACGCACAGGGAAGCAAGAGAAATGCTGATTTCATCAAGCCCAGTTACATACTCAGAATCTGTACTACTGCGCAAATAGGCATGTCTCTTTAGGCAAAAAAGTCATTTCTGACAAAGTTGCCCATATGCATCTCAGAAGTGTGCAACTTGTTCCCTGAGTTAAAAAACGTTGAGAAACGGTCGTTTCTGCTAGTGCTGTGCTTCAACACATGTATTTGCTGAACGGTGAAAGCTCACAGTAATGCACTTTTCTCCCAGCAAATACACTGTTTCTAAGGAAATGGGAAAACACTGAGGAGACACTTGTGGGAGCTACTGTGACTTAAACTGAGCTTCCCTATGCACAGGGAATTAAGAGAAATGCTGATTTCATCAAGCCCGTTACATACTCAGAATATGTACTACTGCGCAAATAGGCATGTCTCTTTAGGCAAAAAATTCATTTCTGACAAAGTTGCCAAAATGCATCTCAGAAGTGTGCAACTTGTTTCTGAGTTAGAAAACGTCGAGAAACGGTCGTTTCTGCTAGCGCTTTGCTTCTACACATGTATTTGCTGAACGGTGAAAGCGCACAGTAATGCACGTTTCTCCCTTCAAATACACTGTTTCTAAGGAAAAGGGAACACACTGAGGAGACACTTGTGGGAGCTACTGTGACCAAAATTGAGCTTCCCTACGCACAGGGAAGCAAGAGAAATGCTGATTTCATCAAGCTCAGTTACATACTCAGAACCTGTACTACTGCGCAAAGAGCCAAAACAAGTTCGTTCTATAGCACGTCTCTTTAGGCAAAAAACTCATTTCTGACAAAGTTGCCCAAATGCATCTCAGAAGTGTGCAACTTGTTCCCTGAGTTAGAAAACGTCGAGAAACGGTCGTTTCTGCTAGCGCTGTGCTTCTACACATGTATTTGCTGAACGGTGAAAGCGCACAGTAATGCACTTTTTTCCCTGCAAATACACTGTTTCTAAGGAAATGGGAACACAGTGAGGAGACACTTGTGGGAGCTACTGTGACTTAAACTGAGCTTCCCTACGCACAGGGAAGCAAGAGAAATACTGATTTCATCAAGCCCAGTTACATACTCAGAATCTGTACTGCTGCGCAAATAGGCAAAACAAGTTCGTTCTAAAGCACGTCTCTTTAGGCAAAAAACTCATTTCAGACAAAGTTGCCCAAATGCATCTCAGAAGTGTGCAACTTGTTCCCTGAGTTCAAAAACGTCGAGAAACGGTCGTTTCTGCTAGCGCTGTGCTTCTACACATGTATTTGCTGAACAGTGAAAGCGCACAGTAATGCACTTTTCTCCCAGCAAATACACTGTTTCTAAGGAAATGGGAACACACTGAGGAGACACTTGTGGGAGCAACTGTGACTAAAACTGAGCTTCCCTACACACAGGGAAGCAAGAGAAATGCTGATTTCATCAAGCCCAGTTACATACTCAGAATCTGTACTACTGCGCAAATAGGCATGTCTCTTTAGGCAAAAAACTCATTTCTCACAAAGTTGCCCAAATGCATCTCAGAAGTGTGCAACTTGTTCCCTGAGTTAGAAAACGTCGAGAAACGGTCGTTTCTGCTAGCGCTGTGCTTCTACACATGTATTTGCTGAACGGTGAAAGCGCACAGTAATGCACTTTTCTCCCAGCAAATACACTGTTGCTAAGGAAATGGGAACACACTGAGGAGACACTTGTGGGAGCTAATGTGACTTAAACTGAGCTTCCCTACGCACAGGGAAGCAAGAGAAATACTGATTTCATCAAGCCTAGTTACATTCTCAGAATCTGTACTGCTGCGCAAATAGGCAAAACAAGTTCGTTCTAAAGCACGTCTCTTTAGGCAAAAAACTCATTTCAGACAACGTTGCCCAAATGCATCTCAGAAGTGTGCAACTTGTTCCCTGAGTTAGAAAACGTCAAGAAACGGTCGTTTCTGCTAGCGCTGTGCTTCTACACATGTATTTGCTGAACGGTGAAAGCGCACAGTAATGCACTTTTCTCCCTGCAAATACACTGTTTCTAAGGAAATGGGAACACACTGAGGAGACACTTGTGGGAGCTACTGTGACTAAAACTGAGCTTCCCTACACACAGGGAAGCAAGAGAAATGCTGATTTCATCAAGCCCAGTTACATACTCAGAATCTGTACTACTGCGCAAATAGGCATGTCTCTTTAGGCAAAAAATTCATTTCTGACAAAGTTGCCCAAATGCATCTCAGAAGTGTGCAACTTGTTCCCTGAGTTAGAAAACGTCGAGAAACGGTCGTTTCTGCTAGCGCTGTGCTTCTACACATGTATTTGCTGAACGGTGAAAGCGCACAGTAATGCACTTTTCTCCCTGCAAATACACTGTTTCTAAGGAAATGGAAACACACTGAGGAGACACTAGTGGGAGCTACTGTGACTAAAACTGAGCTTCCCTACACACAGGGAAGCAAGAGAAATGCTGATTTCTTCAAGCCCAGTTACATACTCAGAATCTGTACTACTGCGCAAAGAGGCAAAACAAGTGCGTTCTATAGCACGTCTCTTTAGGCAAAAAACTCATTTCTGAAAAAGTTGCCCAAATGCATCTCAGAAGTGTGCAACTTGTTCCCTGAGTTAGAAAACGTCGAGAAACGGTCGTTTCTGCTATCGCTGTGCTTCTACACATGTATTTGCTGAAGAGTGAAAGCGCACAGTAATGCACTTTTCTCCCAGCAAATACACTGTTTCTAAGGAAATGGGAACACACTGAGAAGACACTTGTGGGAGCTACTGTGACTAAAACTGAGCTTCCCTACGCACAGGGAAGCAAGAGAACTGCTGATTTCATCAAGCCCAGTTACATACTCAGAATCTGTACTACTGCGCAAATAGGCATGTCTCTTTAGGCAAAAAATTCATTTCTGACAAAGTTGCCCAAATGCATCTCAGAAGTGTGCAACTTGTTCCCTGAGTTAGAAAACGTCGAGAAACGGTCGTTTCTGCTAGTGCTGTGCTTCTACACATGTATTTGCTGAACGGTGAAAGCGCACAGTAATGCACTTTTCTCCCTGCAAATACACTGTTTCTAAGGAAATGGGAACACACTGAGGAGACACTAGTGGGAGCTACTGTGACTAAAACTGAGCTTCCCTACGCACAGGGAAGCAAGAGAAATACTGATTTCATCAAGCCCAGTTACATACTCAGAATCTGTACTGCTGCGCAAATAGGCAAAACAAGTTCGTTCTAAAGCACGTCTCTTTAGGCAAAGAACTCATTTCTGACAAAGATGCCCAAATGCATCTCAGAAGTGTGCAACTTGTTCCCTGAGTTAGAAAACGTCGAGAAACGGTCGTTTCTGCTAGCGCTGTGCTTCTACACATGTATTTGCTGAAGGGTGAAAGCTCACAGTAATGCACTTTTCTCCCAGCAAATACACTGTTTCTAAGGAACTGGGAACACACTGAGGAGACACTTGTGGGAGATACTGTGACTAGTACTGAGCTTCCTTACGCACAGGGAAGCAAGAGAAATGCTGATTTCATCAAGCCCAGTTACATACTCAGAATCTGTACTACTGCGCAAATAGGCATGTCTGTTTAGGCAAAAAGCTCATTTCTGACAAAGTTGCCCAAATGCATCTCAGAAGTGTGCAACTTGTTCCCTGAGTTAGAAAACGTCGAGAAACGGTCGTTTCTGCTAGTGCTGTGCTTCTACACATGTATTTGCTGAACGGTGAAAGCGCACAGTAATGCACTTTTCTCCCAGCAAATACACTGTTTCTAAGGAACTGGGAACACACTGAGGAGACACTTGTGGGAGCTACTGTGACTAAAACTGAGCTTCCCTACACACAGGGAAGCAACAGAAATGCTGATTTCATCAAGCCCAGTTACATACTCAGAATCTGTACTACTGCGCAAATAGGCATGTCTCTTTAGGCAAAAAACTCATTTCTGACAAAGTTGCCCAAATGCATCTCAGAAGTGTGCAACTTGTTCCCTGAGTTAGAAAACATCGAGAAACGGTCGTTTCTGCTAGCGAACGGTGAAAGCGCACAGTAATGCACTTTTCTCCCAGCAAATACACTGTTTCTAAGGAAATGGGAACACACTGAGGAGACACTTGTGGGAGCTACTGTGACTAAAACTGAGCTTCCCTACGCACATGGAAGCAAGAGAAATGCTGATTTCATCAAGCCCAGTTACATACTCAGAATCTGTACTACTGCGCAAATAGGCAAAACAAGTGCGTTCTAAAGCACGTCTCTTTAGGCAAAAAACTCATTTCTGACAAAGTTGCCCAAATGCATCTCAGAAGTGTGCAACTTGTTCCCTGAGTTAGAAAACGTCGAGAAACGGTCGTTTCTGCTAGCGAACGGTGAAAGCGCACAGTAATGCACTTTTCTCCCAGCAAACAAACTGTTTCTGTGGAAATGGGAACACACTGAGGAGACACTTGTGGGAGCTACTGAGACTAAAACTGAGCTTCCCTACGCACAGGGAAGCAAGAGAAATGCTGATTTCATCAAGCCAAATTACATACTCAGAATCTGTACTACTGCGCAAATAGGCAAAACTAGTGCGTTCTAAAGCACGACCCTTTAGGCAAACAACTCATTTCTGACAAAGTTGCCCAAATGCATCTCAGAAGTGTGCAACTTGTTCCCTGAGTTCGAAAACGTTGAGAAACGGTCGTTTCTGCTAGTGCTGTGCTTCAACACATGTATTTGCTGAACGGTGAAAGCGCACAGTAATGCACTTTTCCCCCAGCAAATACACTGTTTCTAAGGAAATGGGAACACACTGAGGAGACACTTGTGGGAGCTACTGTGACTAAAACTGAGCATCCCTGCGCACAGGGAAGCAAGAGAAATGCTGATTACATCAAGGCCAGTTACATACTCAGAATCTGTACTACTGCGCAAATAGGCAAAACTAGTGCGTTCTAAAGCACGACCCTTTAGGCAAACAACTCATTTCTGACAAAGTTGCCCAAATGCATCTCAAAAGTGTGCAACTTGTTCCCTGAGTTAGAAAACGTTGAGAAACGGTCGTTTCTGCTAGTGCTGTGCTTCAACACATGTATTTGCTGAACGGTGAAAGCGCACAGTAATGCACTTTTCCCCCAGCAAGTACACTGTTTCTAAGGAAATGGGAACACACTGAGGAGACACTTGTGGGAGCTACTGTGACTAAAACTGAGCTTCTCTACACACAGGGAAGCAAGAGAAATGCTGATTTCATCAAGCCCAGTTACATACTCAGAATCTGTACTACTGCGCAAATAGGCATGTCTCTTAAGGCAAAAAACTCATTTCTGACAAAGATGCCCAAATGCATCTCAGAAGTGTGCAACTTGTTTCCTGAGTTAGAAAACTTCGAGAAACGGTCGTTTCTGCTAGCGCTGTGCTTCTACACATGTATTTGCTGAACGTTGAAAGCGCACAGTAATGCACTATTCTCCCAGCAAATACACTGTTTCTAAGGAAATGGGAACACACTGAGGAGACACTTGTGGGAGCTACTGTGAACAAAACTGAGCTTCCCTACGCAGATGGATGCAGGAGAAATGCTGATTTCATCAAGCCCAGTTACATACTCAGAATCTGTACTACTGCGCAAATAGGCAAAACTAATGCGTTCTAAAGCACGTCTCTTTAGGCAAAAAACTCATTTCTGACAAAGTTGCCCAAATGCATCTCAGAAGTGTGCAACTTGTTCCCTGAGTTAGAAAACGTCGAGAAACGGTCGTTTCTGCTATCGCTGTGCTTCTACACATGTATTTGCTGAACGGTGAAAGCACACAGTAATGCACTTTTCTCCCAGCAAATACACTGTTTCTAAGGAACTGGGAACACACTGAGGAGACACTTGTGGGAGATACTGTGAATAAAACTGAGCTTCCCTATGTACAGGGAAGCAAGAGAAATGCTGATTTCATCAAGCCCATTTACATACTCAGAATCTGTAGTACTGCGCAAAGAGGTAAAACGAGTGCGTTCTATTGCACGTCTCTTTAGGCAAAAAACTCATTTCTGACAAAGTTGCCCAAATGCATCTCAGAAGTGTGCAACTTGTTCCCTGAGTTAGAAAATGTCAAGAAACGGTCGTTTCTGCTAGCGCTGTGCTTCTACACATGTATTTGCTGAACGGTGAAAGCGCACAGTAATGCACTTTTCTCCCAGCAAATACACTGTTTCTAAGGAACTAGGAACACTGAGGAGACACTTGTGGGAGCTACTGTGACTAAAACTGAGCTTCCCTACGCACAGGGAAGCAGGAGAAATGCTGATTTCATCAAGCCCAGTTACATACTCAGAATCTATACTACTGCGCAAATAGGCATGTCTCTTAAGGCAAAAAACTCATTTCTGACAAAGTTGCCCAAATGCATCTCAGAAGTGTGCAACTTGTTCCCTGAGTTAGAAAACGTCGAGAAACAGTCGTTTCTGCTTGTGCTGTGCTTCTACACATGTATTTGCTGAACAGTGAAAGCGCACAGTAATGCACTTTTCTCCCAGCAAATACACTGTTTCTAAGGAACTGGGAACACACTGAGGAGACACTTGTGGGAGATACTGTGACTAAAACTGAGCTTCCTTACGCACAGGGAAGCAAGAGAAATGCTGATTTCATCAAGCCCAGTTACATACTCAGAATCTGTACTACTGCGCAAATAGGCAAAACAAGTGCGTTCTATAGCACGTCTCTTTAGGCAAAAAACTCATTTCTGACAAAGTTGCCCAAATGCATCTCAGAAGTGTGCAACTTGTTCCCTGAGTTAGAAAATGTCGAGAAACGGTCGTTTCTGCTAGCGCTGTGCTTCTACACATGTATTTGCTGAACGGTGAAAGCGCACAGTAATGCACTTTTCTCCCAGCAAATACACTGTTTCTAAGGAATTGGGAACACACTGAGGAGACACTTGTGAGAGATACTGTGACTAAAACTGAGCTTCCTTACGCACAGGGAAGCAAGAGAAATGCTGATTTCATCAAGCCCAGTTACATACTCAGAATCTGTACTACTGCGCAAATAGGCCAAACAAGTGCGTTCTATAGCACGTCTCTTTAGGCAAAAAACTCATTTCTGACAAAGTTGCCCAAATGCATCTCAGAAGTGTGCAACTTGTTCCTGAGTTAGAAAACGTCGAGAAACGGTCGTTTCTGCCAGCGCTGGGCTTCTACACATGTATTTGCTGAACGGTGAAAGCACACAGTAATGCACTTTTCTCCCAGCAAATACACTGTTTCTAAGGAACTGGGAACACACTGAGGAGACACTTGTGGGAGATACTGTGACTAAAACTGAGCTTCCCTATGTACAGGGAAGCAAGAGAAATGCTGATTTCATCAAGCCCAGTTACATACTCAGAATCTGTACTACTGCGCAAATAGGCATGTCTCTTAAGGCAAAAAACTCATTTCTGACAAAGTTGCCCAAATGCATCTCAGAAGTGTGCAACTTGTTCCCTGAGTTAGAAAACTTCGAGAAACGGTCGTTTCTGCTACCACTGTGCTTCTACACATGTATTTGCTGAACGGTGAAAGCGCACAGTAATGTACTTTTCTCCCAGCAAATACACTGTTTCTAAGGAAATGGGAACACACTGAGGAGACACTTGTGGGAGCTACTGTGAACAAAACTGAGCTTCCCTACGCACAGGGAAACAAGAGAAATACTGATTTCATCAAGCCCAGTTACATACTCAGAATCTGTACTACTGCGCAAAGAGGCAAAACAAGTGCGTTCTATAGCACGTCTCTTTAGGCAAAAAACTCATTTCTGACAAAGTTGCCCAAATGCATCTCAGAAGTGTGCAACTTGTTCCTAAGTTAGAAAACGTCGAGAAACGGTCGTTTCTGCTAGCGCTGTGCTTCTACACATGTATTTGCTGAACGGTGAAAGCACACAGTAATGCACTTTTCTCCCAGCAAATACACTGTTTCTAAGGAAATGGGAACACACTGAGGAGACACTTGTGGGAGCTAATGTGAACAAAACTGAGCTTCCCTATGCACAGGGAAGCAGGAGAAATGCTGATTTCATCAAGCCCAGTTACATACTCAGAATCTGTACTACTGCGCAAAGAGGCAAAACTAATGCGTTCTAATGCACGTCTCCTTAGGCAAAAAACTCATTTCTGACAAAGTTGCCCAAATGCATCTCAGAAGTGTGCAACTTGTTCCCTGAGTTAGAAAACGTCGAGAAACGATCGTTTCTGCTAGCGCTGTGCTTCTACACATGTATTTGCAGAACGGTGAAAGCACACAGTAATGCACTTTTCTCCCAGCAAATACACTGTTTCTAAGGAACTGGGAACACACTGAGGAGACACTTGTGGGAGATACTGTGACTAAAACTGAGCTTCCCTATGTACAGGGAAGCAAGAGAAATGCTGATTTCATCAAGCCCAGTTACATACTCAGAATCTGTACTACTGCGCAAAGAGGCAAAACGAGTGCGTTCTATAGCACGTCTCTTTAGGCAAAAAACTCATTTCTGACAAAGTTGCCCAAATGCATCTCAGAAGTGTGCAACTTGTTCCCTGAGTTAGAAAACGTCGAGCAACGGTCGTTTCTGCTAGCGCTGTGCTTCTACACATGTATTTGCTGAACGGTGAATGCACACAGTAATGCACTTTTCTCCCAGCAAATACACTGTTTTTAAGGAAATGGGAACACACTGAGGAGACACTTGTGGGAGCTACTGTGTCTAAAACTGAGCTTCCCTACGCACAGGGAAGAAAGAGAAATACTGATTTCATCAAGCCCAGTTACATACTCAGAATCTGTACTACTGCGCAAATAGGGAAAACAAGTGCGTTCTAAAGCACGTCTCTTTAGGCAAAAAACTCATTTCTGACAAAGTTGCCCAAATGCATCTCAGAAGTGTGCAACTTGTTCCCTGAGTTAGAAAATGTCGAGAAACGGTCGTTTCTGCTAGCGCTGTGCTTCTACACATGTATTTGCTGAACGGTGAAAGCGCACAGTAATGCACTTTTCTCCCAGCAAATACACTGTTTCTAAGGAACTAGGAACACTGAGGAGACACTTGTGGGAGCTACTGTGACTAAAACTGAGCTTCCCTACGCACAGGGAAGCAAGAGAAATGCTGATTTCATCAAGCCCAGTTACATACTCAGAGTCTGTACTACTGCGCAAATAGGCAAAACAAGTGCGTTCTAAAGCACGTCTCTTTAGGCAAAAAACTCATTTCTGACAAAGTTGCCCAAATGCATCTCAGAAGTGTGCAAATTGTTCCCTGAGTTAGAAAATGTCGAGAAACGGTCGTTTCTGCAGGCGCTGTGCTTCTACACATGTATTTGCTGAACGGTGAAAGCGTACAGTAATGCACTTTTCTCCCTGCAAATACACTGTTTCTAAGGAAATGGGAACACACTGAGGAGACACTAGTGGGAGCTACTGTGACTAAAACTGAGCTTCCCTACGCACAGGGAAGCAAGAGAAATACTGATTTCATCAAGCCCAGTTACATACTCAGAATCTGTACTGCTGCGCAAATAGGCAAAACAAGTTCGTCCTAAAGCACATCTCTTAAGGCAAAAAACTCATTTCTGACAAAGTTGCCCAAATGCATCTCAGAAGTGTGCAACTTGTTCCCTGATTAGAAAACGTCGAGAAACGGTCGTTTATGCTAGTGCTGTGCTTCTACACATGTATTTGCTGAACGGTGAAAGCGCACAGTAATGCACTTTTCTCCCAGCAAATACACTGTTTCTAAGGAACTGGGAACACTGAGGAGACACTTGCGGGAGCTACTGTGACTAAAATTGAGCTTCCCTACGCACAGGAAAGGAGGAGAAATGCTGATTTCATCAAGCCCAGTTACATACTCAGAATCTGTACTACTGCGCAAATAGGCAAAACAAGTGCGTTCTAAAGCACGTATCTTTAGGCAAAAAACTCATTTCTGACAAAGTTGCCCAAATGCATCTCAGAAGTGTGCAACTTGTTCCCTGAGTTAGAAAACGTCGAGAAACGGTCGTTTCTGCTAGCGCTGTGCTTCTACACATGTATTTGCTGAACGGTGAATGCACACAGTAATGCACTTTTCTCCCAGCAAATACACTTTTTCTAAGGAAATGGGAACACACTGAGGAGACACTTGTGGGAGCTACTGTGTCTAAAACTGAGCTTCCCTACGCACAGGGAAGAAAGAGAAATACTGATTTCATCAAGCCCAGTTAAATACTCAGAATCTGTACTACTGCGCAAATAGGCAAAACAAGTGCTTTCTAAAGCATGTCTCTTTAGGCAAAAAACTCATTTCTGACAAAGTTGCCCAAATGCATCTCAGAAGTGTGCAACTTGTTCCCTGAGTTAGAAAACGTCGAGAAACGGTCGTTTCTGCTAGCGCTGTGCTTCTACACATGTATTTGCTGAACGGTGAAAGCGCACAGTAATGCACTTTTCTCCCAGCAAATACACTGTTTCTAAGGAAATGGGAACACACTGAGGAGACACTTGTGGGAGCTACTGTGACTAAAACTGAGCTTCTCTACACACAGGGAAGCAAGAGAAATGCTGATTTCATCAAGCCCAGTTACATACTCAGAATCTGTACTACTGCGCAAATAGGCATGTCTCTTAAGGCAAAAAATTCATTTCTGACAAAGTTGCCCAAATGCATCTCAGAAGTGTGCAACTTGTTCCCTGAGTTTGAAAACGTCGAGAAACGGTCGTTTCTGCTAGCGCTGTGCTTCTACACATGTATTTGCTGAACGGTGAAAGCACACAGTAATGCACTTTTCTCCCAGCATATACACTCTTTCTAAGGAACTGGGAACACTGGGGAGACACTTGTGGGAGCTACTGTGACTAAAACTGAGCTTCCCTACGAGCAGGGAAGCAAGAGAAATGCTGATTTCATCAAGCCCAGTTACATACTCAGAATCTGTACTACTGCGCAAATAGGCAAAACAAGTGCGTTCTAAAGCACGTCTCTTTAGGCAAAAAACTCATTTCTGACAAAGTTACCCAAATCCATATCAGAACTGTGCAACTTTTTCCCTGAGTTAGAAAACGTCGAGAAACGGTCGTTTCTGCTAGCGCTGTGCTTCTACACATGTATTTGCTGAACGGTGAAAGCGCACAGTAATGCACTTTGCTCCCAGCAAATACACTGTTTCTAAGGAAATGGAAACACACTGAGGAGACACTTTTGGGAGTTACTGTGACGAAAACTGAGCTTCCCTATGCACAGGGAAGCAAGAGAAATGCTGATTTCATCAAGCTCAGTTACATACTCAGAATCTGTACTACTGCGCACATAGGCATGTCTCTTAAGGCAAAAAACTCATTTCTGACAAAGTTGCCCAAATGCATCTCAGAAGTGTGCAACTTGTTCCCTGAGTTAGAAAACGTCGAGAAACGGTCGTTTCTGCTAGCGCTGTGCTTCTACACATGTATTTGCTGAACGGTGAAATCGCACAGTAATGCACTTTTCTCCCAGCAAATACACTGTTTCTAAGGAACTGGGAACTCACTGAGGAGACACTTGTGGGAGATACTGTGACTAAAACTGAGCTTCCCTGTGCACAGGGAAGCAGGAGAAATGCTGATTTCATCAAGCCCAGTTACATACTCAGAATCTGTACTACTGCGCAAAGAGGCAAAACTAGTTCATTCTATAGCACGTCTCTTTAGGCATAAAACTCATTTCTGACAAAGTTGCCCAAATGCATCTCAGAAGTGTGCAACTTGTTCCCTGAGTTAGAAAACATCGAGAAACGGTCGTTTATGCCAGCGCTGTGCTTCTACACATGTATTTGCTGAACAGTGAAAGCGCAGAGTAATGCACTTTTCTCCCAGGAAATACACTGTTTCTAAGGAAATGGGAACACACTGAGGAGACACTTGTGGGAGCTACTGTGACTAAAACTGAGCTTCCCTACGCACAGGGAAGCAAGAGAAATGCTGATTTCATCAAGCCCAGTTACATACTCAGAATCTGTACTACTGCACAAATAGGCATGTCTCTTTAGGCAAAAAACTCATTTCTGACAAAGTTGCCCAAATGCATCTCAGACGTATGTAACTTGTTCCCTGAGTTAGGAAACGTCGAGAAACGGTCGTTTCTGCTAGCGCTGTGCTTTTACACATGTATTTGCTGAACGGTGAAAGCGCACAGTAATGCACTTTTCTCCCAGCAAATACACTGTTTCTAAGGAAATGGGAACACACTGAGGAGACACTTGTGGGATCTACTGTGACTAAAACTGAGCTTCCCTACACACAGGGAAGCAAGAGAAATGCTGATTTCATCAAGCCCAGTTACATACTCAGAATCTGTACTACTGCGCAAAGAGTCAAAACTAGTGCGTTCTATAGCCCGTCTCTTTAGGCAAAAAACTCATTTCTGACAAAGTTGCCCAAATGCATCTCAGAAGTGTGCAACTTGTTCCCTGAGTTAGAAAACGTCGAGAAACGGTCGTTTCTGCTATCGCTGTGCTTCTACACATGTATTTGCTGAACAGTTAAAGCGCACAGTAATGCACTTTTCTCCCAGCAAATACACTGTTGCTAAGGAAATGGGAACACACTGAGACACTTGTGGGAGCTACTGTGACTAAAACTGAGCTTCCCTACGCACAGGGAAGGAGGATAAATGCTGATTTCATCAAGCCCAGTTACATACTCAGAATCTGTACTACTGCGCAAAGAGACATGTCTCTTTAGGCATAAAACTCATTTCTGACAAAGTTGTCCAAATGCATCTCAGAAGTGTGCAACTTGTTCCTTGAGTTAGAAAACATCGAGAAACTGTCGTTTCTGCTAGCGCTGTGCCTCTACACATGTATTTGCTGAAAGGTGAAAGCGCACAGTACTGCACTTTTCTCCCAGCAAATACACTGTTTCTAAGGAAATGGGAACACAGTGAGGAGACACTTGTAGGAGCTACTGTGACTAAAATTGAGCTTCCCTACGCAAAGGAAAGTAAGAGAAATGCTGATTTCATCAAGCCCAGTTACATACTCAGAATCTGTACTACTGCGCAAATAGGGAAAACTAGTGCGTTCTAAAGCACGTCTCTTTAGGCAAAAAACTCATTTCTGACAAAGTTGCCCAAATGCATCTCAAAAGTGTGCAACTTGTTCCCTGAGTTAGAAAACGTCGAGAAACGGTCGTTTCTGCTAGCGCTGTGCTTCTACACATGTATTTGCTGAAAGGTGAAAGCACACAGTAATGCACTTTTCTCCCAGCAAATACATTGTTTCTAAGGAAATGGGAACACACTGAAGAGACACTTGTGGGAGCTACTGTGTCTAAAACTGAGCTTCCCTACACACAGGGAAGAAAGAGAAATACTGATTTCATCAAGCCCAGTTACATATCAGAATCTGTACTACTGCGCAAATAGGCAAAACTAGTGTGTTCTATAGCACGTCTCTTTAGGCAAAAAAACTCATTTCTGACAAAGTTGCCCAAATGCATCTCAGAAGTGTGCAACTTGTTCCCTGAGTTAGAAAACGTCGAGAAACGGTCGTTTCTGCTAGTGCTGTGCTTCTACACATATATTTGCTGAACGGTGAAAGCACACAGTAATGCACTTTTCTCCCAGCAAATACACTGTTTCTAAGGAAATGGGAACACACTGAGGAGACACTTGTGGGAGATACTGTGACCAAAACTGAGCTTCCCTACGCACAGGGAAGCAGGAGAAATGCTGATTTCATCAAGCCCAGTTACATACTCAGAATCTGTACTACTGCGCAAAGAGGCAAAACTAGTGCGTTCTAAAGCACGTGTCTTTAGGCAAAAAACTCATTTCTGACAAAGTTGCCCAAATGCATCTCAGAAGTGTGCAACTTGTTCCCTGAGTTAGAAAACGTCGAGAAACGGTCGTTTATCCTAGCGCTGTGCTTCTACACATGTATTTGCTGAACGGTGAAAGCGCACAGTAATGCACTTTTCTCCCAGCTAATACACTGTTTCTAAGGAAATGGGAACACACTGAGGAGACACTTGTGGGAGCTACTGTGACTAAAACTGAGCTTCCCTACGCACAGGGAAGCAAGAGAAATGCTGATTTCTTCAAGTCCAGTTACATACTCAGAATCTGTACTCCTGCGCAAATAGGCATGTCTCTTTGGGCAAAAAACTCATTTCTGACAAAGTTGCCCAAATGCATCTCAGACGTGTGCAACTTGTTCCCTGAGTTTGAAAACATCGAGAAACGGTCGTTTCTGCCAGCGCTGTGCTTCTATACATGTATTTGCTGAACGGTGAAAGCGCACAGTAATGCACTTTTCTCCCAGCAAATACACTCTTTCTAAGGAACTGGGAACACTGAGGAGACACTTGTGGGAGCTACTGTGACTAAAACTGAGCTTCCCTACGCACAAGGAAGCAAGAGAAATGCTGATTTCATCAAGCCCAGTTACATACTCAGCATCTGTACTACTGCGCAAATAGGCAAAACTAGTGTGTTCTAAAGCACGTCTCTTTAGGCAAAAAACTCATTTCTGACAAAGTTGCCCAAATGCATCTCAGATGTGTGCAACTTGTTCCCTGAGTTTGAAAACATCGAGAAACGGTCGTTTCTGCTAGCGCTGTGCTTCTACACATGTATTTGCTGAACGGGGAAAGCGCACAGTAATGCACTTTTCTCCCAGCAAATACACTGTTTCTAAGGAAATGGGAACACACTGAGGAGACACTTGTGGGAGCTACTGTGACTAAAACTGAGCTTCCCTACGCACAGGGAAGCAAGAGAAATGCTGATTTCATCAAGCCCAGTTACATACTCAGAATCTGTACTACTGCGCAAATAGGCATGTCTCTTAAGGCAAAAAACTCATTTCTGACAAAGTTGCCCAAATGCATGTCAGAAGTGTGCCACTTGTTCCCTGAGTTAGAAAACGTCAAGCAACGGTCGTTTCTGCTAGCGCTGTGCTTCTACACATGTATTTGCTGAACGGTGAATGCACACAGTAATGCACTTTTCTCCCAGCAAATACACTGTTTCTAAGGAAATGGGAACACACTGAGGAGACACTTGTGGGAGCTACTGTGACTAAAACTGAGCTTCCCTACGCACAGGGAAGCAAGAGAAATGCTGATTTCATCAAGCCCAGTTACATACTCAGAATCTGTACTACAGCGCAAATAGGCACGTCTCTTTAGGCATAAAACTCATTTCTGACAAAGTTGCCCAAATGCATCTCAGAAGTGTGCAACTTGTTCCCTGAGTTAGAAAACGTCGAGAAACGGTCGTTTATGCTAGCGCTGTGCTTCTACACATGTATTTGCCGAACGGTGAAAGCGCACAGTAATGCACTTTTCTCCCAGCAAATACACTGTTTCTAAGGAAATGGGAACACACTGAGGAGACACTTGTGGGAGATACTGTGACTAAATCTGAGCTTCCCTCTGCACAGGGAAGCAAGAGAAATACTGATTTCATCAAGCCCAGTTACATACTCAGAATCTGTACTACTCCGCAAATAGGCATGTCTCTTTAGGCAAAAAACTCATTTCTGACAAAGTTGCCCAAATGCATCTCAGAAGTGTGCAACTTGTTCCCTGAGTTAGAAAACGTCGAGAAACGGTCGTTTCTGCTAGTGCTGTGCTTCAACACATGTATTTGCTGAACGGTGAAAGCGCACAGTAATGCACTTTTCTCCCAGCAAATACACTGTTTCTAAGGAAATGGGAACACACTGAGGAGACACTTGTGGGAGCTACTGTGACTAAAACTGAGCTTCCCTACGCACAGGGAAGGAGGAGAAATGCTGATTTCATCAAGCCCAGTTACATACTCAGAATCTGTACTACTGCGCAAATAGGCAAAACTAGTGCATTCTAAAGCACGTCTCTTTGGGCAAAAAACTCATTTCTGACAAAGTTGCCCAAATGCATCTCAGATGTGTGCAACTTGTTCCCTGAGTTTGAAAACATCGAGAAACGGTTGTTTCTGCTAGCGCTGTGCTTCTACACATGTATTTGCTGAACGGGGAAAGCGCACAGTAATGCACTTTTCTCCCAGCAAATACACTGTTTCTAAGGAAGTGGGAACACACTGAGGAGACACTTGTGGGAGATACTGTGACTAAAACTGAGCTTCCCTATGTACAGGGAAGCAAGAGAAATGCTGATTTCATCAAGCCCAGTTACATACTCAGAATCTGTACTACTGCGCAAATAGGCATGTCTCTTAAGGCAAAAAACTCATTTCTGACAAAGTTGCCCAAATGCATCTCAGAAGTGTGCCACTTGTTCCCTGAGTTAGAAAACGTCGAGAAACGGTCGTTTCTGCTAGCGCTGTGCTTCTACACATGTATTTGCTGAACGGTGAATGCACACAGTAATGCACTTTTCTCCCAGCAAATACACTGTTGCTAAGGAAATGGGAACACACTGAGACACTTGTGGGAGCTACTGTGACTAAAACTGAGCTTCCCTATGCCCAGGAAGCAAGAGAAATACTGATTTCATCAAGCCCAGTTACATACTCAGAATCTGTACTACTCCGCAAATAGGGAAAACTAGTGCGTTCTAAAGCACGTCTCTTTAGGCAAAAAACTCATTTCTGACAAAGTTGCCCAAATGCATCTCAGATGTGTGCCACTTGTTCCCTGAGTTAGAAAACGTCAAGCAACGGTCGTTTCTGCTAGCGCTGTGCTTCTACACATGTATTTGCTGAACGGTGAAAGAGCACAGTAATGCACTTTTCTCCCAGCAAATACACTGTTTCTAAGGAAATGGGAACACACTGAGGAGACACTTGTAGGAGCTACTGTGACTAAAACTGAGCTTCCCTACACAAAGAGAAGCAAGAGAAATGCTGATTTCATCAAGCCCAGTTACATACTCAGAATCTGTACTACTGCGCAAATAGGCAAAACTAGTGCATTCTAAAGCACGTCTCTTTAGGCAAAAAACTCATTTCTGACAAAGTTGCCCAAATGCATCTGAGAAGTGTGCAACTTGTTCCCTGAGTTAGAAAACATCGAGAAAGGGTCGTTTCTGCTAGCGCTGTGCTTCTACACATGTATTTGCTGAACGGTGAAAGCGCACAGAAATGCACTTTTCTCCCAGCAAATGCACTGTTTCTAAGGAAATGGGAACACACTGAGGAGACACTTGTGGGAGCTACTGTGACTAAAACTGAGCTTCCCTACGCACAGGGAAGCAAGAGAAATGCTGATTTCATCAAGCCCAGTTACATACTCAGAATCTGTACTACTGCGCAAACAGGCATGTCTCTTTAGGCAAAAAACTCATTTCTGACAAAGTTGCCCAAATGCATCTCAGACGTGTGTAACTTGTTCCCTGAGTTAGGAAACGTCGAGAAACGGTCGTTTCTGCTAGCGCTGTGCTTCTACACATGTATTTGCTGAACGGTGAAAGCGCACAGTAATGCACTTTTCTCCCAGCAAATACACTGTTTATAAGGAAATGGGAACACACTGAGGAGACACTTGTGGGAGCTACTATGACTAAAACTGAGCTTCCCTACGCACAGTGAAGCAAGACAAATGCTGATTTCATCAAGCCCAGTTACATACTCAGAATCTGTACTACTGCGCAAATAGGCAAAACAAGTGCGTTCTAAAGCACGTCTCTTTAGGCAAAAAACTCATTTCTGACAAAGTTGCCCAAATGCATCTCAGAAGTGTGCAACTTGTTCCCTGAGTTAGAAAACGTCGAGAAACGGTCGTTTCTGCTAGCGCTGTGCTTCTACACATGTATTTGCTGAACGGTGAAAGCACACAGTAATGCACTTTTCTCCCAGCAAATACACTGTTTCTAAGGAAATGGGAACACACTGAGGAGACACTTGTGGGAGTTACTGTGTCTAAAACTGAGCTTCCCTACGCACAGGGAAGAAAGGGAAATACTGATTTCATCAAGCGCAGTTACATACTCAGAATCTGTACTACTGCGGAAATAGGCCCGTCTCTTTAGGCATAAAACTCATTTCTGACAAAGTTGCCCAAATGCATCTCAGAAGTGTGCAACTTGTTCCCTGAGTTAGAAAACGTCGAGAAACGGTCGATTCTGCTAGTGCTGTGCTTCAACACATGTATTTGCTGAACGGTGAAAGCGCACAGTAATGCACTTTTCTCCCAGCAAATACACTGTTTCTAAGGAAATGGGAACACACTGAGGAGACACTTGTGGGAGCTACTGTGACTAAAACTGAGCTTCCCTACGCACAGGGAAGCAAGAGAAATGCTGATTTCATCAAGCCCAGTTACATACTCAGAATCTGTACTAGTGCGAAAATAGGCAAAACTAGTGCGTTCTAAAGCACGTCTCTTTAGGCAAAAAACTCATTTCTGACAAAGTTGCCCAGATGCATCTCAGAAGTGTGCAACTTGTTCCCTGAGTTTGAAAACATCGAGAAACGGTCGTTTCTGCTAGCGCTGTGCTTCTACACATGTATTTGCTGAACGGTGAAAGCGCACAGTAATGTACTTTTCTCCCAGCAAATACACTGTTTCTAAGGAACTGGGAACATACTGAGGAGACACTTGTGGGAGATACTGTGACTAAAACTGAGCTTCCCTATGCACAGGGAAGCAAGAGAAATGCTGATTTCATCAAGCCCAGTTACATACTCAGAATCTGTACTACTGCTCAAAGAGGCAAAACTAGTGTGTTCTATAGCACTTCTCTTTAGGCAAAAAACTCATTTCTGACAAAGTTGCCCAAATGCATCTGAGAAGTGTGCAACTTGTTCCCTGAGTTAGAAAACATCGAGAAACGGTCGTTTCTGCTAGCGCTGTGCTTCTACACATGTATTTGCTGAACGGTGAAAGCGCACAGAAATGCACTTTTCTCCCAGCAAATACACTGTTTCTAAGGAAATGGGAACACACTGAGGAGACACTTGTGGGAGCTACTGTGACTAAAACTGAGCTTCCCTACGCACAGGGAAGCAAGAGAAATGCTGATTTCATCAAGCCCAGTTACATACTCAGAATCTGTACTACTGCGCAAACAGGCATGGCTCTTTAGGCAAAAAACTCATTTCTGACAAAGTTGCCCAAATGCATCTCAGACGTGTGTAACTTGTTCCCTGAGTTAGGAAACGTCGAGAAACGGTCGTTTCTGCTAGCGCTGTGCTTCTACACATGTCTTTGCTGAACGGTGAAAGGGCACAGTAATGCACTTTCCTCCCAGCAAATACACTGTTTCTAAGGAAATGGGAACACACTGAGGAGACACTTGTGGGAGCTACTGTGACTAAAACTGAGCTTCCTTACGCACAGGAAAGAAAGGGAAATACTGATTTCATCAAGCGCAGTTACATACTCAGAATCTGTACTACTGCGGAAATAGGCACGTCTCTTTAGGCATAAAACTCATTTCTGACAAAGTTGCCCAAATGCATCTCACAAGTGTGCAACTTGTTCCCTGAGTTAGAAAACGTCGAGAAACGGTCGATTCTGCTAGCGCTGTGCTTCTACACATGTATTTGCTGACCGGTGAATGCACACAGTAATGCACTTTTCTCCCAGCAAATACACTGTTTCTAAGGAAATGGGAACACACTGAGGAGACACTTGTGGGAGCTACTGTGACTAAAACTGAGCTTCCCTACGCACAGGGAAGCAAGAGAAATGCTGATTTCATCAAGCCCAGTTACATACTCAGAATCTGTACTACAGCGCAAATAGGCACGTCTCTTTAGGCATAAAACTCATTTCTGACAAAGTTGCCCAAATGCATCTCAGAAGTGTGCAACTTGTTCCATGAGTTAGAAAACGTCGAGAAACGGTCGTTTCTGCTAGCGCTGTGCTTCTACACATGTATTTGCTGAACGGTGAAAGCGCACAGTAATGCACTTTTCTCCCAGCAAATACACTGTTTCTAAGGAACTGGGAACACACTGAGGAGACACTTGTGGGAACTACTGTGACTAAAACTGAGCTTCCCTACGCACAGGGAAGCAAGAGAAATGCTGATTTCATCAAGCCCAGTTACATACTCAGAATCTGTACTACTGCGCAAATAGGCATGTCTCTTTAGGCAAAAAAGTCATTTCTGACAAAGTTGCCCAAATGCATCTCAGAAGTGTGCAACTTGTTCCCTGAGTTAGAAAACGTCGAGAAACGGTCGTTTCTGCTAGCGCTGTGGTTCTACACGTGTATTTGCTGAACGGTGAAAGCGCACAGTAATGCACTTTTCTCCCAGCAAATACACTGTTTCTAAGGAAATGGGAACACACTGAGGAGACACTTGTGGGAGCTACTGTGAATGCTGATTTCATCAAAGCCAGTTACATACTCAGAATCTGTACTACTGCGCAAATAGGCAAAACTAGGGAGTTCTAAAGGCAAAAAACCCGTTTCTTACGAAGTTGCTCAAATGCATCTCCGAAGTGTGCAACTTGTTCCCTGAGCTCGAAAACGTCGAGAAACGGTCGTTTCTGCTAGCGCTGTGCTTCTACACATGTCTTTGCTGAACGGTGAAAGGGCACAGTAATGCACTGTTCTCCCAGCAAATTCACTGTTTCTAAGGAAATGGGAACACGCTGAGGAGACACTTGTGGGAGCTACTGTGACTAAAACTGAGCTTCCCTACGCACAGAGAAGCAAGAGAAATGCTGATTTCATCAAACCCAGTTACATACTCAGAAGCTGTACTACTGCGCAAATAGGCAAAATTAGTGCGTTCTAAAGCACGTCTCTTTAGGCAAAAAACCCGCTTCTTACGAAGTTTACCAAATGCATCTCCGAAGTGTGCATCTTGTTCCCTGAGTTAGAAAACGTCGAGAAACGGTCGTTTCTGCTACTGCTGTGCTTCTACACATCTCGTTGCTGAATGGTGAATAGGCACAGTAATACACTTTTCTCCCAGCAAATACACTATTTCTAAGGATATGTGAACACACTGAGGAGACAATTGTGGGAGGTACTCTGACTAAAACTGAGCTTCCCTACGCAAAGAGAAGCAAGAGAAATGCTGATTTCATCAAACCCGTTACAAACTCAGAATCTGTAATACTGCGCAAATGGGCAAAACTAGTGCATTCTAAACCACGACCCTGTAGGCAAAAAACCCGTTTCTTATGAAGTTGCACAAATGCATCACCGAAGTGTACAACTTATTCCCTGAGTTAGAAATCGTCAAGAAACGGTCGTTTCTGCTAGCGCTGTGCTTCTACACATGTGTTTGCTGAACGGTGAAAGGGCACAGTAATGCACTTTTCTCCCAGCAAATACACTGTTTCTAAGAAAAGGAGAACACACTGAGGAGACACTTATCGGAGCTACTGTGACTAAAACTGAGCTTCCCTACCCCCAGGGAAGCAGGAGAAATGGTGATTTCATCAAACCCAGTTACATACTCAGAATCTGGACTACTGCGCAAATAGGCAAAACTAGGGTGTTCTAAAGCACGTCTCTTTAGGCAAAAAACCCGTTCCTTACAAAGTTGACCAAATGCATCTCCGAAGTGTGCAACTTGTTCCCTGAGTTAAAAAACATCAAGAAACGGTCGGTTCTGCCAGGGCTTGGCTTCTACACATGTCTTTACTGAACGATGAAAGGGCACAGTAATGCACTTTTCTCCCAGCAAATACACTGTTTCTAAGGAAATGGGAACCCACTGAGGAAACATTTGTGGGAGCTACTGTGACTAAAACCGAGCTTCCCTACGCACAGAGAAGCAAGAGAAATGCTGATTTCATCAAACCCAGTTACATACTCAGAAGCTGTACTACTGCGCAAATAGGCAAAATTAGTGCGTTCTAAAGCACGTCTCTTTAGGAAAAAAACCCGCTTCTTATGAAGTTGCCCAAATGCATCTCCGAAGTGTGCAACTTGTTCCATGAGTTAGAAAACGTCGATAAACGGTCGTTTATACTAGCGCTGTGCTTCTACACATGTCTTTGCTGAACGGTAAAAGGGTGTAGTAATGCACTTTTCTCCCAGCAAATACACTGTTTCTAAGGAAAGGGGAACACACTCAGGAGACACTTGTGGGAGCTACTGTGACTAAACGGTTTTTTTGCCTAAAGAGACATTCTTTAGAACGCACTAGTTTTGCCTAGTTGTGCAGTAGTACAGATTCCGAGTATGTATCTGGGTTTAATGAAATCAGCATTTCTCTTGCTTCCCTGTTCGTAGGGAAGCTCAGTGTTAGTCAGAGTAGCTCCCACAAGTGTCTCCTCAGTGTGTTCGCATTTCCTTAGAAACAGTGTATTTGCTGGGAGAAACGTGCATTACTCTGCCTTTTCCCCGTACAGAAAATACATGTGTAGAAGCACAGCGCTAGCAGAAAGGACACTTTCTCGATGTTTTCTGACACAGGGAACAAGTTGCACACTTCTGAGATGCATTTGGGCAGCTTTGTCAGAAATGAGTTTTTTGCCTAAAGAGACGTGCTTTAGAACGCCCTAGTTTTGCCTATTTGCGCAGTTGTACAGATTCTGAGTGTAACTGTGTTGGATGAAATCAGCATTTCTCTTGCTTCCCTGTGCATAGGGAAGCTCAGTTTCAGTCACATTAATTCCCAGAAGTGCCTCCTCAGTGTGTTCACATTTCCTTAGAAACAGTGTATTGGCTGGGAGAAACGTGCATTACTCTGCCCTTTCACCGTTCAGCAAATACATGTGTAGAAGCACAGCCCTAGCAAAAGGACACTTTCTCGAAGTTTTCTAACACAGGGAACAAGTTACACACTTCTGAGATGCATTTGGGCAGCTTTGTCAGAAATGAGTTTTTCGCCTAAAGAGATGTCCTTTAGAATGCACTAGTTTTGCCTATTTGCAGAGTAGTACAGATTCTGAGTATGTAACTATGTTTGATGATATCAGCATTTCTCTTGCTTCCCTAGGCGTAGAGAAGCTCAGTTTTCCTGACAGTAGCTCCCACAAGTGTCTCTTCAGTGTGTTCACATTTCCTTAGAAACAGTGTATTTGCTGGGAGAAACGTGCATTACTCTGCCTTTTCACCGTACAGCAAATACATGTGTAGAAGCACAGCGCTAGCAGAAAGGACACTTTCTCGACGTTTGCTGGCACAGGGAACAAGTTGCACACTTCTGAGATGCACTTGGGCAGCTTTGTCAGAAATAAGTTTTTTGCCTAAAGAGACGTGCTTTAGAACGCCCTAGTTTTGCCTAGTTGTGCAGTAGTACAGATTCCGAGTATGTATCTGGGTTTGATGAAATCAGCATTTCTCTTGCTTCCCTGTGCGTAGGGAAGATCAGTGTTAGTCACAGTAGCTCCCACAAGTGTCTCCTCAGCGTGTTCCCATTACCTTAGAAACAGTGTATTTGCTGGGAGAAACGTGCATTACTGTGCCCTTTAAGCGTTCAGGAAACACATGTGTAGAAGCACGTCGCTAGCAGAAACGACAGTTTCTCGACGTTTTCTAACTCAGGGAACAAGTTGCACACTTCGGAGATGCATTTAGTCAACTTCTTAAGAAGCGGGTTTTTTGCCTAAAGAGACTTGCTTTAGAACCGCACTAGTTTTACCTATTTGTGCTGTAGTACAGATTCTGAGTATGTAACTGTGTTTGATGAAATCACCATTTCTCTTGCTTCCCTATGCATAGGGAAACTCAGTTTTAGTCACAGTAGCTCCCACAACTGTCTCCTCAGCGTGTTCCCATTTCCTTAGAAACAGTGTATTTGCTGGGAGAAAAGTGTATTACTGTGCCCTTTCAGCGTTCAGTAAATACATGTGTAGAAACACAGTGGTAGCAGAAAGAACACTTTCTCGACGTTTTCTGACACAGGGAACAAGTTGCACACTTCTGAGATGCATTTGGGCAGCTTTGTCAGAAATGAGTTTTTTGCCTAAAGAGACGTGCTTTAGAACGCACTAGTTCTGCCTATTTGCGCAGTTGTACAGATTCTGAGTGTAACTGTGTTGGATGAAATCAGCATTTCTCTTGCATCCCTGTGCGTAGGGAAGCTTAGTTTTAGTCACAGTAGCTCCCACAAGTGTCTCCTCAGTGTGTTCACATTTCCTTAGAAACAGTGTATTTGCTGGGAGAAAAATGCATTACTGTGCCCTTTCACTGTTCAGCAAATACATGTGTAGAAGCACAGCGCTAGCAGAAAGGACCGTTTCTCGATGTTTTCTAACTCAGGAAACAAGTTGCACACTTTGGAGATGCATTTGGGCAACATTGTCAGAAATGAGTTTTTTTCCTATAGAGACATGCTTTAGAACGCCCTAGTTTTGCCTAGTTGTGCAGTATTACAAATTCTGAGTGTAACTGTGTTGGATGAAATCAGCATTTCTCTTGCTTCCCTGTGCATAGGGAAGCTCAGTTTCAGTCACATTAATTCCCAGAAGTGCCTCCTCAGTGTGTTCACATTTCGTTAGAAACAGTGTATTTGCTGGGAGAAATGTGCATTACTGTGCCCTTTCACCTTTAGCAAATACATGTGTAGAAGCACACCGGTAGCACAAACGATCATTTCTTAACGTTTTCTAAATCAGGGAACAAGTTGCACACTTCGGAGATGCATTTGGGCAACCTTGTCAGAAATGAGTTTTTTGCCTAAAGAGACGTGCTTTAGAACGCCCTAGTTTTGCCTAGTTGTGCAGTAGTACAGATTCCGAGTATGTATCTGGGTTTGATGAAATCAGCATTTCTCTTGCTTCCCTGTGCGTAGGGAAGCTCAATGTTAGTCACAGTAGCTCCCACAAGTGTCTCCTCAGTGTGTTCCCATTTCCTTAGAAACAGTTTATTTGCTGGAAGAAAAGTGCATTACTGTGCCCTTTCACTGTTCAGCAAATACATGTGTAGAAGCACAGCGCTAGCAGAAAGGACCGTTTCTCGATGTTTTCTAACTCAGGGAACAAGTTGTACACTTCTGAGATGCATTTGGGCAACTTTGTCAGACATGAGTTTTTTGCCTAAAGAGACGTGCTTTAGAACACACTAGTTCTGCCTATATGCGCAGTAGTACAAATTCTGAATAAGTAACTGTGTTTTATGAAATCAGCATTTCTCTTGCTTCCCTGTGCATAGGAAAGCTCACTTTTAGTAACAGTAGCTCCCACAAGTGTCTCCTCAGTGTGTTCCCATTTCCTTAGAAACAGTGTATTTGGTGGGAGAAAAATGCTTTACTGTGCCCTTTCACTGTTCAGCAAATACATGTGTAGAAGCACAGCGCTAGCAGAAAGGACCGTTTCTCGATGTTTTCTAACTCAGGAAACAAGTTGCACACTTCGGAGATGCATTTGTGCAACATTGTCAGAAATGAGTTTTTTTTTCCTATAGAGACGTGCTTTAGAACGCTGTAGTTTTGCCTATTTGTGCAGTATTACAAATTCTGAGTGTAACTGTGTTGGATGAAATCAGCATTTCTCTTGCTTCCCTGTGCATAGGGAAGCTCAGTTTCAGTCACATTAATTCCCAGAAGTGCCTCCTCAGTGTGTTCACATTTCTTTAGAAACAGTGTATTTGCTGGGAGAAACGTGCATTACTCTGCCTTTTCACCGTACAGCAAATACATGTGTTGAAGCACAGTGGTAGCAGAAATGATCGTTTCTTAACGTTTTCTAAATCAGGGAACAAGTGGCACACTTCGGAGATGCATTTGGGCAACATTGTCAGAAATGAGTTTTTTGCCTAAAGAGACGTGCTTTAGAACGCCCTAGTTTTGCCTAGTTGTGCAGTAGTACAGATTCCGAGTATGTACCTGGGTTTGATGAAATCAGCATTTCTCTTGCTTCCCTGTGCGTAGGGAAGCTCAGTGTTAGTCACAGTAGCTCCCACAAGTGTCTCCTCAGTGTGTTCCCATTTTTTTAGAAACAGTGTATTTGCTGGGAGAAAAATGCATTACTGTGCCCTTTCACCGTTCAGCAAATACATGTGTAGAAGCACAGCGCTAGCAGAAAGGACCGTTTCTCGATGTTTTCTAACTCAGGAAACAAGTTGCACACTTCGGAGATGCATTTGGGCAACATTGTCAGAAATGAGTTTTTTTCCTATAGAGACGTGCTATAGAAGGCAGTAGTTTTGCCTATTTGTGCAGTATTACAAATTCTGAGTGTAACTGTGTTGGATGAAATCAGCATTTCTCTTGCTTCCCTGTGCATATTGAAGCTCAGTTTCAGTCACATTAATTCCCAGAAGTGCCTCCTCAGTGTGTTCACATTTCTTTAGAAACAGTGTATTTGCTGGGAGAAATGTGCATTACTGTGCCCTTTCACCTTTAGCAAATACATGTGTAGAAGCACAGCGGTAGCAGAAATGATCGTTTCTTAACGTTTTCTAAATCAGGGAACAAGTTGCACACTTCGGAGATGCATTTGGGCAACCTTGTCAGAAATGAGTTTTTGGCCTAAAGAGACGTGCTTTAGAACGCCCTAGTTTTGCCTAGTTGTGCAGTAGTACAGATTCCGAGTATGTATCTGGGTTTAATGAAATCAGCATTTCTCTTGCTTCCCTGTGCGTAGGGAAGCTCAGTGTTAGTCAGAGTAGCTCCCACAAGTGTCTCCTCAGTGTGTTCGCATTTCCTTAGAAACAGTGTATTTGCTGGGAGAAACGTGCATTACTCTGCCTTTTCCCCGTACAGAAAATACATGTGTAGAAGCACAGCGCTAGCAGAAAGGACACTTTCACGACGTTTTCTGACACAGGGGACAAGTTGCACACTTCTGAGATGCATTTGGGCAGCTTTGTCAGAAATGAGTTTTTTGCCTAAAGAGACGTGCTTTAGAACGCCCTAGTTTTGCCTATTTGCGCAGTTGTACAGATTCTGAGTGTAACTGTGTTGGATGAAATCAGCATTTCTCTTGCTTCCCTGTGCATAGGGAAGCTAAGTTTCAGTCACATTAATTCCCAGAAGTGCCTCCTCAGTGTGTTCACATTTCCTTAGAAACAGTGTATTGGCTGGGAGAAACGTGCATTACTGTGCGCTTTCACCGTTCAGCAAATACATGTGTAGAAGCACAGCCCTAGCAAAAGGACACTTTCTCGACGTTTTCTAACACAGGGAACAAGTTGCACACTTCTGAGATGCATTTGGGCAGCTTTGTCTGAAATGAGTTTTTCGCCTAAAGAGACGTGCTTTAGAATGCACTAGTTTTGCCTATTTGCAGAGTAGTACAGATTCTGAGTATGTAACTATGTTTGATGAAATCAGCATTTCTCTTGCTTCCCTAGGCGTAGAGAAGTTCAGTTTTCCTCACAGTAGCTCCCACAAGTGTCTCTTCAGTGTGTTCACATTTCCTTAGAAACAGTGTATTTGCTAGGAGAAACGTGCATTACTCTGCCTTTTCACCGTACAGCAAATACATGTGTAGAAGCACAGCGCTAGCAGAAAGGACACTTTCTCGACGTTTGCTGGCACAGGGAACAAGTTGCACACTTCTGAGATGCATTTGGGCAGCTTTGTCAGAAATCAGTTTTTTGCCTAAAGAGACGTGCTTTAGAACGCACTAGTTTTGCCTATTTGCGCAGTTGTACAGATTCTGAGTGTAACTGTGTTGGATGAAATCAGCATTTCTCTTGCATCCCTGTGCGTAGGGAAGCTACGTTTTAGTCACAGTAGCTCCCACAAGTGTCTCCTCAGTGTGTTCCCATTTCCTTAGAAACAGTGTATTTGCTGGGAGAAAAGTGCATTAATGTGCCCTTTCACCGTTCGGTAAATACATGTGTAGAAGCACAGCGGTATCAGAAAGGACCGTTTCTCGATGTTTTCTAACTCAGGAAACAAGTTGCACACTTCGGAGATGCATTTGGGCAATATTGTCAGAAATGAGTTTTTTTCCTATAGAGACGTGCTTTAGAACGCAGTAGTTTTGCCTATTTGTGCAGTATTACAAATTCTGAGTGTAACTGTGTTGGATGAAATCAGCATTTCTCTTGCTTCCCTGTGCATAGGGAAGCTCAGTTTCAGTCACATTAATTCCCAGAAGTGCCTCCTCAGTGTGTTCACATTTCTTTAGAAACAGTGTATTTGCTGGGAGAAATGTGCATTACTGTGCCCTTTCACCTTTAGCAAATACATGTGTAGAAGCACAGCGGTATCAGAAACGATCGTTTCTTAATGTTTTCTAAATCAGGGAACAAGTTGCACACTTCGGAGATGCATTTGGGCAACCTTGTCAGAAATGAGTTTTTGCCTAAAGAGACGTGCTTTAGAACGCCCTAGTTTTGCCTAGTTGTGCAGTAGTACAGATTCCGAGTATGTATCTGGGTTTGATGCAATCAGCATTTCTCTTGCTTCCCTGTGCGTAGGGAAGCTCAGTGTTAGTCACAGTAGCTCCCACAAGTGTCTCCTCAGTGTGTTCGCATTTCCTTAGAAACAGTGTATTTGCTGGGAGAAACGTACATTACTCTGCCCTTTCACCGTTCAGCAAAGACATGTGTAGAAGCACAGCCCTAGCAAAAGGACACTTTCTCGACGTTTTCTAACACAGGGAACAAGTTGCACACTTCTGAGATGCATTTGGGCAGCATTGTCAGAAATGAGTTTTTTGCCTAAAGAGACCTGCTTTAGAACGCACTACTTTTGCCTATTTGCCCAGTTGTACAGATTCTGAGTGTAACTGTGGTGGATGAAATCAGCATTTATCTTGCTTCCCTGGGCATAGAGAAGCTACGTTTTAGTCACAGTAGCTCCCACAAGTGTCTCCTCAGTGTGTTCCCATTCCTAAGAAACAGTGTATTTGCTGGGAGAAACGTGCATTGCTATGCCTTTTCACCGTTCAGCAAATACATGTGTAGAAGCACAGCGCTAGCAGAAAGGACACTTTCTCGATGTTTTCTAACATAGAGAAAAAGTTGCACACTTCTGAGATGCATTTGGGCAGCTTTGTCAGAAATGAGTTTTTTGCCTAAAGAGACGTGCTTTAGAACGCACTAGTTTTGCCTATTTGCGCAGTTGTACAGATTCTGAGTGTAACTGTTTTGGATGAAATCCGCATTTCTCTTGCTTCCCTGTGCATAGGAAAGCTCACTTTTAGTCACAGTAGCTCCCACAAGTGTCTCCTCAGTGTGTTCACATTTCCTTAGAAACAGTGTATTTGCTGGGAGAAACGTGCATTACTCTGCCCTTTCACCGTTCAGCAAATACATGTGTAGAAGCACAGCCCTAGCAAAAGGACACTTTCTCGACGTTTTCTAACACAGGGAACAAGTTGCACACTTCTGAGATGCATTTGGGCAGCTTTGTCAGAAATGAGTTTTTCGCCTAAAGAGACGTGCTTTAGAATGCACTAGTTTTGCCTATTTGCAGAGTAGTACAGATTCTGAGTATGTAACTATGTTTGATGAAATCAGCATTTCTCTTGCATCCCTGTGCGTAGGGAAGGTTAGTTTTAGTCACAGTAGCTCCCACAAGTTTCTCCTCAGTGTGTTCCCATTTCCTTAGTAACAGTGTATTAGCTTTGAGAAACGTGCATTCCTCTGCCTTTTCACCGTACAGCAAATACATGTGTAGAAGCACAGCGCTAGCAGAAAGGACACTTTCTCGACGTTTGCTGACACAGGGAACAAGTTGCACACTTCTGAGATGCATTTGGGCAGTTTTGTCAGAAATGAGTTTTTTGCCTAAAGAGACGTGCTTTAGAACGCCCTAGTTTTGCCTAGTTGTGCAGTAGTACAGATTCCGAGTATGTATCTGGGTTTGATGAAATCAGCATTTCTCTTACTTCCCTGTGCGTAGGGAAGATCAGTGTTAGTCACAGTAGCTCCCACAAGTGTCTCCTCAGTGTGTTCACATTTCCTTAGAAACAGTGTATTTGCTGGGAGAAAAGTACATTACAGTGCCCTTTCACTGTTCAGCAAATACATGTGTAGAAGCACAGCGCTAGCAGTAAGGACCGTTTCTCGATGTTTTCTAACTCAGGGAAGAAGTTGCACACTTCTGAGATGCATTTGGGCCACTTTGTCAGACATGAGTTTTTTGCCTAAAGAGACGTGCTTTAGAACGCCCTAGTTTTGACTAGTTGTGCAGTAGTACAGATTCCGAGTATGTATCTTGGTTTGATGAAATTAGCATTTCTCTTGCTTCCCTGTGCGTAGGGAAGCTCAGTGTTAGTCACAGAAGCTCCCACAAGTTTCTCCTCAGTGTGTTCACATTTCCTTAGAAACAGTGTATTTGCTGGGAGAAACGTGCATTAATCTGCCTTTTCACCATACAGTAAATACATGTGAAGAAGCACAGCGCTAGCAGAAAGGACACTTTCTCGACGTTTGCTGACACAGGGAACAAGTTGCACACTTCTGAGATACATTTGGGCAGCTTTGTCAGAAATGAGTTTTTTGCCTAAAGAGACGTGCTTTAGAACGCCCTAGTTTTGCCTAGTTGTGCAGTCATCCAGATTCCGTGTATGTATGTGGGTTTGATGAAATCACCATTTCTCTTGCTTCCCTGTGCGTAGGGAAGCTCAGTGTTAGTCACAGTAGCTCCCACAAGTGTCTCCTCAGTGTGTTCACATTTCCTTAGAAACAGTTTATTTGCTGGGAGAAAAGTGCATTACAGTGCCCTTTCACTGTTCAGCAAATACATGTGTAGAAGCACAGTGCTAGCAGAAAGGACCGTTTGTCGATGTTTTCTAACTCAGGGAACAAGTTGTATACTTCTGAGATGCATTTGGGCAACTTTGTCAGACATGAGTTTTTTGCCTAAAGAGACTTGCTTTAGAACACACTAGTTCTGCCTATTTGCGCAGTAGTACAAATTCTGAATAAGTAACTGTGTTTGATGAAATCAGCATTTCTCTTGCTTCCCCGTGCATAGGAAAGCTCACTTTTAGTCACAGTAGCTCCCACAAGTGTCTCCTCAGTGTGTTCACATTTCCTTAGAAACAGTGTATTTGCTGGGAGAAACGTGCATTACTCTGCCCTTTCACCGTTCAGCAAATACATGTGTAGAAGCACAGCCTTAGCAAAAGGATACTTTCTCGACGTTTTCTAACACAGGGAACAAGTTGCATACTTCTGAGATGCATTTGGGCAGCTTTGTCAGAAATGAGTTTTTCGCCTAAAGAGACGTGCTTTAGAATGCACTAGTTTTGCCTATTTGCAGAGTAGTACGGATTCTGAGTATGTAACTGTGTTTGATGAAATCAGAATTTCTCTTGCTTCCCTAGGCGTAGAGAAGCTCAGTTTTGCTCACAGTAGCTCCCACAAGTGTCTCCTCTGTGTGTTCCCATTTCCTTAGAAACAGTGTATTTGCTGGGAGAAACGTGCATTACTCTGCCTTTTCACCGTACAGCAAATACATGTGTAGAAGCACAGCGCTAGCAGAAAGGACACTTTCTCGACGTTTGCTGACACAGGGAACAAGTTGCACACTTCTGAGATGCATTTGGGCAGCTTTGTCAGAAATGAGTTTTTTGCCTAAAGAGACGTGCTTTAGAACGCACTAGTTTTGCCTATTTGCGCAGTTGTACAGATTCTGAGTGTAACTGTGTTGGATGAAATCAGCATTTCTCTTGCATCCCTGTGCGTAGGGAAGCTTAGTTTTAGTCACAGTAGCTCCCACAAGTGTCTCCTCAGTGTGTTCACATTTCCTTAGAAACAGTGTATTTGCTGGGAGAAAAATGCATTACTGTGCCCTTTCACTGTTCAGCAAATACATTTGTAGAAGCACAGCGCTAGCAGAAAGCACCGTTTCTCGATGTTTTCTAACTCAGGAAACAAGTTGCACACTTCGGAGATGCATTTGGGCAACATTGTCAGAAATGAGTTTTTTTTCCTATATAGACGTGCTTTAGAACGCAGTAGTTTTGCCTATTTGTGCAGTATTACGAATTCTGAGTGTAACTGTGTTGGATGAAATCAGCATTTCTCTTGCTTCCCTGTGCATAGGGAAGCTCAGTTTCAGTCACATTAATTCCCAGAAGTGCCTCCTCAGTGTGTTCACATTTCTTTAGAAACAGTGTATTTACTGGGAGAAATGTGCATTACTGTGCCCATTCACCTTTAGCAAATACATGTGTAGAAGCACAGCGGTAGCAGAAACGATCATTTCTTAACGTTTTCTAAATCAGGGAACAAGTTGCACACTTCGGAGATGCATTTGGGCAACCTTGTCAGAAATGAGTTTTTTGCCTAAAGAGACGTGCTTTAGAACGCCCTAGTTTTGCCTAGTTGTGCAGTAGTACAGATTCCGAGTATGTATCTGGGTTTGATGAAATCAGCATTTCTCTTGCTTCCCTGTGCGTAGGGAAGCTCAGTTTTAGTCACAGTAGCTCCCACAAGTGTCTCCTCAGTGTGTTCCCATTTCCTAAGAAACAGTGTATTTGCTGGGAGAAAAGTGCATTACTGTGCCCTTTCACCGTTCAGCAAAGACATGTGTAGAAGCACAGCGCTAGCTAAAGGACCGTTTGTCGATGTTTTCTAACTCAGGGAACAAGTTGTATACTTCTGAGATGCATTTGGGCAACTTTGTCAGACATGAGTTTTTTGCCTAAAGAGACGTGCTTTAGAACACACTAGTTCTACCTATTTGCGCAGTAGTACAAATTCTGAATAAGTAACTGTGTTTTATGAAATCAGCATTTCTCTTGCTTCCCTGTGCATAGGAAAGCTCAATTTTAGTCACAGTAGCTCCCACAAGTGTCTCCTCAGTTTGTTCCCATTTCCTTAGAAACAGTGTATTTGCTGGGAGAAACGTGCATTACTGTGCCCTTTCATCGTTCAGTAAATACATGTGTAGAAGCACGCGCTAGCAGAAACGACCGTTTCTCAACGTTTTCTAACACAGGGAACAAGTTGCACACTTCTGAGATGCATTCGGGCAACTTTGTCAGAAATGAGTTTTTTTCCTATAGAGACGTGCTTTAGAACGCAGTAGTTTTGCCTATTTGTGCAGTATTACAAATTCTGAGTGTAACTGTGTTGGATGAAATCAGCATTTCTCTTGCTTCCCTGTGCATAGGGAAGCTCAGTTTCAGTCACATTAATTCCCAGAAGTGCCTCCTCAGTGTGTTCACATTTCTTTAGAAACAGTGTATTTGCTGGGAGAAATGTGCATTACTGTGCCCTTTCACCTTTAGCAAATACATGTGTAGAAGCACAGCGGTATCAGAAACGATCGTTTCTTAATGTTTTCTAAATCAGGGAACAAGTTGCACACTTCGGAGATGCATTTGGGCAACCTTGTCAGAAATGAGTTTTTGCCTAAAGAGACGTGCTTTAGAACGCCCTAGTTTTGCCTAGTTGTGCAGTAGTACAGATTCCGAGTATGTATCTGGGTTTGATGCAATCAGCATTTCTCTTGCTTCCCTGTGCGTAGGGAAGCTCAGTGTTAGTCACAGTAGCTCCCACAAGTGTCTCCTCAGTGTGTTCGCATTTCCTTAGAAACAGTGTATTTGCTGGGAGAAACGTACATTACTCTGCCCTTTCACCGTTCAGCAAAGACATGTGTAGAAGCACAGCCCTAGCAAAAGGACACTTTCTCGACGTTTTCTAACACAGGGAACAAGTTGCACACTTCTGAGATGCATTTGGGCAGCATTGTCAGAAATGAGTTTTTTGCCTAAAGAGACCTGCTTTAGAACGCACTACTTTTGCCTATTTGCCCAGTTGTACAGATTCTGAGTGTAACTGTGGTGGATGAAATCAGCATTTATCTTGCTTCCCTGGGCATAGAGAAGCTACGTTTTAGTCACAGTAGCTCCCACAAGTGTCTCCTCAGTGTGTTCCCATTCCTAAGAAACAGTGTATTTGCTGGGAGAAACGTGCATTGCTATGCCTTTTCACCGTTCAGCAAATACATGTGTAGAAGCACAGCGCTAGCAGAAAGGACACTTTCTCGATGTTTTCTAACATAGAGAAAAAGTTGCACACTTCTGAGATGCATTTGGGCAGCTTTGTCAGAAATGAGTTTTTTGCCTAAAGAGACGTGCTTTAGAACGCACTAGTTTTGCCTATTTGCGCAGTTGTACAGATTCTGAGTGTAACTGTTTTGGATGAAATCCGCATTTCTCTTGCTTCCCTGTGCATAGGAAAGCTCACTTTTAGTCACAGTAGCTCCCACAAGTGTCTCCTCAGTGTGTTCACATTTCCTTAGAAACAGTGTATTTGCTGGGAGAAACGTGCATTACTCTGCCCTTTCACCGTTCAGCAAATACATGTGTAGAAGCACAGCCCTAGCAAAAGGACACTTTCTCGACGTTTTCTAACACAGGGAACAAGTTGCACACTTCTGAGATGCATTTGGGCAGCTTTGTCAGAAATGAGTTTTTCGCCTAAAGAGACGTGCTTTAGAATGCACTAGTTTTGCCTATTTGCAGAGTAGTACAGATTCTGAGTATGTAACTATGTTTGATGAAATCAGCATTTCTCTTGCATCCCTGTGCGTAGGGAAGGTTAGTTTTAGTCACAGTAGCTCCCACAAGTTTCTCCTCAGTGTGTTCCCATTTCCTTAGTAACAGTGTATTAGCTTTGAGAAACGTGCATTCCTCTGCCTTTTCACCGTACAGCAAATACATGTGTAGAAGCACAGCGCTAGCAGAAAGGACACTTTCTCGACGATTGCTGACACAGGGAACAAGTTGCACACTTCTGAGATGCATTTGGGCAGTTTTGTCAGAAATGAGTTTTTTGCCTAAAGAGACGTGCTTTAGAACGCCCTAGTTTTGCCTAGTTGTGCAGTAGTACAGATTCCGAGTATGTATCTGGGTTTGATGAAATCAGCATTTCTCTTACTTCCCTGTGCGTAGGGAAGATCAGTGTTAGTCACAGTAGCTCCCACAAGTGTCTCCTCAGTGTGTTCACATTTCCTTAGAAACAGTGTATTTGCTGGGAGAAAAGTACATTACAGTGCCCTTTCACTGTTCAGCAAATACATGTGTAGAAGCACAGCGCTAGCAGTAAGGACCGTTTCTCGATGTTTTCTAACTCAGGGAAGAAGTTGCACACTTCTGAGATGCATTTGGGCCACTTTGTCAGACATGAGTTTTTTGCCTAAAGAGACGTGCTTTAGAACGCCCTAGTTTTGACTAGTTGTGCAGTAGTACAGATTCCGAGTATGTATCTTGGTTTGATGAAATTAGCATTTCTCTTGCTTCCCTGTGCGTAGGGAAGCTCAGTGTTAGTCACAGAAGCTCCCACAAGTTTCTCCTCAGTGTGTTCCCATTTCCTTAGAAACAGTGTATTTGCTGGGAGAAACGTGCATTAATCTGCCTTTTCACCATACAGTAAATACATGTGAAGAAGCACAGCGCTAGCAGAAAGGACACTTTCTCGACGTTTGCTGACACAGGGAACAAGTTGCACACTTCTGAGATACATTTGGGCAGCTTTGTCAGAAATGAGTTTTTTGCCTAAAGAGACGTGCTTTAGAACGCCCTAGTTTTGCCTAGTTGTGCAGTCATCCAGATTCCGTGTATGTATGTGGGTTTGATGAAATCACCATTTCTCTTGCTTCCCTGTGCGTAGGGAAGCTCAGTGTTAGTCACAGTAGCTCCCACAAGTGTCTCCTCAGTGTGTTCACATTTCCTTAGAAACAGTTTATTTGCTGGGAGAAAAGTGCATTACAGTGCCCTTTCACTTTTCAGCAAATACATGTGTAGAAGCACAGCGCTAGCAGAAAGGACCGTTTGTCGATGTTTTCTAACTCAGGGAACAAGTTGTATACTTCTGAGATGCATTTGGGCAACTTTGTCAGACATGAGTTTTTTGCCTAAAGAGACTTGCTTTAGAACACACTAGTTCTGCCTATTTGCGCAGTAGTACAAATTCTGAATAAGTAACTGTGTTTGATGAAATCAGCATTTCTCTTGCTTCCCCGTGCATAGGAAAGCTCACTTTTAGTCACAGTAGCTCCCACAAGTGTCTCCTCAGTGTGTTCACATTTCCTTAGAAACAGTGTATTTGCTGGGAGAAACGTGCATTACTCTGCCCTTTCACCGTTCAGCAAATACATGTGTAGAAGCACAGCCTTAGCAAAAGGATACTTTCTCGACGTTTTCTAACACAGGGAACAAGTTGCATACTTCTGAGATGCATTTGGGCAGCTTTGTCAGAAATGAGTTTTTCGCCTAAAGAGACGTGTTTTAGAATGCACTAGTTTTGCCTATTTGCAGAGTAGTACGGATTCTGAGTATGTAACTGTGTTTGATGAAATCAGAATTTCTCTTGCTTCCCTAGGCGTAGAGAAGCTCAGTTTTGCTCACAGTAGCTCCCACAAGTGTCTCCTCAGTGTGTTCCCATTTCCTTAGAAACAGTGTATTTGCTGGGAGAAACGTGCATTACTCTGCCTTTTCACCGTACAGCAAATACATGTGTAGAAGCACAGCGCTAGCAGAAAGGACACTTTCTCGACGTTTGCTGACACAGGGAACAAGTTGCACACTTCTGAGATGCATTTGGGCAGCTTTGTCAGAAATGAGTTTTTTGCCTAAAGAGACGTGCTTTAGAACGCACTAGTTTTGCCTATTTGCGCAGTTGTACAGATTCTGAGTGTAACTGTGTTGGATGAAATCAGCATTTCTCTTGCATCCCTGTGCGTAGGGAAGCTTAGTTTTAGTCACAGTAGCTCCCACAAGTGTCTCCTCAGTGTGTTCACATTTCCTTAGAAACAGTGTATTTGCTGGGAGAAAAATGCATTACTGTGCCCTTTCACTGTTCAGCAAATACATTTGTAGAAGCACAGCGCTAGCAGAAAGCACCGTTTCTCGATGTTTTCTAACTCAGGAAACAAGTTGCACACTTCGGAGATGCATTTGGGCAACATTGTCAGAAATGAGTTTTTTTTCCTATATAGACGTGCTTTAGAACGCAGTAGTTTTGCCTATTTGTGCAGTATTACGAATTCTGAGTGTAACTGTGTTGGATGAAATCAGCATTTCTCTTGCTTCCCTGTGCATAGGGAAGCTCAGTTTCAGTCACATTAATTCCCAGAAGTGCCTCCTCAGTGTGTTCACATTTCTTTAGAAACAGTGTATTTACTGGGAGAAATGTGCATTACTGTGCCCATTCACCTTTAGCAAATACATGTGTAGAAGCACAGCGGTAGCAGAAACGATCATTTCTTAACGTTTTCTAAATCAGGGAACAAGTTGCACACTTCGGAGATGCATTTGGGCAACCTTGTCAGAAATGAGTTTTTTGCCTAAAGAGACGTGCTTTAGAACGCCCTAGTTTTGCCTAGTTGTGCAGTAGTACAGATTCCGAGTATGTATCTGGGTTTGATGAAATCAGCATTTCTCTTGCTTCCCTGTGCGTAGGGAAGCTCAGTTTTAGTCACAGTAGCTCCCACAAGTGTCTCCTCAGTGTGTTCCCATTTCCTAAGAAACAGTGTATTTGCTGGGAGAAAAGTGCATTACTGTGCCCTTTCACCGTTCAGCAAAGACATGTGTAGAAGCACAGCGCTAGCTAAAGGACCGTTTGTCGATGTTTTCTAACTCAGGGAACAAGTTGTATACTTCTGAGATGCATTTGGGCAACTTTGTCAGACATGAGTTTTTTGCCTAAAGAGACGTGCTTTAGAACACACTAGTTCTACCTATTTGCGCAGTAGTACAAATTCTGAATAAGTAACTGTGTTTGATGAAATCAGCATTTCTCTTGCTTCCCTGTGCATAGGAAAGCTCAATTTTAGTCACAGTAGCTCCCACAAGTGTCTCCTCAGTTTGTTCCCATTTCCTTAGAAACAGTGTATTTGCTGGGAGAAACGTGCATTACTGTGCCCTTTCATCGTTCAGTAAATACATGTGTAGAAGCACGCGCTAGCAGAAACGACTGTTTCTCAACGTTTTCTAACACAGGGAACAAGTTGCACACTTCTGAGATGCATTCGGGCAACTTTGTCAGAAATGAGTTTTTTTCCTATAGAGACGTGCTTTAGAACGCAGTAGTTTTGCCTATTTGTGCAGTATTACAAATTCTGAGTGTAACTGTGTTGGATGAAATCAGCATTTCTCTTGCTTCCCTGTGCATAGGGAAGCTCAGTTTCAGTCACATTAATTCCCAGAAGTGCCTCCTCAGTGTGTTCACATTTCTTTAGAAACAGTGTATTTGCTGGGGGAAAAGTGCATTACTGTGCCCTTTCACCTTTAGCAAATACATGTGTAGAAGCACAGCGGTAGTAGAAATGATCGTTTCTTAACGTTTTCTAAATCAGGGAACAAGTTGCACACTTCGGAGATGCATTTGGGCAACCTTGTCAGAAATGAGTTTTTTGCCTAAAGAGACGTGCTTTAGAACGCCCCAGTTTTGCCTAGTTGTGCAGTAGTACAGATTCCGAGTATGTATCTGGGTTTGATGAAATCAGCATTTCTCTTGCATCCCTGTGCGTAGCGAAGCTTAGTTTTAGTCACAGTAGCTCCCACAAGTGTCTCCTCAGTGTGTTCACATTTCCCTAGAAACAGTGTATACGCTGGGAGAAACGTGCATTACTGCGCCCTTTCAGCGTTCAGTAAATACATGTGTAGAAGCACAGCGCTAGCAGAAACGACCATTTCTCACCGTTTTCTAACTCAGGGAACAAGTTGCACACTTCTGAGATGCATTTGGGCATCTTTGTCAGACATGAGTTTTTTGCCTCAAGAGACATGCTTTAGAACATACTAGTTCTGCCTATTTGCGCAGTAGTACAAATTTTGAATAAGTAACTGTGTTTGATGAAATCAGCATTTCTCTTGCTTCCCTGTGCAAAGGGAAGCTCAGTTTTAGTCACAGTAGCTCCCACAAGTGTCTCCTCAAATTGTTCACATTTCCTCAGAAGCAGTGTATTTGCTTGGAGAAACGTGCATTACTGTGCCGAGTCACCGTTCAGCAAATACATGTGTAGAAGCACAGCGCTAACAGAAACGACCATTTCTCGACGTTTTCTTACTTAGGGAACAAGTAGCACACTTCTGAGATGCATTTGGGCAGCTTTGTCAGAAATGAATTTTTTGCCTAAAGAGACCTGCTTTAGAACGCACTACTTTTGCCTATTTGCCCAGTTGTACAGATTCTGAGTGTAACTGTGTTGGATGAAATCAGCATTCATCTTGCGTCCCTGGGCATAGAGAAGCTACGTTTTAGTCACAGTAGCTCCCACAAGTGTCTCCTCAGTGTGTTCCCATTTCCTAAGAAACAGTGTATTTGCTGGGAGAAACATGCATTGCTATGCCTTTTCACCATTCAGCAAATACATGTGTAGAAGCACAGCGCTAGCAGAAAGGACACTTTCTCGATATTTTCTAACACAGAGAACAAGTTGCACACTTCTGAGATGCATTTGGGCAGCTTTGTCAGAAATGAGTTTTTTGCCTAAAGAGACGTGCTTTAGAACGCACTAGTTTTGCCTATTTGCGCAGTTGTACAGATTCTGAGTGTAACTGTTTTGGATGAAATCAGCATTTCTCTTGCTTCCCTGTGCATAGGAAAGCTCACTTTTAGTCACAGTAGCTCCCACAAGTGTCTCCTCAGTGTGTTCACATTTCCTTAGTAACAGTGTATTTGCTGGGAGAAATGTGCATTACTGTGCCCTTTCACCTTTAGCAAATACATGTGTAGAAGCACAGCGGTAGCAGAAACGATCGTTTCTTAACGTTTTCTAAATCAGGGAACAAGTTGCACACTTCGGAGATGCATTTGGGCAACCTTGTCAGAAATGAGTTTTTTGCCTAAAGAGACGTGCTTTAGAACGCCCTAGTTTTGCCTAGTTGTGCTGTAGTACAGATTCCGAGTATGTATCTGGGTTTGATGAAATCAGCATTTCTCTTGCTTCCCTGTGCGTAGGGAAGCTCAGTGTTAGTCAGAGTAGCTCCCACAAGTGTCTCCTCAGTGTGTTCCCATTTCCTTAGAAACAGTGTATTTGCTGGGAGAAAAGTGCATTACTGTGACCTTTCACTGTTCAGCAAATACATGTGTAGAAGGACAGCGCTAGCAGAAACGACCGTTTCTCGATGTTTTCTAACTCAGGAAACAAGTTGCACACTTCGGAGATGCATTTGGGCAACATTGTCAGAAATGAGTTTTTTGCCTAAAGATACGGGCTTTAGAACGCACTAGTTTTGCCTATTTATGCAGTAGTACAGATTCTGAGTATGTAACTGGGTTTGATGAAATCAGCATTTCTCTTGCTTCCCTGTGCGTAGGGAAGCTCAGTTTTAGTCACAGTAGCTCCCACAAGTGTCTCCTCAGTGTGTTCCCATTTCCTTAGAAACAGTGTATTTGCTGGGAGAAAAGTGCATTACTGTGCCCTTTCACTGTTCAGCAAATACATGTGTAGAAGGACAGCGCTAGCAGAAACGACCGTTTCTCGATGTTTTCTAACTCAGGAAACAAGTTGCACACTTCGGAGATGCATTTGGGCAACATTGTCAGAAATGAGTTTTTTGCCTAAAGATACGGGCTTTAGAACGCACTAGTTTTGCCTATTTGCGCAGTAGTACAGATTCTGAGTATGTAACTGGGTTTGATGAAATCAGCATTTCTCTTGCTTCCCTGTGTGTAGGGAAGCTCAGTTTTAGTCACAGTAGCTCCCACAAGTGTCTCCTCAGTGTGTTCCCATTTCCTTAGCAACAGTGTATTTGCTGGGAGAAAAGTGCATTACTGTGCGCTTTCACCGTTCAGCAAATACATGTGTAGAAGCACAGCGCTAGCAGAAACGACCGTTTCTCGACGTTTTCTAACTCGGGGAACAAGTTGCACACTTCTGAGATGCATTTGGGCAACTTTGTCAGAAATGAGTTTTTTGCCTAAAGAGAAGTGCTGTAGAATGCAGTAGTCTGGCCTATTTGCGCAGTAGTTCAGATTCTGAGTATGTTACTGTGTTCGATGAAATGAGCATTTTTCTTGCTTCCCTCTCCATAGGGAATCTCAGATTTACTCACTGTACCTCTCACTAGTGTCTCCTCAATGTGTTCACATTTGCTTAGAAACAGTGTATTTGCTGGGAGAAACGTGCATTACTGTGTCCTTTCACTGTTCAGCAAATACATGCACAGCGCTAGCAGAAACGACCGTTTCTCCACAGTTTCTAACTCAGGGAACAAGTTGCACACTTCTGAGATGCATTTGGGCAACGTTGTCAGAAATGAGTTTTTTGCCTAAAAGACGTGCTTTAGAAGGCACTAGTTTTGCCTATTTGCGCAGTAGTACAGATTCTGAGTATGTAACTGGGTTTGATGAAATCAGCATTTCTCTTGCTTCCCTGTGCGTAGGGTAGCTCAGTTTTAGTCACAGTAGCTCCCACAAGTGTCTCCTCAGTGTGTTCCCATTTCCTTAGAAACAGTGTATTTGCTGGGAGAAACGTGCATTACTGTGCCCTTTCACCGTTCAGCAAATACATGTGTAGAAGCACAGCGGTAACAGAAACGACTGTTTCTCGACGTTTTCTAACACAGGGAACAAGTTGCACACTTCTGAGATGCATTTGGGCAACTTTGTCAGAAATGAGTTTTTTGCCTAAAGAGAGAAGTGCTTTAGAACTCACTATTTTTGCCTATGTGCGCAGTAGTACAGATCATGTGTTTCTGTACAGGTCCCTTTTCACCAACCACACCTCACCTTTGGAAAGCACAATTCCTGGGGTGGGGGCAGTGGGTCCTATGTTTTTCTTCATGTGTGGTCTGAGGAGCCTGCAAACTCCCATCCTGCCAAAGGGCCTGCTGAGTGGAACCATCTCACTAAGTCCCAAACAAAAGTTAGGAGAGTGAGAGAATTGCCTGGACAGAGGATACCACACTGCCATTAGGACACATTCCATACAGTTAAGAGCAATATAGACTGGATGAAAAATAATACAGAAAGGATCATTCAAATTACATGTAGTATACCATGGATTATCGCAAAAATCCTTAATGCAATTGGATGAAATTTTGTGATGTCCTTTCTTCTGGAAGGCACTCTTAGTGATTTTAATATCATAATGCTTTAATAGTTGGCTTCTTAATGAACTGATGTTTAAAATACTTTCTAAGTTTCACTATTGATTAACATAGCACCCAACGTTCATTTCAAGAGTTTACATATTTTAAAAAAGGCCCCCTGGACTTACTTTTATGTTTTAAACTTTACACAGTCTTGACTTGTATGCAAAAATTATTTTCATGTATTTTCTATGGAAATGGATTCTTGATTAAATAATTTGCATACGATATTACAGTTGTCCTTAGCACAGTCCTTGGATTTAGAGTAAACTGAACCAAATCCAGCTACCTTCTAGTTTGTCACAGTAGTAATAACCACAAGAGTGACAGCTTCTGCCCTAAAAATGAAAACTCACTGTCAAGCTAGTTCCTGTTGTAAAGCATTTTTTTCTTAGTTATAAATGCTGTGGCATAAAATGCTAATGGAATTTTGCACTGGCACACTTTTAAAAATTTGAGACTTGTGAGATGTTTGACACTTCTGGGATTTTTATCTAAATAAAGACAATGAAGGAATTTACCAGTATCACACCATTCTTTCTATGAAGCAAAATCTACTAAGTAGCCAGAATTATCGCTATGAAATGAATTCTGGGACAGAAAGCCCTAAATGGATGCGTACAAATACACTCAACTGAACTCTGACAAACGAATGAACGAAACTGAATGGAAAGGGAAAACTTTCCTATGAGAACAATTGGCTGCCCAAGAAAATAACAGTCTAGAAAGACCCTGTACCATTCATAAAAGTAACTAAGGAAGACTTGTCAATTAAAACAACACAGACCAACAACAGTAACAACAACAACAACAACAACAACAACAACAACAAACAACAAAACCGAACCTACAACTCCTTGTAGGCATAAGGTAACTCAAATGCTGATTTCTGTACCCCACCCCCATACCTGGTTGCAGGCCTTGTTCTGAGAATTTCATGTCTCGATGGTGTGTAAACACGGCTCCCCAATTGGCCCTCTGATATGTCAATAAAACATCTTACAGTCAGTTGCAGGGCAGGCGAGAGAATAGAGCTGGACTTCCTGCCAGCCAAGGAAGGAGGAGTTAGAAGAGGAAGTAGAGGATTCAGGCATAGGCAGAGGTGCAGGAGAGATAAAAAAATTTAACTGGAGCAAAGAAAGAACTAAAAATCAAGTAACTTGGGAATTTTGGCAAAGATGGAGTCAGAATAACACAGAGGGAAAAGAATAGACTTAAGCTGCTCAAGATTGTGCAGTAAAGCTTTATAAACAAGCATAGCACAGTCGAAATTGCTTTTTGTGATAAGAAATAAGGCTAAGAAATAAACTAAGAGAAACAAACAGTTATATAAAAATAAATGAAACAACTGCTAGAAGAAAACTTTAAAAATCTAGGTAACCTTGGTGTGCTGGTTGGCTTTTGTCAATTTGAGACAAACCCAGACATATCTGGGAAGAGGATATCTTAGCTGAGAAAAAAGGCCTCCATCAGATTGGCCTGTAGACAAGTCTTTGGGGGGTCCAGCCTACTGTGGTGGTGCCACCCTTGGGCAGGTAGTATAATTTATGTGTTTGACATAGGACTGGTATTCAAAAATGTATGATGGATGCTTAAAACGTAGCCACAAGAATGAGATCATTAAAATGGCCCAAAAACTCTGAGCAGATACATTTTCAAGGAAGATATAATTTGGGCACTAAGTTAATAGAGTAATGTCCTCTTTCACTATGGAATTGCAAATTGAAACAAAGAGACACTGTTGCTTGCCTGTCAGAATGGCCAAGGTTCAGTTCACAACCCCAAGTGCTGGGAAGAACATGGAACAAGTAGTGGTAGTTGAAGTATGAAATTCCACAGCCATGCAGGATCCTCCTCAGGATTAACGACTTGAAAACGCTAATCGCACATTAATAAAGAAGGAAAAGCAAATGGAAACCCGCTATGGGACTCTCACCTAATGTCCAAGAGGACAGCTGTTAGCCAAGTGAAAGGAAACCAAGCACATGGATGTTAATAAATATGTAAAGGCCCTGGAACTTCGTGCTCTGCTTGTGGGGATGTAAAACAGGGTGGTTCCATGGGAACCCATCAGGGTAGTGGGTCTCAGAAAAGCAAGAACCTGAATCGTCACTTGTTCTAATGCTCAGTTCCAGGGTTGTGGACTTAGGAACTGATGTGAGAGACAGGAGTCCCAGCAGGGAGTGTGTACCCAGGTTCACAGAAGCTTTATTTATACCAGCTAAAAGACGAACGCAACTAATTTCCACTGACAGATGAATGGACAAATGACATAAAAATCCTTAAAATGGACTTATTTATTCAGCCTTAGGAAGGAAAGAAATTCTGTCATGTTATAGCATAAAAGAATCATTAAGGCATTGTGTTAAGTAAGGTAAGCTGTATAAATACATCTTAAAAACAAAACAAAACAAACCCCCACAAAGTGGGGAGCTGGGGAGGCAGCTCGGAAGTTAAAAGCACTGGCTGCCCTTGCAGAGGACCCTTTCGCACTAGCATGGTAGTCCACAGACATCTGTAACTCCAGCTCCAGGGGACCTGGTGCCCTCTTCTGGCACCTATGGAAACTGCATACAGGTGGTGTGTAGACACACATTCAGGCAAAACACATGTAGAGGAATGTTAATTCAGAACATGGCTGCTCTGGCAGAAGATCACATCCAAAGATCTTCTAGGTCTGTGTGCTCTGGCAGGAATACAAACACTCCTTTAATCCAGGAGACACAGGCAAACAGATCTGAGTTCAAGGCCAGCCTGGTCCAGAGCAAGCATCAGGTCTAGGCTTTAATCCCAAACAAAGGTAAAGTTACTTTGTAGAAGAAAGCACTCATGTTTGAAAGTGATGCCTAGTTGAGTGGCAGAAAAGGATACATCCACCCTTATGAGAAGAGAGAGGAAAGGGAGCCACTTAAAAGGCAGTTTTCCAGAGAGAGAAGAGGCAGTTTTACCAGGACAGAGCAGTCGGTTGCAGAGAGAGAGAACACAAGTGAAGGTGGAATGTTCCAGAAAATGAGAAGAAACTAGAAGATTGGAGCAGATTGCTGAGTTACTTTGAGGCCAAGCAGAGCAATTCTGGGCTGAGAGAGAAGCCAGATTAAATCAGTCAGCTGGGAGAGGAGTTTGAGCCAGAGCAGCTGAGCTGAACCAGCCAGCCGAGAGCTCAGAAAGAACAAGTAAGGGTGAGCTTACTACACAGTAAGTCTTTGAGGCTGAAAAAATTCTAGGCCTAGGTTAGATTGTATGGAGGCTAGAAGCTTCCAGGACTAGGCCTAGGTTAGCAGACAGAGGCAGTCAGCCTACTAGACAACAATTGAGCCAGCAGAGTGAAAGTTACTTTTACATTCACATGCATAAAATAAAAATAATTATTTAAATATTAGCCAAGCATAAAAGTAAAATTCTTCATTATGATGTTTTAATTATGTGAAGTACCTAGAGACATTAAATTCATAAGGCAAAGTAGAGTAGCAGTTGACAGGGCCACAGACAACAAACAGTAATGAAGTTTTAGCTTGGGAAGAGGAAAGGTTCGGGGGATGCCAGTAGTGATGGAGACACAACACTGTGAATGTGTTTAGTGCTACAGAACTGTACATTTACAAACGGATAAACACAACATTTTATATTTTAGTCGAGTGAATAATAAAATAAAATAATAAAAACACAACTGGAAATTCCCAGGCAGATTTATATGTTAAAATAAAGCTCCATGTTTCGTAGATGCAGAAACAGTCAGTGCACAGCATTAAGCCTCTGTGTTAAGAAAATAACAACTTGATAAGATGGAACAATACAAACCCAGGGTTTTCTATTACTACACAATCACCTCTTCAGAGCAGCTGTAGACTCGTGGCTTTCTTTAAAAGCTGCAGATGCCCCTGAACCCATGCATCTGTGTAGCCACAGCCCTTCCCTGCACCCATGCATCTGTGCAACCACAGCCCTTCTCTGCACCCATGCATCGTACAGCCACAGCCCTTCCCTGCACTCATGCATCTGTGCAGCCACAGCCCTTCCTTGCACCCATGCATCCGTGCAGCCACAGTCCTCTGCACCCCTGAATCTGTGCAGCCACAGCCCTTCTCTGCACCCATGTGTCTGTGCAGCCACAGCCCCTCCCTGCACCCCTGCATCCGTGCAGCCACAGCCCTTCCCTGCACCCATGCGTCTGTGCAGCCACAGCCCTTCCCTGCACCCATGCAACTATGCAGCCACAGCCCTTCTCTGCTTTCTCCTTTATTCGGCACTCACACTCTCTTTTTGTAATACGTTTCTGCATATGCACTTGCCAGTCCTGCTTAGACCAGGGTCCTCACTTGGTGAGGCAGGTGATGTGCCAAGTTTTACCTTTGACATAATTCCTATTAGTAATGCCTTTAAAAAATATGGAAACAGGTGGTATAACCATGATTTTATGAAAAATATGAGGGAAGACTGACCTGTAACATATGAACTAAGTTTAAAAGATTTCATTCTAAAGCAAGAGTTTTTACCTGAAATGCAAACCTTTTCATTATAAATACCTTTGTTCCTGAATTATCACTCCTGAGCTCAAGGCAGAAATTCTGCCTGCATGGAACAGGGCGTGGGAGTAGGGGGTGAAGCAGAGGGTACAGAGATGGGAATTTTTTTCATCCTTGGGTCACTAATTTTTAAATCCTTGCCAAGAAGGGCTTAAGCTCACATTAAATGATCAATGTTCTTTTTTTTTAATCTGCATTTTTTTTAATCCCTTGAACCAACTGGGGAAATATTCCTGGTTTACCACCATCCAAGTAACTTTCTGCAAATGATATTTATAAAGAAGGATTTCAGCTGCTAGAATGTCAATAAAAACATTTCAAAGTCTCTTGCAACTGTCCTTAGAAGTATTTTCATCCTTAGCTTACATTTTTAGGAGTTTTTTTTTTCAAGCATTTTGACCCAAATGAAGGTTATCTACTTTCTCTAGCAGCTTTGAAAATCAGTAATGAGGACCTATCACACCCCACCATTAAGCCCCTTTCCTTCCTCTGTGAGCTCCCTCCCTACTCACTACACACAAAGCATAGGAACCACCAGGTCCTCTCCCAAGAACTCTCTCTGCCCAGACCAAAGCAAATGATTCTAAGATGCACGCAGGTATGCACGCACACACGCACACAAAACTTTTATTCTTTGCTTCTTTTACTGACATATCTCTAATTTTTGGTTCTACTTGGTACTATGTTCTAATTAATAACTAAAAACTTAATTCCCTGGAGATTAGCTGAGGAAAACTGGCTCTTCCTTTCTTTTGAAACTTTGGTAGGCACCAAACAACTGTGCCCTGCCAAGCACACACACGTTTCACTAGCAGGCCATTTGCACTGGCAACGCACTTGTCTAGCATGTTGGAGAACCAGGCTGGGGTTTGATCTGCAGATCCTCAAGAACTTAAAGCAAAGCAGCAGTCAATTAACAACAGCACTGATTGTTATTCAATGCTTTAACAGGCATGGGTCACTAGTCTTTTTACAAGTTTGACTTGGGCTCAGTGGACATGTTCGATGGAAGTGGGAGACCCGAATACAAATTCCCAGAACCCTTGTAAAGCTGCAGATGATGGCACGGGAGTGTGTAATCCTAGCAGTCCATGGCATGATGGCAAGCTGAGGCAGGAGTCCTCAGAAGCCTGACACATACAGAAGGAAACGCAGTCCCTGTGTCAAACACAGTGGAAGCTCAGATCCAAGGCTCTGCTACACATGTCATAGCATGTGTGTGCTGCATACACACACAACACACACACACACACACACACATGAGATAAATTTAAAAAACAAAAAAGAAAAGGAAAGGTCTGATTTTCCTGCATTGACTCTACCATTTAATACTATTTGGCTTTAGTCACTTAACTTCTGAATACATTTTTCTAATCTACAGGTGGGTAATGTTCATTAAAAATGGATATGGAAAACGAAGCTGTTCTAAGCTTGAATCCTGGAACTATACAGAGCTTGACTCTAAACACTTCCTGTGTCCTGTAGGATAAAAGCGGGGAGTGCCTACATGACCACCTCTGTTGTACTTTTCCTGTCTCAAGAAAAATTTTGTTTGAGAACGGACAATGTTGCTAGCTCCTTTCATTTTTTAGCCAATTTGGAATGTATTGCTCTTGTTTTTGAGTGAATGATCAACCTGTGCAATTCAAATGACAGGGGTGGGGGCGGGGACTGGGGGCGGAGGGGGGCAGGCTGCGAGGTGGAGAGACATGGAAAAATTCTTCCCCGTCTATGGTCACTTCTTTTGTTCCACCAGACTGGAGGATGGCTATTAAATTCAATTAACCACTTTTTCTTTTCTTCATGTTCCAAAGACTTTCTTTTTCCTGCTGTGCTAGGAGACCTTGATTCTGTTGCTAGGAGACCTAGAAGGCACTTTTGGTCTTCATGGAAACGGTGTGGTGTTTAATGCAATCATTTTCACTGATAGTTTACTGGCTGTTTGGCTTCACAACTCAAAAGCCGCTCACTTCCAGTCCATACAAGGCAAACCTAAAAGTGGGGAAAGTACTGGCCTCTAGGGCGCCCCGCAGAGGTGCAGCATGGGTTTCAGGGGGGTGGGAGAAGGGAAAAGTGGAGGGTAAGATCCTTCCCCAGTCCCACATCGCTTTGACCTGCTTTACCACTGGGATCCCTTTGAAGAAAGTGTTCCGTGGAGTCAGGAGGCAGCTGAGTGGGTTGAAAAAAAGCTTGAAAAGCCGTGTCCTAACCTAGCATGAAAGAAAGTTGAGTCTCTTGAGAAATCACTTGCCAAGAAGCAGGCAACTCATAAATTCTCAGCCTGGAGATTCAACAGGATCTTCTTCTGACTGGACGTCTATTCGCATCATCCAAGACGCCCAGTTGTTCCTTGGCAGCCTCCGAGGCACCCTGCTGCTCCTCAGCACACTTTAGCAGGTCCTTCCTCTGAGTGTTCTGGGACTCCCCGGTCTGATTCTGCCCAAGAATCTTGAAGTTCAGCAACTCTGGACAGAAAAGGTCATGGTTAGTGGCACCACCAGGCTTCTTCTAAAGATGTTGAGATTTAACACTTGGCAGTCATTTCCACAAACTCTGTCCAGAGGGTATGAATTTCTGGAGGGGGTGTGGAGGAATATTTAGTTTCTTCCCGCAGCCATGATCTTGGGAAGAACTTTTTGCAGAGAAAGGGAAGATTTGACTTAGGAATACTATGGCTGGATGAAGTGAGCATCCACCTAGAAGAATATAAAACGTCTTTTGAGTGCCTGGCACGGCTCAGAAGATTGAAAGAGAAAGCTTGCAAGAAAGGAAAATCAGAGCGTTTAGATATGACCTGATGTCGTTACTTAGGCAGATGGGGCTAACCAGTAGTTTGGAGTTAGTATCAATTTCAGAAGTTGAGACCTGGGGTTGTTCAAGATGGAGGGGTGCAACTGAAGCCTCTAATAATCTCATAATTCTTGGACTTTTAAGGGTCTGTAAAGAGGTGTAAAGGACAAACCAGGGACTATAGCCACTGAAGATGGTGGTGACAAGGAAACTTCTCTCTTTGTGTTGAGTCTTTACGTACAGGCATGCAGTTTCAATTTTGAACATTTGCTTCATGGGTCGAGGCTGTAGATGCTCCCCAAATAGCAAGAGCCCATTGATATAATCTATTAATTAATCTATTAATTAAACACCAGTTTGGTGACACATCTGAAAAAGTGCTTTGCAAAGGGACTAATGCACATCTTAAACTTCTAAAAATTTACTGTATTCCAACAGGTAACTCAACGAAGTTCTGCTCTTCTCTGCCCAGACCTGTATGTTCTGTTTGATTTCACAACCCAGATTTACAAAGTTCGGAAGAAAGTTACCATTAGAAAGAGTTAGAACACAAAGCGATGGTGTATCTGGAGTTGGTGGATCTCTAGGTAGCCTGACTGTGATCCATAAAAACACAAAAACTTTTAAAAGGACTAAAGATCTTAAAATTAGATGGGTTAAAATAGGTCGATTAAAAATGTCAAGTCCAATTTTGAGGAAAAATAAAACTGAATTAAAAACTAAGTTGGGAGCAAGGGAGATACCTTGGCAGCTGAGTACTTGGCACTAAAGAATGAGGACCAGAATTCAGGTTCCTAGAAACCATGCAAATATTGGGAGTGTGTGTTGGGCCTCCCTATAAGCTCTATGCTTTGTTGGCAGAGACAGGATACCCCAGGCTACCAAGATTACCAGTTCTGAGTTTATCAAGAGACCCTGTCTCAACATATAATGTGGAGATTGATAGAGGTGGGACATGAGGAGTGAAGGATGCATGCACATCAGATGTCAATCTCTGGCTTCTACATGCATATGCACACACACGCAAGTGCCCTTATGCACATACACCCACATACATGCACCACATACATCTATGCAAGCAAAATAAAGATACATATACGTTATATTGCATTCAGGCTGAAAAGAGGATTCCCAACTAGAAGAACATATCTGCAGACATTGTATTATACAGAGGGACTACTGGGAGCCAGAGCTAAGACACATAGGGGCTGTAACAGAATCAGTGTGATGTGTCTACCAGAATTCTAGAAAGCAATCATTGTGGCCCTGACAGGAGTGAAGCATTCTAAGTTTTGAAAATATAGGATACCTACTTAATTGTTTTGTAGGTCTTTTCTCTTTTTAAAAAAATTTATTTAATTAATTTATTCAGATTATAACTCAATTGTTATCCCCTCACCTGTATCCTCGCATTCCTCCCTCCCTCCCTCTTTCACCCTATTCCCCTCCCTTAGGTCTGTGACAGAAGGGGACCTCCTCCCCCACCGTATGGTCACAATCTATCAAGTCTCATCTTGGTAGCCTGCTTATGCTTTCTCTAAGTGCCACCAGGCCTCCCCACCAAGGAGAAGTGGTTACCAGAGTTCATGTCAGGGTCAGTCCCTGCTCTCCACACAACTGTAGAGAATGTTCTGTCTATTGGCTAGATATGAGTAGGGGTTCAATGTTTACTGCATGTATTGTCCTTGGTTGGTGCAGTAGTTTGAGCAGACCCCTGGGTCCAGATCCACCCATCATGATGTTCTTCTTGTAGGTTTCTAGGACCCTCTGGATCCTTCTATTTCCCCATTCTCCCATACTTCTCTTACCTAGAGTCCCAGTGGGAAGTCCTCACATTTATCCCAATCTCTTGCTAAGTGAAGACTTTCATGGGATATCCCTTTTGGGCTAATGTCCAATTATAAGTGAGTATATACCATGTGAGTCTTTCTGCTTCTGGGTTAACTCACTCAGTATAATCGTTTATATGTCCATCCATTTGCCCTCAAATTTCAAGATTTCCTTATTTTTAATGGCTGAGTAGTATTCCATAGAGTAAATGTACCATAGTTTCTTTATCCATTCTTTGACTGAGGGACATTTAGGTTGTTTCCAGGTTCTGGCTATTATGAATAAGGCTGCTGTGAACATGGTTGAGCAAATTTCCTTGTTGTATGATGGAGCATTTTTTGGGTATATTCCAAGGAGCAGAATAGCTGGGTCTTGAGGTAGCTCTATTTCCAGTTTCCTGAGAAAGTGCCAGATTCATTTCCAAAGTAGTTGTACAAGTCTGCATTTCTACCAACAATGAAGGAGTGTTTCCCTTTCTCCACATCCTTACCAGCATGTGCTGTGACTTGAGTTTTTTATCTTAGCCATTCTGATGGGTGTAAGGTAGAATCTCAGAGTCATTTTGATTTGCGTTTCTCTGATGACTAAGGATATTGAACGTTTCTTTAAGTGTTTCTCAGCCATTCGATATTTCTCTGTTGAGAATTCTCTGTTTAATTCTGAGCCCCATTTCTTAATTGGGTTATTGGTTTGGTGGTGTTTAATTTCTTGAGCTCTTTATATATTTTGGATATTAGACCTTTGTCAGATGTAGGGTTGATGAAGATCTTTTCCCAGTCTGTAGGCTGTCGCTTTGTTCTGTTGACAGTGTCTTCTGTAGAGTCCTTTTCTCACTCAAAGTTTCTCTGTCCAGGTGAGCTTGGCTTGTGTCAAGTTGCCAACATAAAAGCGAACTAAAACCTAACCAACACATGGGCCACGGCTATTGTTCCTCAGGAACTTTTCCAACGTGCCTTCGAGGCATAGTCTGACACTGCGCTCTGGGGTCACTCGTTAGGTGGGGCTGGCCAGCCAGGGAGCTCGAGGGACCCATTTGTCTCTGGCTCCTGAGGCAGGGCCACCAAGAGCGTGCCCCTGTGCCTGGATCTTTTTGTGAGCTCTGCAGATCAACTTTGGTTCCTCATGTCTGAACAGCAAACGTGTTACTACTGAGCTACCTCTTCCAGGCTCATAAATTCTCCCATAATGCAATGCCTGCCAACTGTGAGGAAAGATATCTAGATGTGTGATGGTGAAGTTAAAGAAAAACCAAAGTCAAGGACTTTTATGCAAATCCAGAAAGGAAAACAGCGAACACATTCAATAACAGAGAACAAGAGAGAGAGAGAGAGAGAGAGAGAGAGAGAGAGAGAAACACTGAAACCAAAACCAAAACCAAAATCAAAACAAAGAAACCAACAACAACCTAAATTGAGAATATAGAAGACTAATGAAAAATAGCAAGGAAAGGTTAATAATCAAAGTGTTAAGGAAGGCTTGGGTCACTTGAACACTAGCATAAGCAGATGGCACTTTCGTTTTTTCGAGACAGGGTTTCTCTGTGTAGCTTTGCCTGTCCTGGACTCACTTTGTAAACCAGACCAGCCTTGAAAGATCTGCCTGCTTCTGCCTTCTGAGGTCTAGGATTAAAGGTGTGGCAGCCCAGCTCAGATGGCACTGTTAGTAATGACTGCGTGCTATAAAACTAAAAGACGTGAGCATGAAAATCTCACTGCAGTAATACAACGATGTGTGGAAACAAAGTTGAGGATAAAAACATCCAATGTTAGCCAGGCATGGTGACATACACCATAATCCCAACACTCTGGGAGGCAGAGGCAGGGGGATCACTTTAAGTTCAAGGCCAGCCTGGTCTACAAAGACAGTCAAGGCTACACAGAGAAACCTTGTCTTCAAAAAAAAAACCAAAACAGAACAAAACACCAAAAACAAAATCACCAAAACACCTAAACAACAACAACAACAACACAAAGACAAAACAAAAAAGAAAGGCATCCAAGATTCTTCCTTGGTGTATTGGTAGATGCACATAAGAGCCCAGTTCTAGGAAGACTGAACCAGGAGGATTGAAAGTTGAAGGTGATCTTGGCCTATGTCATGACACTCTTCCTCAAAACAAATAGTAATAGCAACAACAACAACAACAACAACAACAGAATTGAGCAAGATAAAAGTTCTGTCAACCACAAGTTATTTTTACATGAAAAAGATGTTATTAGATGTATACAGCATTAGTAAATTAGTAAATGAGGTAATTCAGGAGAAGCCTACAGTAATTTACAAATTCTAAGACCCTATGTAAAACTTCCTAATACAGAGAACAGAAATGGACAGTTAGAGGGAGGAATTGAAGGTACATAATCATAATGAAATGCACATAATTTATACAGATCAAGGAGATGAAAAGATTCAGAGATATAAAATAGTATGATGAACTCATACTATGTTCAAATATGAACAGTTCACTGGTAAAAATAGTCCATGTAGTGAGCTATAAAAAATTCAGTACCTACAAAAGTGACAATTGAAAACTTAAAAACTTATCTCAAATTTTATGAATACTTGGACATTTAAAGAGTCCATGAAACTGGAGAGGTGCCTCAGCAGTTAAGATAACTGGCTGCTCTTCCTTAGGACCCGAGTTCAATTCCCAACACCACATTGTGGCTCACAGCCACCTCTAACTCCAGTTCCAGGGACCCAATGATCTCTAGTGACCTCCATGAGAACTGTACACACAAGGCGCACATACACACATGTAGGCAAAACACCCTTGCATATAAAATAAAAATAAATGGATCCTAAAAGCTAAAAGGAAAAGTGATTCTGTCACCTGTTCTGTACTGCAATTTGTGATTTCTCTGAACTGCTACCCACCCTGAGCCTGTGCTGACTGCTTATGTGCTGCCAGGGCGCTTAGCCAGGCTTAAAAGTGACAGTCCCTAGGACCTGTGTCCTCGGGAAGAGCTAACAAGAGTACAGTCACATAAGAGTTTTGATGGCTGCTGGTAAAATCCATCTAGTATTTTATTTTTAACTTTTTATTGATTCTTTGTGAATTTCACATCATGCACTCCAACCCTCTCATCTCCCCATTCCTTTGTACTCACCCTCTTCCGTTCCAATCTCCCCCCCAAGAAAGTTAAAAAAAAAAAGCAAAAATTAAAATAAACAAACCAAAATATAAAAAAAAAATCTCGCTGTGGAAGCCATAGTGTTTCCCATAGTGTAGCTTTCTTCACACATCTTCACTTGCAAATGTTCAAGTTTTCTTGCTTCTGCTATATTATCAATACTGTATTCTCACCAGGACTCCTGTTGTTGCCCTGTGTCATGGAGATCCTGTAGCTTTGGATCTTCAGAACCAGTCCTTTCAGGCTCCCCAACAGCTCATAGATGGGGCAGATGTTGGGGTGGGCCAACTCAAAGCTTTGGATCTGGGCCCGGTGGTAGCTAAGTTGTTGGTCAGCCCACCAGCTCTTCTGTTTCTATACCACTAGGATAGGCTCTCTAGCATTGTCCTGGCTAGCTCATCCAACGCTGCAGGCAGCAAGGGGCTGGGCCAGGGCCAGCTCTCCCACTCTCATGCCTCGGCAGGCTCACGTGCACCCACGCTACCAGAGTCAGCTCTACTGTGCTGACCAGTCCAGCTGTGGGACCTGCTATCCCAACTGCTGCAGCCGGCAAGGGATGGGACTGTTCTCCCCATCTCAGGACCTCTAGGCCAGCAGTCCCACCAGCAGCAGGTGGTGAGTGTGGGGGTGGGAGTGGGAGTTGGGCATCCCAGGAGCCCTTGCCTGTACCTCTGACACCAGGGCCAGCTCTACTGTGCTGCCCAGGCAAGGTGTGGAGCCCGCTCTCTCAAGTGCAGCTGCTATTTTTTGTTTGTTTACTTTTTACATTTTGTTCTTCCCTGCCCCCCCAACCCCCCACCTCCCACCCCTCACCCCCGTGCAGATCAAGACACAAGCTGGGTCAAAGGCAGTCAGTTTGTCCATCCTGGGCTGTTACATAAGAGTTCCAGGCAGAGGGCTGCCAGCTAGACCCTTTGTTGGCTCAGCAGCCATGGGTGGGAGTGATTTAGGCTAGTGTCGCTGAAAGGACACCATGGTAGCTAAGTAAGACTTGTCTAGTTCCAGAGACAGGCAGGCAGGAAGCTCTAAGAAAATGCATGCAGTTTCCAGTTCACCCACTGCCCTTCTGTGGGTGAGGTTCGGGTGAAACCACAAAGTCGCTAGAGCGCTAGTGGGAGGGATGGCATTGTGACCGGGGGGAGAGTCTCTGGTTCCGAGGCTTTCCTGCCGTGCTCCGTGCTCCGGGGATCCACTTTCCCTCACATAATCTTCCATTGTACTCCCTGGTTCCTGTTTGATTTGGCAGGGCTGGCTCCTCGTTCCACTAGGCTGGCCTCAGATGAAATCCCTGCCTCCCCCCACAGGAGCCGAAGGCATCAGGAACATTTTTGCTCACCAGGGAAACATAAAGAAATCCCAACAAAAGAAGAAAGCAGACAAAATTCTTTCAAGCACTTGAACAAAAGGGTGTTTTTTGCATCTTAGTTTTATGGAAGTTAATTCTGTAACTCCCTGCATGACTTTCAAACCTCCTTTTCTCTGTCCTGCATGATTTAAACACACTATAAATGCCCTTAGTTCCTCTGAGGGTGGGTCCATGTTTGCAAGGCAACCGCGGTGGTCTGAGGCTATCGCTGAATTTGAAAGGCGGCACTTCCTTGTCAGTGAAGATTATGACTGTGCCAGGGAGGGCCACATTCGACAGCTAAACAAACAGGCCATTTATTCCAAAGACTTTGAGTCCATGCCCTGAGTCAAATGTAGTCTTTTATAAAACCCAGCAGGCTTGAAATAAAAAGTTAGCCGACTCACAGTGGCCTGCTTGTTAGGAGTAGGAATGCTTGGGAGTGGAGAGAAAGCTGAGGTGTTTGAGCAGGAGGATGACTTCCTTGTGGGGCTTGCCTGTGATATTTTCCAACTTGTGTAAAGCTTTATATTGTTTGTTGAAAGCTGAAAATACTACCTCTTTATGAAAATCCCCAATCCCAGGAAGAAAGTAGAAAGGAGAATGAAAAAATAAAATGGGACATCCTAAGGAAGCCCCTAGGATAGGATTTTTTGAACCCATGTGGGTCACTGAATCAATGAAAAAGCTAACAAGTGAGTTTTACTGCCAGCAAGCAGTTTCTTCCATGCTTTCTACCCCAGGTTCCTCCTTGGGTTTCCCTTAATGATAGACTGTAATTTGTAAGTTGAAGCAAAACCTTGATCCCAAGTTGTGGTGGTGTTTATAACAGGAACAGAAAGCAAACTGGTGCATGACAGATAAAACACTTGTGCTAGTATCTATAGGATAGCGCTGTTCTTGCCCTGCAGCAGGGTGGCTTATTGCAATAGGCAGTAGTTAGTGCAGAGACTCACACCTGGTCAAAGTGTCCAGCCTAGGGAACAGTGAAGGGCTCCTCATCCCTAAGTAGGCTGGCTGTATTGCCCATCCTTCAAGGCTCAGCCGACAACATTACAGAAGAGCAGCAAGAAGAACCTAATAGGCAGTGTTTAAAAAGATGTCTTCTGGACTCGTGGAAGATGGAGGGGTGACAGTTAATGACCGCTGTGGGTAGCGTCTCTGTTCTTAAGTAGTGTAGCCACTAATGCATTGCTCTTGTTCTGGTAAATACCCTGCCAGCGTGCTTGTGTAAATTCAATGGGTCACGTAAAAAAGATATGACATAGGAGGAGACTTACTGAGAAGAGCAGTTCCAGCAGGAGGAGGAGAGGGACCAAGAGGACCACAGGGAGTGGAAGGACCACACTTTGTTGTACATGTATATGAAACTGTTCAAGAATTAAAAAATGAGTTTTGCCAGTTGCAAAGGCCCATGCCTGTTATCTTAGCACTCTGGGAGGCAGAGGCAGGCCGATCACTGTGAGTTAGAGGCCAGCCTGGTCTACAAAGTGAGACCAGGACAGCCAAGGCTATACAGGAAAACCCTGTCTTGAAAAACCAAACCAAACAAACAAAAACAAAAAAACAATCCTTCACCTCCACCATCACCACCAGCAAAAAAAATTTTTTAATAATATATCAGCAACACCTTTGAACATTTTCTACTGCTTGGTTCAAAAGGTAGAAACAGATTTTGTTATCAGAAAAATGTCTCTGTCCTGAATACTGATTGCCAGAATAGTGCAGAATATTGAGGCCAGGCTGTGTTTCCAGGCTGGATAGTGAGGGAAACATCCAGAAGAACCTTACTATGGGAGCCGTCTGACATCCTCGGAGGAGGAGCCAACCTTTGGCACAAACATGCCTTTAAGACGGCAACACCCTTGAGCTTCTGTGAGGCATGGCACTGTGTGAGTCCGTAGCATCCTCACATCCCTGCGCTCTTGCAGTAGGGTCACCCTGTGCTCACACAAAAAAGGTCTTCTGGTGTGGTCTGTATTTAACCTTCTCTGGAAATAGCTATCTGGGAAAGTGAATTACTTATTATAAGTTTTAAGTACCACTTAAACCAAGTCATACTATATATCTCTATATCATCTTCAGGTCTTTGGTTTCTCTCAGACAAGTATTAATGCCGTCAGCCATGGTTATTTGTATATTTGTATTACTTATGATGTGTTGTGTAGCTTAACATTTGCTAGCTCCGTAGAAGAAGCCACATCAAGAAGCTTATTAAACACACATTTCTTGCCTGGATTAGATTTGATTTTAAAAGGCAGTAGAAGGAAGGAAGAAAGGGAGGGAAGGAAGGAAGGAAGGAAGGAAGGAAGGAAGGAAGGAAGAAGGAAAGGAGGGAAGGATGGAGGGAGGAAAGAGGGGAGCCAACAGGGGAGGATGGAAGACCTTCCTTATCAGATAGGTGAAGGCTGGTGTATAACTGCTTTTTCTTTCTTTTCTTTTTCTTTTCCTTTTATGCAGCTTAGGCTCAAACCCATACAGAGGAACGGGGAAATAATGAACCAAAGGCTTAGGAATTGAAGGCTAGTCTCACACCCGGAACTATGCAGATCTCACCTATCTTCAGCCGTGGGTTCCTGTCAAGCACTCTGTTCGCTACAGCTGACATTCGGCTACACAGGAACCTTTTTATAGAGGGGACAATAAGCACAGATGATCAATGAATGAAGTTCATCTTCTGGTACTTGAGAACAACTGCCTGGGCATCGAGCTGCAGAAATGTTCCTCATGCCATAAGGAAGAGCTGCAATCGTAAGGTGCACTACCAATCTAGGGCAAGTAGTTTTCGATCAGAAAGACCATGCAGTCAGAGCCACCTCAAGAAACATGTCGCCAGCTCCCCACCCTGTCTCCTCAGGTATTGCTAAACTCCATTAGACTGTCACCACTACTCAAGAAAGACTGTGGGTTACTCATCATGTTCGTGTGTGTGTCTGTCATCATCCATGTCGCCCCTGCCCCAGCCCCCACTGGCTGCACACACATCTTTCTCCTGCGCTTTGTTCTAGAAATCGAACTAGCTTCTATTGTTCTGTACTCTGTGCATGGTAATTAATTTATTCAGTAAGAACCTGCCGAGCCGCTTTTCTCCTAAGTCATTTTTCTTTCTAGATCAGAGCAGATGCAGCTGAGCACTTTCAGACTTCTGGATGAGTTCTCAGGCATGAGTTCGGGTGGGTCCCTTCTCACTCCCTCAGGACTGTGTTGCAGTGAACCGTCCCAACCAGCATTATGACGATCGACTTGCCTTCATTCAGGGTATTCAGCTTCATGAATCTCAGGATCACATCTGATTTTTGACAAACACAGTCTAGTCTATAATTAAGCTTCATTGTAAAACTAAGCTACCTCGTCTTCACCTCCATCAGAGACTTGAGAAGGAGTAAACTTGATTATTTGAGTATGCCGGGAGAGTAGGTTAGCAGTTTTCCAAATGAAAAGTTGAAAGAGACAGTTTTCTATCTGAATTGTCACTCAAAACTGTCTATAACATTGGAGCATCTTCTTCAGCCTTCTGGCCCAATATATCTGTCAGACATATTTGTGAGGCAGGAACTATTTAGGACTTGCTTACCCTGTCTTGGCAGAGTTTCGCTGTCAACTCTGGCTGCATCCAAGTTTTACCCCCCCCACCCCCTGTTTTTAGGCAGAATTGTGTTTGTGGTAGAAACGAGGACCTTTTGCCTAGTGGCTTGTTTGCCATATTTGAAGCATAAGGAGGTTCTTTGATGCTCGTCATCTTCTTTGAGGTAGGCTGTGTGTTGCCAGGAATTAGCCTGTCTCATTGTTGATGAATCTTTAAAGTAATATAAAAATTTTAAATGCCATATTCTGCATGTCTCTGAGGTTTTTGAAGACCTTGTCTTTCTATAGAGTCATATCTATCTGCTGTACCTAAGATGTATATTCTTGTGACAAAAGTAGACTAGTAATTGATATGACCATGATTTAGTCTACTAACATTTAATTTGTATAACTTGTTTCTCCTAAACAGCTTGATAGCACTTTCAAAGCATTGAAAGTGATATATATATATGTATGATATATATATATATGTATATATGTATATATATATATATCATGAAGAGTAGTCTTACATGATATATATATATATGTATGATATATATATATATATGTATATATGTATGTATATATATATATATATATATATATATATATATATATATATATATATATCATGAAGAGTAGTCTTACATTTTAATTCTATACCACTGTATCTGGAACTTATTTTGCATCTATATACAAAATTCTATATCAGTGAATTAAAAATATCTTGTGAGTGACAGTTGAAGCATTAAGTTGAAGAGTAGATTCACTAGTCTATTTTTTGTTCTATCTTCCATGTCCATTTCTATATCCCCCCCCCTTTTCTTTTCAACCACTTTCTCCAAACAGGATGCCAATGTCCAGTATGCTGTGAGGAATGCATCTTGTCAGATCTGAGCCAATGTCAGTGTCTGGTTCTTTTGTTCTGAAAGCATATAATTTCTCACAAGCATAATACAGTCCTAAAATTATGAGTGTATAAAAGGTGTGATGCATAGAACAATTAAGGCTGGATTTCTGCTTTTTGTATGAGCAGGAAAAGAAGACATCTGTAAATCTTCATTCATGCCATATGAAGAATGGCATCTAATAGTAATTCATAGGGCATTCTTTAAGTAAACAGGAATCATTGTCCAAGCCTAGACATTCAACATTTCATCCATTCTCAGAGCTAGTCCCATATGGTAGAATTAGCAATATAAGTTACCTGCTTGTTCTGTAATTTAAATTCTTCACATCCCAATTGTAGCCCCCTCCATCATTCCATCCTGATCCTTGCTCCTTCCCAGCATGCGATGTCACCTGAGTTTTTGATCCTAGCCATTAGGATAGGTGTAAGATGGAATCTCAGAGTTGTTTTGAGTTGCATTTCCCTGATAATTAGAGATGTTGAGTATTTCTTTAAGTGTTTCTTGGCCATTTGATATTCCTCTATAGAGAATTCTCTGTTTAGTTCTGTACCCCATTTTTTAATTGGATTATTTTGTTTGGTGGTGTTTAATTTCTTCTGTTCTTTATATATTTTGGATATTAGTTCTTTGTCTGATGCTGAGTTGGTGAAGATCTCTTCCCAGTCTGTAGGCTGTCATTTTGTTCTGTTGACAGTGTCCTTTGCCTTACAGAAGGTTTTCAGTTTCATAAGGTCCCATTAATTGATGGTTGATCTTAGGACCTGAGCTGTTAGTTCAGGAAGTTGTATCCTGTGCCAATGAGTCCCAAGTTTCTCCCTACCTTTTCTTCTAACAGATTTGGTGTCTCTGTTTTTATGTTGAGGTCTTTAATCCTTTTGGACTTCAGGGTAATAGATATGGATCTATTTTAATGTTTTTACATGTAGCCATTCAGTTAGACCAGCACCATTTGTTGAAGATACTATCATTTTTCCATTATATGGATTTTGCTTCTTTGTCAAAAATCAAGTGTCCATAGGTATGTGGATTTATTTCTGGGTCTTTGATTCAATTCCATTGATCAACCAGCCTATTTTTATGGCAGTATCATGCTGTTTTTTAAAAATTACTATTGCTCTATAGTATAGCTTGAGATTCGGCATGGAGATTCCTCCAGAAGATCTTTTATTGTACAGGACCATTTTGAGCTATTCTGGGTTTTCTGTTTTTCCATATGAAGTTGAAAACTGATCTTTCAGGATCGGTAAAGAATTGTGTGGGTATTTTGATGAGAATTGCATTGAATCTGTAGGTTGCTTTTGGTAAGATGTCCATTTTTACCATGTTGATTCTCCTGATCCATGAGCATGGAATATCTTTCCATCTTCTGAAATCTTCAAATTCTTTCTTCAGAGATTTGAAGTTTTTTTAAAAAATAAAAATCTTTCACTTTCTTGTTTAGAGTTATACCAAGATACATTATATTATTTGTGGCTATTGTGAAGGGTGTTGTTTCCCTAACTTCTTTCTCAGCCTCTTTGTCACTTGTATACAGGATGGCTATTGATTTTTTAAAATTGATTTTGTATCTAGCCACTTTGCTGAAGATGTTTATCAGCTGTAGGAGTTCCTTGGTAGAATTTTTGGGGTCACTTATGTAAACTATCATATCATCTGCAAATAGTGATAATTTAACTCCTTCTTTTTTGATTTATGTCCTCTTTATCTCCTTTACTTGTCTTATTGCTCTAGCTAGGACTTCAAGTATTATATTGAAGAGATACAAGGAGAGAGTGGACAGCCATGTCTTGTCCATGATTTCAGTGGAATTGTTTTAAGTTTCTCTCCGTTTAGCTTGATGTTGGCTATTGACTTGTTGTATGTTGCCTTTATTATGTTTAGGTATGTACCTTGTATCCCTGCTCTCTCCAGGACTTTTAACATGAATGGGTGTTGGATTTTGTCCAATGCTTTTTCAGCATCTAAGGAGATGATCATGTGGTTTTTTCCTTTCATTTTGTTGATATGATGAGTTCCATTGATGGATTTCCATATATTAAACCACCCTTGCATGTCTGGGAAGAAGCCTACTTGGTCATGGTGAATGATAGTTTTGATGTGTTCTTGAATTTGGTTTGCGAGTATTTTATTGAGGATTTTTGCATCAATGTCCATAAGAGAAATTGGTCTGAAATTCTCTTTCTTTGTTGAGTCCTTCTGTGGTTTAGGTATCAAGTTGACTGTGGCTTCATAAAATGAATTTGGTAATGTCCCTTCTGTTTCTATTTTACCGAATAGTTTGAAGAGAATTGATGTTAGCTCTTCTCTGAAGGTTTGGTAAAATTCAGTGCTGAATCCATCTAGTCCTGGGCATTTTTGTGTTGGGAGACTTTTGATGACTGCCTCTATTTCCTCAGGTGTGATAGGACTATCCAATTTGTTTATTTGATCTTGATTAAATTTTTGTAGTTGGTAGCTATCAAGAAAAATTTCCATTTGTTTTAGGTTTTTGAATTTTGTGGCATATAGGCTTTTGAAGTAAGACTTGATGATTCTTTGGATTTCTTAAGTGTCTGTTGTTATCTCACCCTTTTCATTTCTGATTTTTTTATTTGAATACCCTCCCTCTGCCTTTTAGTTAGTTTGGCTAAAGGTTTGTCAATCTTGTTGATTTTCTTAAAGAACCAGTTCTTGGTTTCATTGATTCTTTGAAGTGTTTTCTTTGTTTCCAATTTATTGATTTTTAACCCTGAGTTTGATGATTTTCAGCCATCTACTCCTCTTGGGTGTATCTGCTTTCCTTTGTTCTAGAAATTTCAGGTGTGCTGTTAAGTTGCTAGTATGGGATCTCTCCAGTTTCTTTATAAAGGCACTTAGTGCTATGAACTTTCCTCTTATCACTGCTTTCATTGTATCTCATAGGTTTGGGTATGTTATGCCTTCTGTTTTATTGAGTTCTAGCAAGTTTTTAATTTTTCTTTTTATTTAGTCCCTTACCCAGATGTCATAGAGTAGGGAGTTGTTCAGTTTCCATGAGTTTGTAGGCTTTTGGTTGTTTCTTTGGTTGTTGAGCTCCATTTTAATCCATGGTGGTCTGAAAAGATGCAAGAGATTATTTTGATTTTCTTGTATTTGTTGAGGTTTGCTTTGTGGCCAAGTATGTGGTCAATTTTGGAGAAGGTACTATGAGGTGCTAAAAAGAAGGTGTAATCTTTTGTGTTTGTGTGAAATGTTCTGAAGATATCAATTAAGTTCATTTGTTTCATGATGTCTATTAGTTTCCTTGTCTCTCCATTTAGTTTCTGTCTTGATGACCTGTCTATTGGTGAGAGTGGGGTATTGAAGTTTCCCACTATTAATGTGTAGTGTTCAATGTGTGGCTTAAGTTTTAGTAATGTTTCTTTTACAAATGTGAGTGCTCCTGCATTTGGGGTATAGATACTCAGAATTTAGAAATCATCTTGGTGTGTTTTTCCTTTGATGAGGATGTAGTGACCTTCTCCATCTCTTTTGATTAGTTTTGGTTGAAAGTCTATTTTGTCAGATACTAGAATGTCTACTCCAGCTTGTTTCTTAGGTCTGTTTACTTGGAATACAGTTTTCCAACCTTTTACTCTGAGGTAATGTTTATCTTTATTGTCGAAGTGTGTTTCTTGTATGCAGCAGAATGATGGAGCCTGTTTTCGCATCCATTATGTCAGCCTGTGTCTTTTTACTGGGAAGTTGAGGCCATTGATGTTAAGAGATATTAATCACCAGTGTTTGTTAGTTCCTTTTGTTTTGATGTTGGTGGTGGTAGACTGTGTGTGTTTCTGTGTTTTGGATTTGTGGATGTGGAATTATTTACCTTCTTTTGTCTTCCTGGGTGCAGTTAGCCTTCTTTGATTGGTGTTTTCCTTCTAGTACCTTCTGTAAGGCTAGATTTGTGGTTATGTACTGATTAAACTTGGATTTGTCATGGAATATCTTATTTTCTCCAATCTATGGTGATTGAAAGTTTTGTTGGGTATAGTAGTCTGGGTCCAGGCCAGCTTTCATAGTTTCTGCTGAGAAGTCACGTGTAATTCTGATGAGTTTCCCTTTATATGTGACTTGACCTTTTTCTCTTGCAGCTTTTAATATTATTTCTTTGTTCTGTACATTTAATGTTTTGATTATTATATGGCAGGAGGATTTTCTTTTCTAGTCGAATCTATTTAGAGTTCTGTAGGCTTCTTGTATGCTAATGGGCATTTCTTTCTTTAGGTTGGGAAAGTTTTCTTCTATGATTTTGTTGAAAAATTTTTCTGGGCCCTGGAGCTTGGAGTCTTCACCTTCTTCTACTCCTATTATTCTTAGATTTGGCCTTTTTATAGTGTCCCAGATTTCTTGGGTGTTTTGTGTCAGGAACTTTTTAGTTTTAACATTTTCTTTAACTGATGTATTGATAACTTCAACCGTATCATCCACACTTGAGATTCTCACTTCCATTTCTTGTATTCAGTTGGTGTGGCTTGTGTCCATAGCTCCTGTTCTCTTCCCTATGTTTTCCAACTCTAAGACTGCCTCAGCTTGTGCTTTCTTTGTTGCTTCTAATTCCCTCTTTTGGTCTTGAATAGTCTTCTTTCTTTCTTTCTCCCATTTGATTGAATTTTTCTGTAATTCTTTATAGGATTTATTCAATTCCTTCATCTCTTTGATCTCTTTGGATGTATTTTCCTGTAGTTTTTTTATAGGACTTATTCAGTTCCTGCATCTGATTGAGTGTATTTTCCTGTGTTTCTTTGAGTGATTTATTTTCCTATTTCAAAGCTTCTATCACTTTCATCACCTCAGATTTAAAGTCTTCTTTTTGCATTTTGTGGGTGTTCATATCTCCAGGGCTTGCTGTGTTAGGATCATTAGTTTCTTGTGTTGTTATATGGTTTTCAGTTTTGTTGCTTGTCTTCTTGCACTGTCCTCTAGTCATCTGGTTGTCTCTGGTATTATCAGGCATGAGGTTCCTCCAATGAGGTCGCTATCTGTGTCCCAGGTTGGCCAGGAAGTTTGAGAGCAAGTAAAGAGAACTCCAAGCCAAAGGTTGTTTGCTAGGGCTCCCCAGAGGCCTCCTTAGGATGTTGGACAGTGGGTATTAGAGCCTGTACCCAGCTCAGCTCAGCTCAGCTCAGCTGGGTTTCCTGACTGTATTCCAGTTGGGTTGGGCAGGGGAGGATTGAGCTGATATACTTCTAAGCCCAAAGTTACTGAGGAACCCTATAGTCCTTTTCAAGATGGCAGAGCTCTGTCTATCTGCTATGTTACAGATGGTTCTCTGTGCCCTGTTTGAGTAAGGCCAACAGAGAGAGATTAGAGCTCCAAGCTTCTCAGGAAACAGCAGAGAATGTGGGCTGCAGCCTGCACAAATCTCTGGTCTGTGAACCAGGTGGATCTGGCCAATAGGCTGTAGATGGCGGGGTGAGATCAGGGCCCAGACACTGCTAGCAGGATTGCAGTTATTGAATACTGTGGCCCAAGCTGGTTTCTGTTCAGTGGGCTTGCCTTGTGTCTTAGCTATATCTCAGTGGCATGCTTCAGGTGGGTCTGCATATACAGACTGAGACTTGAAGTTGCTCATATGATGGCGGTTAATGCGGACTGTGGCTGGAGCCTGGATTCAGCTCTGCCAGCCACAAGGTTTGTTCCCAGCTAGTAGGCAGTTGGGAGTGTTGCAAGAGATCAGATCTCCAAGCTGCTCATAAGTTCCACAGGCCCTCTTGGGATGGCAGGGGTGTATTTGTCTGTTCTGAGACCTAGCTAGTCTAGGCTAGCAAGCAGCTGGGAGTCTGAGATAGCTCAGGGCTCAGAGGTATTTGGGTGCCCCGTCCTCTTTCCTAGGAGGCAGCTAATGTGGAGCTAATGTGGATTGTGTCCTGTGCCAGGACTAAGCTCTGCCTGTTCGCTCCCTATCCTGAATCCAGAAACAGAGGACGGGAGCTGGATGGGGGGGCGGTGGAGGAGGACTGGGGTTGGGGGCCTGGGGACCTGGGGGGTGGGAGTGAGAGTCTGGAGCTGCAACTATATCCCACGGTTTTCCTGTCCGGGGCCCCACAAACAGTAGCTTGTGCTGCAGGGATTTCCCACAGTTCTTCCTAAGATGGCTGCTAATGTGGGCTGTCCCCAGGGATTTTTCCGTGGGTTAGCTGAGTGGCCAGGGGTCAGACCCACCCGTGCCCCACACAATTTGGATCCCTCTCACCTGAGAATCAGAAGCACTGGTGTTTTGTAGTTCTCAGTTTGGTCTTTAGGTTACTGTGCAGTCCTGTATTTCCTGCTAATCAGTGTGCAATCGGTGCCACCATCTTGGAAAATCATAAAATCATGTTTTAAAAAGTCCTTTAATAATCCAACCCTGTGGGGCTGGAGAGATGGCTCAGCAGTTAAGAGCACTGGCTGTTCTTCCAGAGGAGCTGGATTCAATTCCCAGCACCCACGTGGCAGCTCACATCTGTCTGTAGCTCCAATTCTAGGGGATATGGCATCGTCAGACATACATGCAGGCAAAACACAGAACTAAAATAAAAAAAAAATAATCCAACTCTGTTTCATACTAAATGATCCTGAACTTCCTGTCTGAAGCAAAGTAGAAAATCTTTGCTTTACTGAGTCTTAGAATAAAGCTCCTTAGACTGCTGCAGGAAACAGCATGGGTCTCAGTCCTCGGGCTACAGCTCATTGCTCCTGACAATATGGGTGCCTTCAGACATGTAGACCCAGATACCAAAGGAAAATGAGTTTATGGGCAATCAAGCAGAAGTACAATAGGAGGAAAAGGATATAATCTAACGATAGCCAACAGGGTGCAGCGGTGGTGTTTGACAATGCCTGTTTGTTTAGGTTCCCCTCGGTCTGTCTGAGTGGCATTTAAGGAAGGGAAATTGTCACAGGAAGACAGTCAAAGGAAGAAGCAAGAGCTGGGATAAGCCTCTGAGATTTTATGGTTTGCTTCAAGGATAGACAGATGTAGTTCCTGCCTCCAGTTCCTGCCCTGTCTTCCCATGATGATGAATTGTGATGTGGAGGTGTGAGCCAGATAAGCACTTTCTTTCTCAAGTTGATTTTGGCCAGTGTTTATCACAGCAAAAGAAAGAAAATAACTAGAACAGTATCAGTATGACATTCTCAAAGGTAGAATAGCAACACTATTACAAATGGATTATTTCATATTTTGTTACCCTTAAATTAAATAGGTAAACAAACAAAAACAAACAAACAAACAAAGAACTGCGTACTAAATATTGAATTCCCACAAAACTCCAGAACAAATGCTTGGAATACTCCACTTAGTGCTTTAGATTTCAAAAGAATGTTTGAAACAAAAATCCTTCCACTGTGCAGTGTGTGCCCAGCTATTCACTGTCTATGTTGGCAAGGCTGTCAACTAAAAACCCTGAATTTATGTTTGTTGTTTGGATTCTCTATATATTCTGATTTGCAAAAAAGGACATTCAGAACTTTTGCCCCTGTTCCAAGTGAGTGTCTTGGGACTTAGCAGCTGTGTAAACACACACAGTCCAAGGAACTGACACCAGGGATTAATGACAATTAATACTGAACACACATTTCTAATCTTATTAAAAGAAAGGCATGTGAGCCCACAGAGAGAGTTAGGATGACAGAATACCTGCTGGGAACACTGGGACTCTACTTGACAAAACGAGGAGCATGAGCTCCACTGCATAAGCACACATCTTCAGGCAGTATGTGGTTGGGAAAAAGCCCACATTACCAGTCCACAGGAAGGAAAGAAAAATTATGGCTCCATTGTTGCCTTATGTAGAAACGAACAATTCATAGCCCATTTAGCCAGTCCCACTGCCAGATGTCTTTCAGTATTGCCAAGAAATACTGAAGAGCTACAGTAGCCAAGGGCATTCATTTGAATACATTCAATCTAGCTGCTGTCCTGGGAAAACTTTCTCACCACACATTTTACACTCTTTGAAACAGCTTGTGAAGATGTTTGGACAGAGGAGTATACTGTGAGACACACTACAGCTTTCATGACGATATATTTTCTATATGTTGTTCTGTTTTGTTAATTTTTTTGTTTACATATATATATATATTTTGTTTTTGGCGGGGAGGGAGGTTGCAAGGGTGGAGGGCAGATACAAGGAAACTGAGCGATGAGTGGGACTGGTGTACATGATGTGAAGCTCACAAAAAAAATCAATAAAAAGTAACAAGTAAACAAATCACCACCACCCCACTCCCCCTACCCCCCACCAACACCAACAACACCAACAAAACACTTTTGCTTAAGCCCCCACTTTACCCTTAGAAGCTTATTGCTTTTAGCTGTCATCTCTTAGTGTAAATGTCTTGATGCAGAGCTGTATCCTACCCTCCTTTCTGTGCAATCTGTAAAAACCTTGCAACAATCTTGTTGTACTATTGGTGCTTCTTCTGACAAATGACCACCCTCTACATGCTCCATTTAACAGGAGGACCTGTCATATAATAATACTCTCTGCCGAGATCATCAATCAGCAAATTGCCAAGAACTGAACAAAATGATAATGAGCCACATTGGCATGATGGGAAGAAGTGATAAACCTGTTTTGGAGAAAGATAGTTATATAGGAAATTCAGAATTTCATGGCGCTGGAATTTTACTTAGCATTGCCTGTCTGTAAGATAGGCAGAAATGATGGTAAATTAGGCTTGGGAGATAGCTCAGTGCTTAAGAGCAGTTACCATTGTGTACAGGGCCCAGGTTTGGTTCCTAGCACTGACATAGCCTCTGAAAGAACAGTCAGTATTCTTGACTGCTCAATCATTTAGTGTGTGTCTTCTACCTGCGCCCCTACCCCTCACCCCTACCCCCATGATGGGATATGCCTGTTAATCCTGAAATTTGCTGGAAAAAACCCTTTCCAGCATTTGTGGCTAAATTTAAAGCAAGCTTTATTAAATACTAAATACCGACCAGGAATTTCCCAGCTAAGAATGGCCTTAAGCCACATGCTACAGGGGTTTATAAGGACAAACCTATAGGCCACTGTATCTTCCATGAGGTGTTGCTTTTTTCCAAGAACTACAATTCCTAGCATTCCAGGAAGTTACCTGATCCCCTGTCAGGTGGGGGCTTACAGGTTAATTTTGGGCATTACAAAGCCAATTACTAAATTCTCTTTGATCACAACCATGGCATCAATCTCAGTGCTAGTGAGCCTGACAGGGAAGAATTCATACTACGGCACAGGCAGTGTGCAAGCAATCAAAGTTTTATTAGCAAGTGAGGAGAGAAAGCAGAAAGTATGCCTTCCAGAGTAGACAGAGGACCCACATGCCTACCTCTATCACCTGGTCATACAAGGCTTGATCTATCATTTTTTCTGTCTCTTCCCAACCCAATGTAGATCCACGAGCAGGCCAGAACCTGCTGACAACAGTGATTTTCGTTGTCTTCCTTCTTTTCTTCTGAGTTTTTTCCCCACACTCAAGCTGCAAGCTCTCTGTTTTGTTTTCCTCAGTGTTCCTGGCCTTGTGCAACACTGGTTGGAGGGTTCTCAAATCTTCTTACTTTTGGATTTCACTCTTCATTTGTGCCATCTCCATTCTTACAGTATTAAGCATTATGATACAGGTAACTGGCCATTGTCCAATTATTTCATAGATATTTCAGTCCACTACAGGGGAGAAGATGTCTCCTCTTCTCTACAATTTCTTACACATGAGAAGTGCATTTTATTTGGCCATGTGGTTGGTTTTTGGAGGACTTGCATGGATAGTACACAGCTACTTAGCGTCTAGACGCTAGCACTGGTTCAGACAAACATTTATGTGTCCAAAGCTGTCCAGGTAGAGGCTATCTTCTCCCACTCTTCACATGTCACAGCAGCAAGAGTCCCTAAACCTATGTTTCAAATCACTAAACATGAGAAAACAACAACAACAACAACAACAAAAACAAAACAGGTCCTCGAACACAACTGATACCAGAACCTAAGCAAGGTCAGGCCTGGTTAGCACTTGAATGGGAGAAAACAGATGGTTTAGGAAGACTGGAACTCATTGCATCAAGTTCCCACAGTAGTGTACTTAAGTGGAAGTCTATTTATATCAAGGTTTGTTTTTGTAGTTTACAACAACTATACAACAATTGCATTGGAGTGTGCCTTTGTGTTTGTCTGCAGGGAGATTATCTCACTCAAGCCTTTCGAAGTTACTAAACAGCCCAAGAGGCTGGAGCCATTTTACAAAGTTAAAAAAGCCTTCTTTTTCATACCTGAAGGTGCCAACTGGACTGATGATACTCTAAGGAGACACTGTGCCCTCCCTTTACCTATTAGGCTATCGAGGCAATGGTCCCCAACATGATGGGATTTCTCCAGGAACATTGTGCTGGGAGAGGGAAAAGCCTGAAGCCTAGAGCTGGCTACAGGGGGAACCTGGTTCTCAGGAAGCAGTTTCACACGTTTGTTAGATCATTCTGTGGGATAGACTGGAGCCAAGACAGAGATGGGTCAATGATGAGCCAGACCACAGCTCAGCCAGAACTACTGATTGACACTACCTCTCTCTATGTAGACCTAAACCTCACGTGTACAAGCTGACTTAGGAGGAGGAGGAGTCACTAATCTCTTGTTCCTCTTTGCAATTGTGGCCACACAGACATAAACTTTTCTCTGATTTTTCACTATTATTTTTCTCTTTGATTGGCCTATTGAGAACAAATGCCTGGGCTCTAGCTTATTAGAACTTCCAAAGCCTGACTTCTAACCCCAACAACTCTGATTACAGTTTTGACTACTTCATGATCCAGGAGCAAATTCGAGATCAGAGGAGGTGAGAACTACAAATCTATTCTGCTTTCAGGCTCTCCATTATATTATATTAATCTCTAGTTGTACTTGGTGGCACAACTGCTGCAAAATACTCAGGCATAAGTTACTAACACACATTAAGATAGATGTAATATAGATAGAAAATGATATAAATGTGTATTTATATAAAAATGGAGAGTACAGAAAGCCAATATTCCCTGTTAATGGATAGCTTGTGTTGTATACAGAAATACAGCATGAAGGATATTTTTTATTCAAGTAACTATTGTAATTATAACATATTTGTGAGCATTACTTTTTTTCAGCTCCAAGAGTAGTATAAAATCTCATAATAGGAATGAAAAAAATACATATGGCTTACTGTGCATTTCTTGTTGAATCATAAGGAAGTCAATGATAGAATGTGAGATTTTAAAATAGGTCATAAATATTTCAGATGAAGCCAAGATGAAATTGAAATCTTTTTAACTGCTTCTTTTACTGGACCCCTTTCCTGGTTCTTTTAGTGAAAACTGATATTTTTTGGGCAAAGTATTGAATCATTTTACTCCCTGTATATCTAAAAGCAACTTGCATTTTACTTTTTTGGTTTTGCCCCAAGTTTCATTATAAGCAAAAAGTTTAACATACAACTGCTTTGTTGAGTTGCCATTGTTGTCAATTTTAGTTTTTTCAGTCTTAAGTTTTTTTCAGGCTAAAAATTAGACACTAAAGAAAGTGAAGTATATTCACTTATGCAGTCTAGCTGGTGTTGGTATTAAAACACTGGGAAGGGTGGACTGGAGAGATGACCTGGGTCAATACTTAGAGAGTACTTGCTGCTCTCACAGAAGAAAGGGTGCCATTTCCAGCACTTAGACGTAATCTTTCATAGTTGCCTTTAACTCCTGCTCCATAGGTTCCAATGCTCTCCCACACCCTCTGTAGGTACTGTATGCACACACACACACACACACACACACACACACACACACACACACACACACACACTATATATATATATATATATATACACTCATACATATAAGCAAACTAAAAAGAAACAAACAAAACCATATGGAAGGACATCACTTTAAGTCTAAAGTTCTATAATCCAGTCTTGACTTTACCAAGGGCTGGGACTGTGATTCTCACCAAGGCTCATAGCTTTCTGATTCCCTAGGTGCTTATCTATGAAATGAGAAGATAGTGAGAAAAGATTTTGTGTAATTCAAATGCTGGTTTCTGGACATCCTCTCCCCAATTGTCTCCTGATATGCCAACAAGGCAGCTTACAGCCAATTGGTGAGCAGGGGAGAGAATGGGACTGGACTTTCAGCCATGTATTGTTGGGGGAGTTAGAAGAGGAAGTAGGGGACTGAGGAAGGGCAGATGCCCAGGGTGGACCAGGAGAGGTAGAGGGAGACAGACAGACAGAGAGAGAGAGAGAGAGAGAGAGAGAGAGAGAGAGAGAGAGAGAGAGAGACATGGAGTGCTCAGCAAGAAAAACCATGAAGTATAAGTATCTCTGCGATGCATGCCTGGAGGAAACCAAATTAGCTTAGAGGGTTAAAAATAGAGTGATAACTGAATAGCTATTGTGTTGTGAAGCTTAGTATTAAACAAATATAATAGAGTATCAATTATTTGTGTGATATCCAGGTTAAGAGAAACTGAGAAAGAAAAACAATATAAAAATAACCTTAACAATGAAGTCTAACACTCTTTTCAGCTTTAAAAGCCTTTGAAGTAAAACTAGATAAAGTGCTGTTGATAATAACTAAACATCATTTTGCAAAGATATGGTATGGATTAAGGCAAATCACTTGCAGTGACACACTTGCCCCCTCTGCACTTCTGAGATATAGAATTAGGATCTATACAGTTTCCCTTCAGCTTCTGTGGTGACACAAGTGGTTAAATGCACCAGGCAAAGAAAAACCCATAAAGCAAAACATGATCCTGCAGTGGGCATATCCCACAAATCACAATCTATCAACCTTCCTCTGTGGAGTGGTGGGTTTTCTCCCAACAGTCATTCCCCACTGCCTCCTTTCAGCCTGTTCTAAATTCCCAAGGTCCTCACTGATTCAGGAGAAAACAGACATTCTCTTCCAACAGCTCAGATCCATGATGCAATTCTCAGGTGAAAAATTCACAGAAATTACCCAGTAAATCTGGGCTTGACAAACATTTTTTACTTTTCTTTGATCATGCATTAGACATTCTCTACAACATTTGGTTTTTCAAGATGGTAGTGAAGAGGTCACTTTGAACTCAGGTAGCTTGGATGATGATAGTGAAGAGGTATAGAAGATTGTTGATTCAGAACTTGGCTGTTCTGGCAAGATATCACATCCAAATATTTTTCTAGGTATGTGTGATCTGGTTGGAATACAGACATGCTTTTAATGCAGGAGACAGAGGCAAACAGATCTGAGTTCAAGGCTAGCCTGGTATAGAGCAAGTATCAAGTAAAGAAAAGCTTAGGTTAAGGCACGGTGGTACACGCCTTTAATTCTAAACAAAGGTAAAGTTAGTTTGTAGAAGGAAGCACCATGTTTGAAAGTGATGTCTAGTTGAGTGGCAGAAATGGTGATGAATCAGAGAAGATCTGACAGAATAGGACATGCCCAACTCTCAGGAGAAGAGAGAGGAAAGGGAAGCAACTTAAGAGGCAGTTTTACAGAGAGGGGAGGCGGTTTTACCAGGAAAGTAATAGAGAGATGGGTTGCAGAGAGAGAGAACTCAGGTGAAGATGGAATGACCCTGAAAATGATAAGAAACCAGAAGATTAGAGTATATTGCTGAGTTAGTTTGAGGCCAAGCAGAGTAATTCTGGGCCAAGAGGGAAGCCAGATTAAATTAGTCAGTTGTGAGAAGAGTTTGAGCCAGAACAGTTGAGTTGAACCAGCCGCCTTGAGTTCAGAAAGAACAAGTGAGGGTGAGTTCATTAAGCAGTAAGTCTCAGAGGCTGAAAAGATTCTAGGCCTATGTTAGATTATACAGAAGCTAGAAACTTCAAGGACTAGCCTTGGTTAGCAGAAGGAGGCAGTAAGCTTCCCAGAGAACAACTGAGCCAGAAGAATTCATTACCTTTACAAAGAGGTCACTTTGAATTCATGTAGGTTGGATTTGTTGCCTTTATGTGGTGTGATGGTTTGCATGAGAAATGTCCTCCATTGGCTCAGGAATTTGAACACTTGGTAACTGGTTGGTAGCACTTTTTGGGCAAGTGGTGCAGGCTTGTTGGAGAAAGGATGTCACTGGGGATGAGCGCTGAGAGTTCATGGCCTAGTCCCACTTCCAGTTTGCTCTCAGACTCATGTTTGTGCTTAAGGATATGATGTTTCAGTTTCTATGCCTGCTGATTGTCGCTATGTGTCTCTACTATGGTGGACTCTGATTATTTTGGAATTACAAGTCAAAATAATCCCTTTTCCCATAAGTTGCTTTGATTATAGTGTTTCTTTATAGCAACACAAAGGGGATTGATACACATGTATGAGGATGATATGAAGCCAGTGCTTATAGAGTATGGGCATAAATAAGTATGTTTGGGAAAATTCCATTCTCCTTAAATCTCTCTCTCTCTGTGTGTCTCTGTCTCTGTCTCTGTCTTTCTCTCTCTCTCTCTCTCTCTCTCTCTCTCTCTCTCTCTCTCTCTCTCTCTCTCTGTCTCTCTGTCTCTCTCTCTGTCTCTTTCTCTCATCTATCTATCTATCTGTCATATGAGTGTTTTCCTGAATGTATAGATGTGTGCCAAACATATGTCTGCATGTATGTATATGTACAGGGTGTGAAATACCCCAGGAGGACAGAAGAGGACATATAAGTACTTGGAACTGGAGTTAGATAGTTGTAAGCTACCATGTATGTTTTGGGAACCCATCCAGATCTTCTGTAAGAGAAGCAAGCCAACCTGGGCTCTTTTTATCCACAATCTCCTGCCTTCCCTACACACATTTCAGTAGTTGCCAAATGTAATAAACATGTCAGGGCTTGTTTCAAAGCCCAGTGTAGGAAGCAGCTACATGTCAGGGCTTGTTTCAAAGCCCAGCGTAGAAAATAGCTGACAGCCAAAAAAGCTGACGTCTGACCAGATGTGTGAGTGATAGATAAAACCTTAGTAGTAAATTCTGACCTAGGAGCAGCCACGACTGCAAGTTAGTGATAAGAGTGACACAGAAAGCTAGATGTGTGAACTAGAGAGGAGAAAGGTTAAGTTAGTATAAAAACCCTGAGAAGAAGCAGCCAGCTCTCTCGCTGTCACCATGACTACCTGAAATGCTGCCAGCCGACGGGGCGCTCTCCCCAGACAGAGCAGACAGACATGCTGTCAGATAACAACCCGAGAATTGAATCAAGTCGCAGCAGCGAACCAGTTCGGCATAACATCGCGATATCAGGTCGTATACCCTAATGGCATAAGCTCCTAGAACATTGATATTATAAGATGCTAAATGCTACTCCTATTGGAATTAAGATAGTTTTAAGAGTATAATGGAATGGTATTGGTGGCTTGGCCTTGGAGCCTTAGCTGCTACCTTTTGCTGTAGTTGCCTTTGTATTGCTAATAAACCTCTCTTGCTAAAACGTACTACTTGCTCTTGGCCTGCCTCCTTTGTTCTGGATCCTGAGTGTAAACTCTCTGCTCGTGACAGAGAGTCAATTAGAAAAACAATAGTCCAGGTGGAGCCCCAGGTCTGCTTTCTGAATTTCAGGCTCAGGATGGCTCCACTCAGTCTGTCACAAGGTATTCATGGGGTGCCTAAGGGTAAGCCTGCCAAGACTGCTTCCACCTGTGACAAAGCTTACAGTCTTTCCCACAGTTCACAATCTCCAAGATCACACTGAGAACAGGTATCCAGCAACAGGCATTTGATTATTACATCTCAGCTTTAAACAATACATTAATAAGCCAATCGCAATGAATGTGACAGTTCTCAGTCTAATGGCTGAGATTTCAGCATTTGTGACCAATTATCAGAACCATAGTAAAATAAAAGCTAATAAAAAGGAATTCCATTATAAACACTTCACTCAGTGGTTTTTAAAATGCAAATCAGCCCCAAACCCTCATGCTTTCGTGGATAATGGATTCCTTGTGGCTGCTAAAGAAATGACTGAAGACAGGGTACATCATGTTATATATTTTCAGTGGATGAGGAATGTCTTTCTTACTATGTTTATGGATTACATTGTCTTACACAAATTTAGATAACATATGGTTTTTAAAGAATATGCCCATGCTTGTTGTAAGCAAGAGAAAACTCAGTCATCAGGAAATACTAAATAAGTTAAATTTAAGCTGGAGTGGTAGTGTGCTCAGAAGGCACAGGTGGGCATCTAGACCCATACAATCATCTTGACACCTCCAAAAAGAGCTCAAATTTAACTAGTACCATCTATACAGTGTAAGAAAACAGTTATGATTTTACTCTTCGGTACTAACTTCCCTTTCCCTTCATTACCATGGTTCATCTTACTTTTAGAGACAGGACTTTGTTTTACCACTACCACTACCACTTCCAATTTCATACTGGTGCGGTCAGATCTTGAAACCCCCAAAAGACCACCAAGACTTGAAACTGCTGTAATTGCAAGAGGAATCTTTAATGTTTCAACTCAAGCTGGAATGTACATGGCACCAATTTAATAGTATTGAGAAGTGACCCCTGGGCGTTGATCTGAGAACCTTTTATAAGTCCCTTTCCTTCCAACACACCTAAAGCAGCGGGGTCTTAGCTTGGCAATTATTTATTGGTTGAGTAACATAAGGGGATCTAATGTCCAAAGGTGAGAGACTACTGAAAAAGGCTCTAACACTGCCCATGGCTTAGCTTTCTCTGTTCTCTTTGTTCACCACTTTGCCCAGGGAAGTGTCTGGTCTCTTATTAACTCTATCTCTCGTGGACAGGAAGGAATGTGGCCATAAAACTGGGTCTCTTAGCAACTCTATCTCTGGTGGGCCCTTCAGGTCAGTTGCTAGGTAATACTATCTCTGGTGGGGCTGCTCTTTGCAGCTGTGAGCTCAAATCTCCTTGCAGCTGTTTTCCTACCTTTTAAGTCTGTTTCTTCAAAGAACTTTATGACCCTAAGATAGGCACCAAGGTCATATGTGGTTCTGGTGGCCCATCTGGTTATGTGGCTTTTGGCCGTAGTTTCAGTGGCCATTGGGTGGGTTGCTTGGGAACTGTATCATGATAGCTCAGGAGGGAATGCAGCCCCAGTCATTCCCTGCTTGTCTCTTATATTGGGGGTTTAGCCAAATTTTAACATCTTTTAAGTCTTTCAAAGCCTTCTTTTTCAGTGCTGAACATTACACGCGCGCGCGCACGTGCACACACACACACACACACACACACACACACACACACACACAGTTACTTTTCTGTTGTGATAAACACTCCAAACACAAGCAGAATAAGTTTTATTTTGACTTATACTACTAGACATTAGGAACCATAATGGTAGGGGAGGCATGGCTGCAAGTTACTGGAAGAAAAAGTTGGTTGTCCACTGTAAGAGAAATCTAGAAGTGGATAAGGCCACAAATTCTCAATGTTCTCACTAGATACATGTTACCTCCAGCAAATCTTCACCTCCTAAAAGTTCCAGGGCCTCTTAGATATGACCACCAGCTAGGGACCAAGTGTTTAAAACATATGAAGTTAAGCATTTAGGGGAATTTCTTATTCCAACCACCATATCCTATTTCTTAGGAATGCCTAGAGCCCTTTAGGGCCAGACCCCTATGCTAGGTTCCCAGTCTCACCATGGGAGGTGGAAAACGAGTTTTCCATTGAGTTTTACAATTAGCTCTTTCAGAATGAGATTCCTGGTATCAGATGGCAGTGGAGACTCAGGAGCTCCACGAGCCCATGATGATTACAAAGTGTTAGAGCCCTTTGTGTCACGCTAAGCATGGCAGAGGAAGGAGATTGAATCTTGAGACAAGTCAGAAAGCAGGTCTGGTGGGATATAGGCCTGACATGCTATGTACATTGGTCAGTACTAAACTAGTGGTGGCAATGGAGAGGGCTTCAGTAGCTGCCAAGGCAGCCATCACTGCCTGATCACTGGCATCTAGCCCTGGGCATCCAGATTTTCCCCCCAAATAAATGATAAGGCTCATACAGTCATGGTGGAGGAATGGCATGAGCATGAGAGAGCAAGCCAGCTAACCTTTATTTATAAACCTTAGGCAGTGGGGAGTGGTTTGTGGGTTTAATGCTTCTAATTTGAAGGGGCTAGAGGTGCCAGGATACTTAATCTACAGGCAGTGATACAGTACCTCATATAAATGAAGTAGCAGAGGGTCCTATCACAAGAAAGAAATATAGAATTTAACTATCCTATGGGTGGGGGAAGAACTAAGTATGATTAAAGGTCATTTGCTGAAGGCTTGGATCTCTTTATCATAGGGTGAGATACTCCCAAAAATCCCCAGGTGTTTGTTGAACAGGTTCACTCAGGAAACGGCTGGGCCTGTAATCTTGCCTGAGGGCTATGTGACACTCCATACAAGATCTTGTGTTCCTCAGATCAGGTAAAGTGAGAACCCTGCTGAGAAAAGGACTCCACCATAATAGATTGAGCTCAGTTGGCTATTCAGATACCCCAGAATTTGACCTTTCCAGAAGAGGCCCAGATAGAACATTCCAAGTAGAAAAAATTATGAGTGTGTGTGTGTGTGTGTGTGTGTGTGTGTGTGTGTGTGTGTGTGTGTGTGTGTTTGTACATATGCAAACCATGTAACCAAAGGGACTGGCCTGGAGCAAGAGTGAGGTCCAGATGTGTTCAAATGCTGAACTATCTCAAATGAGAGCAGCAGTGTTAAGAATTGCTCACTCTCTGTTCTGGGCCTGCATGTCCTGGTGCATGTAGTCTTGTGACCCCACCTGCATTCCCCTGGAGGTCACATAGTTTGGTGACCAGGTTTTAGATTTTCTCATAAGGACATGTACAGCTAGCACTTGGAAATTCTTTTCCATTCAAATAAAGCATTCCCAGCACAGAAGCCACAGACAATAACATACACTCACTCTGAAAACCCCTACCTACTTCCCCAAGGTTTATGTAGCCCTTATTCCCATCCCCCCCAAAAGAGAGCTGTATCACTGGAAGAGCTGTGACATTGAAAAGGCTTTATCACTGAAAGAGCTATATCAAAGAAGGCTTTTACCCCACTCTAGGCATTCACTGCCAGACAGAGATCCTGCTCCCAGCCTGCTCTGTTAAGCTTCATTGCTTTGAGCCAAGCATCTGCATGAATTGATGCCTGGACACCCCTGTTACAGGATATTTAATCCCATTTTGACCCCTGAGATTGTGAACTATAAGACATGTCTTTTGTTTGGTGCAGTTGAGCCCTAGTACAAACTTTTAGTCCAAGAGCTCTCTGTACACAGGATTTAATAAAGTTAACCCTAAGTCAAGAGGCAAAGCAAGAAACCATTTGACAGGTATTAAAGAGTAGGAGGGGCTTTCAGTTGAGTGGTATTTAAGATAATGTGGAGAAGTAAAAGGGATTTTTAGCTCTTTAGCTCTTGAGCTCCTCAACTTGCTAGCCTTTGGCTTTTTGGTCTTTGAGCTAGCAAGCCTTTAGCCTTGGGTTAGGTGTTTTGGCCATTTTCTCTTGGGATGTCAGTTGAACTAGTGAGCCTTTTGGGCCTTTTCCATCAGGATGTGAGCTGAGTAAGAAGGTCAGCTGGGTGCTTTTTCTGCTTCTCTGAGCTAGTCGGTTTTTACTCCAGCATCTGACTCCAAAGTCTTTATTGGTAAAACAGAACATTTGGGATTTTTTTTTTTTGAGACAGGGTTTCTCTGTGTAGCCTTGGCTGTCCTGGACTCCCTTTGTAGACCAGGCTGGCTTCGAACTCACAGCGATCCGCCTACCTCTGCCCTCCGAGTGCTGGGATTAAAGGTGTGTGCCACCATGCCCGGCTGAACATTTGGGATTTTAAAAAATAAAACAACACACCCCAAAGAGAAGAAGCAGGACCTGGGCTATGGAATGATGTGTGTGTGTGTGTGTGTGTGTGTGTGTGTGTGTGTGTGTGTGTGTGTGTATGTGTGTGTGCATGTGTGTAGTATATATTCTTTTCACATGGTTTTCTTGGCACTCTTATAAAAGTGGATTAAATTAGCTCCTTTAATCAAAAGCTCTGAAAATAAGATATAATTTCATTGCCATTGTTCTAAAGTAACAATAGCAAGTAGGACATGGTATTCTTATAGATAAACTACAAAGTACTTTTCCTAGTTTTATATTACAGATATTTGGTGACTAGTATAGGCTCACTATTATTGACTGTGAATCTAAAGTACCCAAGTATTTATAATCTGTAATATATAATTTTGATGACAAGAAGAATTTAGATTTTAGACACCTCACTCTTCTCTATGTGTTTTCTATCTGTTTTCTATGCTCTGTTCTTTTTTTTTTTTGTCTTCAGTATTCCCATTCCTTAGTCCATTGATGTCAGGTGCTGATCTGAAAGTTGTTTGCTTTGAGAGAATTAGCATCTTAGTGTTGAATTTATAAAATAATACTCAAAGGATGCTTTGGTGGGAAAGCAGACATGTCACTGAGCACATTGTCTTACAAAATTTATCTTTCTGTTTGATTAAACTATAAAAATCAAGCATTTGTCTTCACATTTTCCAATCTTGCTTCATATAGTTACATGGAAAGACATTGTCTTCTTGTCTGAAAACCAAACAAGACTTTTACTGCAATTCAAATTTACATGTGTGATGGATTTTAAGGAGAGCAGCCAAGTGAGGAACAAAACTATAGTATGAAGTAACGAAATATTCTTATTCATTCTCTAAAGCTTCTCTGTTGACCAATTCACCATCATAGAACTCAAAATGAATTAATTATTTTAATCTCACTTAACGTTTATGCTGGAGGAAAACAAGCCCCAAACAGAGTTTGGTTTTAGAGAAAAAAAAACAGTAAGATACAAGATTGGTCTTTAGATTAAATGAATTTTAGCCTTTTTCAGGCACCATAGTCCCAGCTTGTCTTCCTCAGGAGATCTTTATGTGACAGTCTCCTTCAACCAACATCCAGATAAATGATAGATTTAGCTCTGACACCATGAATTACTAATGCTGAACAATTTTCCATTTCTCCACTTATTTAGCTGCTGCCTTGTGTATCTGACCTGTTTAAGAGTGGGCACATGCAGATGATCCAAGGTGGCAGTGTTGAACACAGCACTGTAGGGTGGAGACTAGGGACCTGGCTGGGAGCTACAGACCAAAAGACGGGGAGAGCCTTAGGTGAGAGGGGTCAGCACAGTGGGTCTGGCCTCAGGCCATCCAACTGGCCCATGGAGGATGGGTGCTGAGTCCCCAGTCTGGACCCACACCTGCCTATGAACTGCAGCCGTGCTCTATATCACAGATTCAGTATCTGAGACTGAACTGTGGGTAGTGAAGCATGGGAGTCCACATCTGCTGGCCTAGGGAGAACCCAGGAGAACGGGTGGATCTGACCTCAGATCACCGCCAGTCCACAGAAAGCCCAGGGGCCGTTGACCACATGGGCATGATATCCAAAGCCCAGTGCAGCCTATTGTGCCATACCTGTTCTTGTTGGACCCTAGAGTCTACTCGGGTGGGGGGTCGTCATGAGAGACCACTGGAGGACCACAGTGTTGATGCAAAAGCACAAGGTTTATTGCTGACGCGCGTCAGGGGACCTCAGCACTCACTTGGGAGGGAAGCACCATGAGTCACTGTTACAGGCTAAAACTGCAAAGGTTAGGAGGGGCTGTGTGCCCTATGTTAAGATTGGCTCTGGTGGTCGCTACGGGTGCTTGTCTAAATGTTACTGGCTATTGCAGGGGTCATTGATCTTGGAGGCCATTCTTGGCAGGGAGGGGTGTTGGGGAGTTTCCAGAGAATTTCCAGATGGTATTTTTCTGAGAATTGTTTATCTTAGTTGAAATTGTTTATCTTGGTTGGCCACCTTGATCTCAAAAACTGAAACTGGCCTTCAATTCTTTCTGGGTCACTTTCCCAAGCTTGTCTGGGTCACGTTCCCAGGCTGTAAGACCCCCAGCACGGTGGTCTTAATGTGGAGACCCCCACCAAGAACCAGCGAGACCAAGGTTTCGGTTGCAACACGCAAGAGGCTTTATTGCAGGGGGTCGGGTACCCGGGCGTCTCAGTCTCTGGAGAGGCTGGCGCGCCAAGCGAGTCTTTTGGGGGCTTTTTATAGGGATTTTAGCGGGAAGCGCGGGTACAGAAGCGAGAAGCATAGTTACAGGGCTCTGATTGGTAAATTTAAATGAGGCGAGGTTATGGCCCGGTCATCAGATGGGCTCTAGGAACAGGGGAGTTTACCCGTTCTCTGGGCCAGGTGGCCGACCATAAATATCTTGTTTGACAAGGACAACTGTTTCTGTTATCTCAGCATGCTTTTATCTTTCTCCTCTGGGCCCCAGGCCTCATCTTATCCCGGGAACCTATTATTCTAGTCTTGCCTTGCAAGATAGCATTACTGCTGCTATGCTTGCTATGGCGGGTGCACAGGGGAGGGGGGTCTTACATTCCCCCCTCTTGTTGTAAATTGAATGAAATCTTTCATTCAATGACCTCTGGTTCTACAGAACCAAGGCCTGTACAACCGATAGGCAGTCTCGGATGAATTGTATCAGTCTGTTAAGGATGCAGGGCCCAAAAAGTAGGAGCAGGATAATAATTAATAAAGGGCCCGTTATGGTAGATATTAAAGTGGTGAACCAAGGAGCCTTATTAAACCAGTTTTCATACCAAGTTCGTCCTGGTTCAAATTGCAACAGTCGCTGCTTGAGCCTTTCTCGCAGCTTAGACATACTATTTCTGACTACTCCTGTATGGTCAGCATAAAAACAACATTTTTCCTTGAGGGCTGCACAGAGCCCACCCTCTTTCAGGAACAAGATATCTAACCCTCTATGATTTTGGAGCACTACCTCAGAAAGGGAGGTCAGGGACTGTTTTAATGCACTAATGGATTCTTCTAATGCTTGAAGGTCTGCGTTCATGGCCTGCTGTAACTGCTGAAAATGAGCAACCTGAGTGAGAGCAGTAGTCCCGGTTCCGATCCCTGCCACAACCCCCCACCCCCGACTGTTAATCTTTTTAATAGCAGTGTCAGAGTGATGGATATTGGCCCTTGGCCGCCTTGACGTGAGCAGCGTGGATCTAGGTGGCAATTCCGTCAACCTTGAGAGCCGTTGGGGTGGTCAGGAGTACGGTGTAGGGTCCCTTCCAGCGGGGTTCAAGGTTCTTGGTCCGGTGACGTCGGACCCAGACGTAGTCTCCAACCTGGAATGGGTGAGGGGCCAGGGGCTTGTCAAGCTGGTCTTTATAAGCGCGGGCTAGGGGTTTTCATACCTCATTTTGCACCTCTTGGAGGGCTCTTAGGTGTGCCTGGAGGGAAGGCCTGGTGGCGAAGGAGCCGATATCTGGGTCAAGGAAGTGAACAATAGGAACATGTGAACCGTAGACAATCTCAAAAGGAGTAAGCCCATGTGGGCCGGGGGTGTTCCTAACCCTGTATAGGGCCAGGGGTAGCAGGGCCACCCAGTCCTTAGTGCCAGCTGCAAGCGTCAATTTGGTTAAAGTCTCCTTAATAGACCTGTTCATGCATTTTACCTGTCCTGAACTCTGGGGTCTGTATGAACAATGTAATTTTCAATTAATCCCCAATAGTTTGGCCACCTGCTGGCTTACCTGGGAGACGAAGGCTGGTCCGTTGTCAGACCCGATTACCTGTGGCATCCCGTAGCGAGGGAAAATATCATCTAAAAGCTTCTTGGAAACCACCTTGGCCGTCTCATGTTTGGTGGGGAAGGCTTCAGTCCATCCTGAAAAAGTATCTACGAAGACCAGCAGGTACCGGTACCCGTATATACCTGGTTTGATCTCCGTGAAGTCAATTTCCCAATGGGTCCCTGGCCAGTGTCCTCGGACCCTAGTTCCTGACAGGTTCAAGGACCTGTTATTATTGACCAACGCGCAGGGCCGGCAATTGTCAGCGGCTCTCTGGAGGGCCTCCTTTTTTTCTAAGAGGTAAAAGTCCGTCTCTTCTCTCTCGAGGAGGGTCTTCATTTTTTGAGCACTTAAATGAGTGAGCTTATGGAAGTAGTCAATCAAATAGTTAGTCTCTTTTGAGGGGATGACTACCTTGTCTTGATACCGCCAATGGTTGGGGCCTTCAGGGAGAGCGCCCATCTTGTGAAGTCTCTGTATGTCGTCGTTGGTGAATTCTCAACTCCGGTCCTGCTGTCCTGGCGCTCCGGTGTCCTCTTGTAAGGAGAGTGCCTCGAGAGTGTCGAGGGGTCTTGTAGCGGCTTGGCGGGCTGTCTCGTCAGCCAGCCGATTACCTCGAGCCTCAGGGGAGTCCCCTTTCTGGTGGCCCGGGCAATGGATGATGCTGAGCTGCTGGGGTAAAAAGAGGGCCTTCAGGAGGGCCAGGATTTCAGTCTTATTCTTAATTTCTTTACCTTTTGAGGTGAGGAGTCCTCGGCGCCGATAGATTTTTCCATGTACGTGGGCTGTGGCGAAGGCATACCGGCTGTCTGTATATACTGTTAGCTTTTTTTTTTTTTTTTGCCAGTTCCAGGGCCTTGGTCAGGGCGATCAGTTCAGCACGCTGGGTGGAGGTCCCGGTTGCAAGATGTACTTTTCTCTCGGTGGTCCAGCGGTAAGGCTTCCCGCCAGTCGCTCCTTGCACCCAGGCAGTCTTTGTTGTCAGGGGCCCCGGTGCGGTGGTGAGGACAGAGTGCTGAGCTCCCGTATCCACCAAGAAGGTGACGGGTTGCCCCCCCACATTTAGAGTTAGCCGGGGTTCAGGGGGAGGCTCCTGACCCTGACTTTTTCAGTCTTCTAGGTTGAGGAGAGCCGCGGAGGGGGGGGCCCTACGGGGCCCTTTGGGACGTCTGGGACAGTCGCGTACCCAGTGGCCTCTTTCTTTACAATAGGCACATTGGTCCTTATCCACAGGGGCCTTTCTCCGTTCTCCCTGGCCCTGACTATCCTGGCACCCTGAAACTACGGTGGCCAACAGTCTATTCATTTCCCTATGTCTCTTTTTATCTCTAGCATTCTCCCTTTCTTTCGCTTCTTTTCTCAATCTTTCTTCCTTTTTTTCAGACTCTTTCCTAAGCCTTTTTTCTTTTTCTTCCGGCGTCTCTCTCTTATTATAAACTTTCTCTGCCTCCTTTAAAAGATCCTGAACTGTACTTTCCTTGAGTTCTTCCAATCTCTCTAATTTGCATCTGATATCTGGGGCAGATTGCCAGACAAAGGACATGGCCAGAGTGGTGGCCTAGAGAGGGTCCTCAGGGTCATATGGAGTGTAAACCCTGTAAGCTTTTTTTAGACGCTCAAGAAAAGCTGACGGCATCTCATCTGCTTTCTGAGTAACCATCTTAACCTGGGCCAAATTGGTGGGCCACCTGGCAGCTTTTTGGAGACCCGCTATGAGCAGCTGGCGATAAAGACGTAGGTGGGCCCTACCTTCCTCAGTGTTGAAGTCCCAGTCCGGTCGTTCCAAGGGGAAAGCACTGTTGATTTCATTTGGCAGCTGGGTAGGCCACCCATTAGCTCCTGGGACGCTCTTGCGTGCTTCCAGAAGGACGCACTGCTTTTCTTCGGAGGTGAGGAGAGTCTGTAGGAGCTGTTGGCAGTCGTCCCAGGTGGGTTGATGAGTGACTAAAATAGACTCAATAAGGGAAGTTAACCGGGAGGGATCCTTAGAGAAAGGAGGGTTATTATTTTTTCAGTTATAAAGATCTGAGGCAGAAAACGGCCAATATTGGATCTGGCCGCCCATGCCAGCCCGAAGGGGGAAGGCCTGAGAGGTCTGGGGTGGAACTTCGCGCCAGCTACGGAGTCTGCCGGCCATTGGTGAGGCCTCGGGTGTTGCGGCGGGAGCAATATCCTCAGGTGGCCCCGGCAAGGGAGGAGCCGAGGGAGTCGGGGGTCCGGCCGGTGAGGCTGGGCCTGGGGCCGCTGGGGCCTGATAAGGGGGTGGTTCCTCGGTTAGGAGGTCAAGGAGGGGCCCCTCATCCGGAGGCAAGACCTTAGGGGGGGGCGGACAACGGCGGGATAGAGACCGGCCCCAGAGGGGGCCACCGGAGTGGGGGCCAGGGGAGGGGCTAAGGCGGGCGTGGTAAGAGAGGTGGGGATAAGAGGGGGCTGAGTGAGGAAAGGTTTGACCCATGGAGAGGGGTCACGAACGAGAGATTCCCAAGTTATTATGTAGGGGACCTGGTCCGGATGACCGTGTGGTCCAGGGTTCATAATTTTGGACTTGACCTGTAAAATGAGAGAAAGGTTAAAGGTGCCATCTTGTGGCCACCCGGTGTTAAACGTGGGCCATTCGGCGGAACAGAGTCTCCCATTTGCCCTTGCGGACTTCCACTGACAGATTGTGTGCAATGACACGGACCTCTTTGAAATGCTGTATGGTAAGGATTAATGGGGTGGCAAGAGTCTGACCCATGGTACCAAAAAATATAAAATGAAAGACAACAGAGGAAAACTAGACACAAAAGACCAAAAACAGCCTGCGCGGGACGCTTGCGCCAAAGCGAAAGTAAAACAGAGGTTGGAGACCGCGGCTCGGGCGCCGCAGGGGATCCGGATTCCTCGTCTCCCAGATGAGGCGAATAGCCTCTCAGATGGGCTGGGGCCCCAAATAACCCTGGGGTAGACAGGGTTCTGGTGGGACGGAGAGTCCCTACGGAATCCCGCCGGGACGTCTCCCGGGGTCACAAGGAAGAAGTCCGAGTCCGTCAACTCCTTCTAGTCCTTGCCAGATTCAGAGAGTCTGCGCAGACACCAAGACACGTAACGATTAACAGAGAGATGAAATGACAACAACGACTAAGCCGGCCGGCACAAAGGCTTACCTCCCGAATTTGGGTCGGTGGTCCCTGGGAGGGGGTCTCAAATCTCGGTGGGACCTCCAAATGTAAGACCCCCAGCACGGTGGTCTTAACGTGGAGACCCCCACCAAGAACCAGCGAGACCAAGGTTTCGGTTGCAACACGCAAGAGGCTTTATTGCAGGGGGTCGGGTACCCGGGCGTCTCAGTCTCTGGAGAGGCTGGCGCGCCGAGCGAGTCTTTTGGGGGCTTTTTATAGGGATTTTAGCGGGAAGCGCGGGTACAGAAGCGAGAAGCATAGTTACAGGGCTCTGATTGGTAAATTTAAATGAGGCGAGGTTATGGCCCGGTCATCAGATGGGCTCTAGGAACAGGGGAGTTTACCCGTTCTCTGGGCCAGGTGGCCGACCATAAATATCTTGTTTGACAAGGACAACTGTTTCTGTTATCTCAGCATGCTTTTATCTTTCTCCTCTGGGCCCCAGGCCTCATCTTATCCTGGGAACCTATTATTCTAGTCTTGCCTTGCAAGATAGCGTTACTGCTGCTATGCTTGCTATGGCGGGTGCACAGGGGAGGGGGTCTTACAGGCTTAGACTGAGAGAGAGAGCCTTACAATCCCCCCTTGAGTTTTTTAACTGGCCTTAATCTTAAGGCGTGTCCCCATTTCTGAGGGCTTGGTACTGTTGAGTTAGGATCAGGGCCTGAGTTATATTGAGAAGATCTCGAATAAAGGCAAGAAGCCGGTTAAGGATACAGGGCCCAAAAGTTAAAAGTAAGAAAAGGATCAGACATTGTCCTTTTTGTTTTATTTAACTTTTCCGGTGTTTAATCCTTGGATCCAGCTGTGGTGGGTATTAGCACGTCAAAGCGGATGCTGGTCACTAGGGTCCGGCTGCATCGTTTCTGACGGGGAGACCAATCTGCATCTTGGAATGTAGGTGGAGCATGGCGGCGGAGGCAGCTGGGGGGCAGGTCGGTCTGCCTGAGTGCAGCAGCAGCAGCAGCAACAGCTCAGCACGCCAGCTCAAAACTAGCTCAGCAAATGAATAGGCCCCCTAAAGGACATCTTTCTGAGCCCCCCACCCCCCCCCGCCACAAGACTGGCTGCAGGGAGCAGGGAGGAACAGAGCTGGAATTTAACCAGAAGGAAGGTCACAGGGGGCCTCGTTAAATCGAGCGGAGGGTTAGGAAAGTTAGAGGGTGCAAAACCCAGAGAAGAGCTGGGTTTCTGTGGCTAATGAGCCTGGGACCAAGGGGCCGGTGGCGGGGAGCATCAGTGGGGCCTTTACGGGGTAGCTCTGAGTCACTCCATTTCCCTATTCCCTGGCACCTTGTATTTAAAGCGAGCTGCTCAAATTTACCCATGGGGCAGCTTTGAGAGCCAGAAAATGAAAACAAACTTATACAAATATGTAAAATTATATTTTAAAAATTATATAAATGAGAGACGATGTCAAGGACCGTTGGATATCCTGTGCAAGCCTTATCAGAGTTAGTAACAGGCTTTAATTTGCCTCTGGCACGCATTTTTATCTTTGTTAGACCCATAGACCTAATAATAGCAGGCTTGAATTACATATCTAAAAGATACTGCAAACCTTCTGAGGTTGTTGGCACATTAGAAGGAAATTAGAGATTTACAAGTCCTGATCGTGTTTCTGATACAGCGAAGCCAAGGAAAGAGGCACTGAGGCTGTATTGATTGTTGTGCCCAGCAGGGCTTTGGTTCTTGAGAGTCTAAAAAAAATGGCACTTACACTCATTACTGCTTCTTTTCTGTTTGATCCATATTCTTACCCATCTAAGCTATCAACTTAGAGAATACACGTTTATGCCAAAGAATGCCATACTATGCTACCCACAAACCTCACTAATATGACTTACTTTAAAAGTTGGCTGCCTGAAAACTATGGCGTCTTGTTACAAATACATATGTACTAATTTCTTGACTTTAAAAAAGAAAAGTTCCACTAAAAAAATAATCATGAGCCATTATTTTATATACCTTTTAAAAATTATTTATTTATTTAATATATATGAGTGCTTCTGCTTTCATGCACAACAGAAGAGGGAATCAGATCCCATTACAGATAGTTTGAGCCACCATGTGGTTGTTAGGACTTGAACTCAGGACCTGGGGAAGAGCAACCAGTGCTCTTAACCACTGAGCCTCTTTTTAGTCACCATTTATTTCATATCTACTATGTATTTATTCATTACATGTGTGTGTGGTACACCTGTGTGTGGTGTGGAGTGTGTGTGTGTGTGTGGCATATGTATGTGATGTATGTGTGTGTGATATGTGCCTATAGTGTGGTATGGTACTGTGTGTGTGTGTGTGTGTGTGTGTGTGTGTGTGTGTGTGTGTATTATATGTGGTATGCATGTGTGTGGTATGGTGTGGTGCCTTATGTATGTGGTATATATAAGTGAGTGCGGTGTGTTTGTATGGTATGCATGTTTGTTTGTGTATCTGTGCTGTGTGTGGTGTGGTATGGGTAGTGTTTTGTGTGGTGTGTGTGTGTGTGTGTGTGTGTGTGTGTTGTATGTGTTTATGTCCATGCACATGCATGCAGAGGCCAGGGACTACAATTAGCTATTATTCTCAGTCCTTTTGTGAGACCAGGTCTCTCTCTGAGCCTCCATGGTCAACACGCCCCCAGGATTGTCCCATTTCTATTTTACCAGTCCTAGGATTATAGGTCTGTGCCACCTAGACTGGCCTATTATGTGGAGGCTGGGGATATAAACTCAAATCCTCATGCCTGTGCATTTTACCCACTGAGCCATATCACCAGCCCTACGAACCTCTTTTTTAATGCAAATATGTTTAGAACTAATGAACAAATTTGATGCCATCTCTAAAAGACAAGCTGGAACATCCTTAAAAATTCTGTCTGATTCTCTTGTTTTCATTTCTAAAAAAGACAATATGTAACACGCACTCTTGCTTTTAGTCTCTATGGCTATCCACCATGTCTTCCAGAACGTTTGAAAGAGTAGTTGCTGGTAATTTCCACTAAAAATAGATTCTACCATATAACAGGCGTATTGCAGTTAACTGTCGGCAAATATTTCATGTCATCCTTACCGGCACTGCAGCTACGCTACCGTGTCTTTAGAGATAGGAGAGGGGTTGCAATTAGATGGGGAGCATCACAGGCTTTCATACCCAGTCTTGTGGACTGTGTACAGCTTACCTTTGTTCATTCAAATATTGATTTCTTTACTCTACTCTCTGGATCAATCTGGACATTGCATTGTGTTGTTTATTCTAAGTATTTCTTTTGGGATGAAGGAGCCTCAGTTGAGAAAATGCTTCCACCAGATTGGCCTGTGGGGGTGTCTGTCAATCAACTAATCATTAATCTTGGTTATTGGTTCATGTGGGAGGGTACAGCCTATTGTAGGTGGTTTCACCCATGGGTAGGTGGCTCTGGAGTGTGTAAGAAAGCAGGCTGAATAAGCCACAGGGGAGTAAGCCAGTAGGCAGGGTTCCTCTATGGCCTCTGCTTCAGCTCTTGTCCTGAGTCTCCTTAGTGGTGGACTGCAGCTGTAAGATGAAATAGAATCTCTCCTCAACAAGTTGCTTTTGGTCATTTTAATCACAGCAACAGTGAGCAAACTAGGACTGTGTTGTCTATGATTGAGCTATATAGAAAGTTAACATTCATGTTGTTGCTAAGGTTGGAACTTCTCATTAGCTGTTGGGGAAGGTAGTTGTACACTAGTAAGAACTAGCTTGGGCCCTGCTTTGTGGTAGTTACTACATCAGCACTCACACTGGACGTTCTGTCCAGAGCTGATCATCTGATAGGAAGACAGACAGTAGTGCAGGATGGAGCTGGTGTGGTACACATGGAGAACAGAAGATGCTAATCTTCATGCAAGACATATGGCCTGTCACTCATCACCTACTGAGGGGAAAGTGTGGCTAGAAGGTAGGTGTTGAGAAAGGTAGCAATTTCTGTGCTTATCCACTTTATAGTTCAGTAGACTGAGTAACAACATGCACATGGTTTATAAAAGAACTACCAACTTTATTTTCAACATGTTTTCCTCACTTAGTATCTGAGCAATATTCCACCTGACAGAAGTGAGAAGCAGCCATGGGAAATATGTGGAGAGAAGTGCCCAAGGAAATTTCCCAACTGTTAAAATCTTTGTTTAGCTGCAGCAGGCATCTGACTGGCCCTGATTTATTCCAGGTTTCCAGCATTCATTTGCATTGCTGTCTTACCTCACTTTCCTGAACTAAAATAACTCCAGTGATTTTTGTTACAGAACAGCAGGGAATATGCTCCATTTGTGTAACTATTGCCAGCCGCAGGACAGTGACATGGTGCTAAAAAGTCTCTGTAAATAGTTTATTTAGTAGAATTGAGCAAGGAAAGGAAAACAGCTGGAATAGAATGTGGGCTTTGTGACAGACCATGCTGGATGCGATCCTTTTATGTCTTCTCAGAGACCTCTCATCTCATTCCCACACACTGAAGGGCCAATTTACATAATGTTTTGTGTTGCTTCTTTCTTCCTTCCTTCCTTCCTTCCTTCCTTTCTTTCTTTCTTTCTTTCCTTCTTTCTTTTTTAAGGCATGGCTCACTCACTATGTAGCCCAGCTGGACTCATATTTGTGAACCTCCTATCTGCCTCAGCCTCCCAAATGCTGGGATTGTAGATGTTCACACCAACATCTTAGTGACGCCTTGTGTTGGCAGCCCACAACACAAGGAAGCCAAACATAAGGCATGGGACCTAGTGGGAGGAAGTCCGTACTCTTGAAAGAGATATTTGGACCTTGTCCCCATCTTTTTGCTTCCTGTCTGCCCCATGAAGTGAGAAGTTTCTTTAACTATATTCTCCTTCTTCTTCCAAGACTTTCATTCAGAAGAGATGAGGCCAACCAACCCTGAGCTGTGTCCTCCAAAGCTAGGTGTCAAAACAAACCCCATTTCTTTGTATGTTGTTTAATCCAGGTACTTGTTACAGTGATGGAAAGGTGACTAAAACAATGGCATTGCTTAATGCCCTTAGAGGTCCCAGAACTAAGGCAATCCTGTGATGATTCACCTGAGATCCAAATTCCTGAAGCATGAAATAGAACAGATCAGTCCCACCATATCTTACATTCTTACATTCAAGCATCTCTCCTTTCTCATACTCTCACTTTGCCTGTATTATGTGATGTCTTTGCCTAGATCAAAATTATACTTCTTATTGTCCTTCTCTTCTCTTTCCTTCTATTTCCCTCTTTTCAGTTCCCTGTTAAGCCTTCCCATTGTGTCTTGGAACAGCTGATGTAGGAAGCCAAACCTTTGGCATCCTTACCTAATGTAACACTATTTTTCTGGCTTCTGATCCTTCCAACACAGCTTAAGACATCATTATACAATTTAGAGCATTAAGCTTCTTTCTCAACTCATCCTACAGATTTATGCTTGTCTTGGTGTGGAGCTATGGGGTACTCAAATCTTCCTGAAAGTGTACCAGCCTGTAGGACAAATCAAACAGGGCTCCCTGGAAGAGGGAGTGAGAATTGAAAGTGGAGGACAGAGACACAAGAAAAATTGAGTCAAGTCTGGAGATTTCTGATCCAGACTCACTTTAATGCAGATGAGTAGACTTTATATAGCAAGGTCACCAGAAGCTCTATTGTAATCTGTGTAAGAACTTCCTTAATCCTCTGGGTAGTTTCCTGTAAGAACTTCACTATTTCTTTCAAAGGTAAACAATCCAAAGATAGCCTAAAACAAAAGACCTCCTTCAGTAAAGGTCAACAACTTGAAGGTCATAGCATTTAATCTAAGCACAGGATTTCTAACATATCTGAATTTAGCATGGCTCCCCACAAGAAAAAAAAAAGCCTTGATGCTATAGCTCCTGGGAGTATAGACATGGGAGTGTCTAGCTCAGCTGTAGAGATGGATCTCATTTAAGTTTATACTTATCCAAGGGCAATTATATCTAATGTCAACCGATCACGACAGGGCATCATGATCTGGTCATTTGAGTCAAATATGAAACAGCTTTGAAAATAACTCCATTACATGGGTCCCACTTAGAGTACCTCTTAGTATTTTTCAGGAAGGCATAACAAAATAGTTTAGACTGACTGGGCAATGTATAAACAACAACAATTTGTTCCTAACTACTCTGGAGGCTAAGAAATGCAAGATCACAGAGTCAAGAGATTTGCTCTTTAGTGAAGGTTCATTCCTCTTAGTAGATAATGCAGTCTGTGTATCATTGCAAGGCAAGGGCACAACTAAGGTTCTCTAGAGTATGACTGTAAAAGCACTAATCCATTCAGAAGGCATAGAATCCTCATGGCATCACTGATTGGGTTAAATTTCAACACCATGCACATGAGCATCACTTCCTGCTCTCATGTTGCAGTTTGTCCTGGTTTTGTCCATTTTTTCAGATTCATTCCTACTCTGACAAGTGAATTAAGACTGCCAAGTGACAGTGAATCTTGACTCTCCCTTGGCCCAGCCTAACTTGCCTTCTTTTAAGTCTACCTCTGATTAGGGGTCCTGATGTTAGAGAGTTAACATCTGGTGACACTGTGTTAGAGGCTGCTTTCTGGGAAACACCAACTCCAACAAGGAGCATGTTCTCTGTTCTCATGCTGCAGAAAGGCGCATATGCCTCACTTCCTGTCCTCACACTGCAGTTTCTTTTGTTTTCCTTTTTCATTTTAGCAACACTGACTACTTTTGGCATAGGGATCTCTATCTCCTGTCTAACCTCCCAAAGCCCCACTCTGAAGAGACACCATGACCATGGCAACTCTTAGAAAGGAAAACATTTACTTGGGGCTGGCTCACAGTCTCAGAGGTTTAGTCCATTACTGTCATTTATTTATTTTTATTGTTACTTATTCAAGCCACTACACTTATATTGACAGTATAGATTTTGGACTCAAGGAAAACAGATGACTTACTTTAAGTCACTAAAAATGCCTAACCCAAAGCCAGCTGCTGTCTGTCTTTGGCTATATTAATATTCTAAGAAGCTTATTTATAAATCCTTGCCAATCAGATTGTAGGGAACTGTTTGAGCTTTAGGGACCATTTTTTTTAGTACCAAGAAATTCTGCTTTCTAGTTATGTTTTCCTCTTATAATGGTCACAAAGTACCAGGCAATATTTATTTTGCCCTGCATGAAAAGAAATAGATTTTTTTCAGTCTGCTATTTTTTTCATATGAAATTGGGGAGCTACTAATTATCATCTATATGTTAATGAAATACCTGCTGTGTATTAATACAAATAATTTTCCAGAAGCAAACAAAAAGAATAAGACATGGACTTTGTATAAAATGGGTTTTAATAGGAAGAGCCATTTCTCTTCTTTGCATTTTCATGCTATTTTCTTGGTTGGAGGGGGGTCTGCCTTCTGGGACATAAATTATTCCATATACTGGGTGCAACTGTTTGTTTGTTTTCATGTTCAGATGTCTTGGATATGCTTGGATGTCCTTGAGTAGTAGAGTCTTAGTGCATGCTTGATGATTATGTAATTTCTTCATTACAAGCACATATTGACTAAACATTGTGGGATGGATATTTGATCATTGGAGTTTGGTATACTATGTCATTATCCTAATGTTTTCATGAATGTCATGCCTTTGCTGTCCAAAGATTTATATTCCAGGATGGGTCTCCAGAACAGGACACAGGGGCTTTTTTGGGTCTTGGTATTTGGCTATTCATTGCTCCACTTCAAGAAGTTCATAGAGACTGCTCCAGCATTTTGGGGCTCTGGGTTCTGGCTGCAGTTCCAGATTCTGGCAGCAACTTTGGTGGAATTGCTTGCTGGTCTACTGAAATCCTGCCAACTATACCAGGGGAATCATTTCCAGGAACTGAATCCAGCAAGGTCTACTTCTCATGTTCCCATAAACCTCCTTTCTCTCCTATCTAGGGTAGGTGGGTTGGAAGGGAGGTATAAACATTAAAGAACCCCAAATAAAGTAGGCTTGGAAAAGTTGGATCCTACGCCATCTCCAGTTAAATGTTTCATGGTGTCTCTTCACAGCAATAAAACCCTAACTAAGATTGCCAACATGTGGGTGCTGGAACCAAATCCAGGTCCCCTGCTACAGCAGCCAGTGAAGGTTGAGATCATTTGATTGTCATCAATACAAAAATTTTCTTCCTTTTATGTACCATAGGATTATAGCAGCAGATGAGCAACTGAAAGGCTATAGCTATAGCTTAATGTGGTAACAGAGTTTTTCTGATTTTTAGGTGTGTGTGTGTGTTGTATAAGAAAATGCATTTATCTGTATTTCTACATTTGAAGATTAATCCATTTTAAAATTAATAACAGATGTTCAAAATGATACTCAAAGATAAAACAGAGAGCATCAGGCCAGTTATTCATTTACCTGCTGCCTGGACATCAGTCCTCAAGTGGAAAGAAAGTTCTGGAAATAACAGATCCAGGAATATACTCAACTTGATATATTTTAATAATGAGCAATATTAAAGCTAATAGCTACCATACTATGGAGCATAATCAATTTTATTATACATAATGTGATATATAAGAGTTAGAGAAGGAACCTAATAGGATGTATTGATTTCTCTTCTGTTCCATGTGTCACTTCTTTTATGTTTCTGATCATTTTCTTTCAAGATATTCAACTAAGCTCCTTATCCCTCTATATTCCTATTTTAGAATGACTAGAAATCATTGACCCACAGAAGAAAATTTGAATTGCCATATCTTTTACTATTAAGGTTTTGAATTTATCATCAACAATTTATTTTGAAAGTGAAGTTATGTTAATTTACAAGTTTGAAGATACTTCTATTCTTAAACATTTTATTAACATCAATTAGCATCTCAAATTTTGTTAGTTATCATAAAAAATATTCTCATAACTAGGAAATAGTTTTGATGGTATATTATTAGTCTGCTCCCATGTCTTTTAAATAGATGTATAAGATAAAGAAAGATTACCTACTGGTAACTTGTGTTTCTATTTTGAGCAGGGCTTATTATCACATTATTATCCAAGTACTCAGAGATGGTTAGCTCAAGGCCAACCATCAGCTAATACTAAAGCATGTCTCAAACCAAAACTGAACACAAGCTCAAAATTGAAATAAACAGTTTATTAAAGGAGCATTGAAAACAATAGCCAGCTAAAAGCAATGCTGGCCTGGTACTGATGTCATTACATCTGTCTCTCAAATCCTAGCCATCTTTAAGTAGGATAGGCAATCTGATAGAAAATTGACCCCAAGGTATATAGCATGGTTGGAAAGCACAGGCCTTTTTCTCTTTTATAGTCAAGCTGAGGGACTCTGGCTCACACAAATGGCTTTTCTATACAGATGTGAGTCAGTCATGGGCTCCTTTCCTTCTTTTCAACAGAAGGCTTTCATGGTCACAGTGCTTGTCTCTGATGGGGCTCATTACATGACACTCCCTCTCCCTCCAACATAGCAACCTGAACACATAAGCTGACCTTCATGTGAAGCATATTACAAACCCTCATTGGGGAGATGCCCCTCCCACACCCAAAGGAAGGGAGTATCCTGGCTTCTGAGAGTTTGAACACCAGCTATGGCAATCTTCCTTCAGGCAATGATTCTCACTTCATCCTCTATTATCAAACTATAAAAACGAGCATTAAAATATCTAACCTTAATTTTTTCTTTAGGATTTTATTTCTTTGGGAAACCTCCTGTGACACATAAATTTCTCTCTCTCTCTCTCTCTCTCTCTCTCTCTCTCTCTCTCTCTCTCTCTCTCTCTCTCTCTCTCTGTTTTCCTCTGCCAAGCTGTCTTTCCTGATGTAGTTTATAGGGCTGTAGTTAATGTTCCTATGATGAGCAGAAGTAAAGATTTAATTCCCCCTCTCTTCTTCATCTAATGGAGAAAGAAAACTTACAGAGTATGGCCTATGGCAAGTTTGTATGAGCCTGGATTTGTTGGGGGATGGTCTAATGTATTTTGATGGTAATTACTTCTTGCTGTCTCTGTGATCCACCTTTTGATTAATAAAAGGCCATCCTACTTGGCAGAGAAGAGGAGATAGAGGTGTGGCTAAGGTTCCAGAGGGAGAGAGAGGAATCCTGGGAAAAAAAGAGAAGGAAGCCGAGGAGAGAGACACAGAGAGAGGAAAAAGGAAGCCATGTGTTAGATGGAGGAGAAGCACATGGCTGGCGTGGATAGAGAATCTGGCCCAGATGAAGAACATGAACAAGTATTTGGGATTACGGATGGGAGGTAGCTTGATAGAAATTATTGGAAGCAGATGGCATGGGATTGAGGCAGGGATCCCATGCCAGCCCCCTTATGGGAAGTAGTTTAGAGGGTTAATGTCTGCCCTGCCCCAGGTTAAAGGCTATTTTAAATATTTAAATATTTTAAAATATAACCAGTGTCAGTGTCTTAATTGATTGATAGCCAGGCCTACTGATAATACAGATCATTTAAGAATAATATGGATTGACAGGGGTTTGCTTCATGTCTGGTTGGCTAGACTTAGTGACAGAGTCTTGTCTAAAAATGGAAACTGGTAAAAAACTAACATAGTTTTAGATGTTAGAACAAAAGGAAGTAGGCTTGGAGAACAGAGAGATAGCTTGTGCCACACCTGATATCTGTATAAACTTTGTGATCTTTGCAAAGATGTTAAATGATTTAGTAGTGGTAAGGCACAGATATCAGGTTTATCATCAGAAAATGTAAGTTGGTGTTCATTGTACTTAGTTACTTTAAAAAAAATCCCTTAATGGTCCATGTACAGATGTTCAGTCTGCAGGTGTGGCTGCACATCACATGTGTGCAGTGCCCACAGAGGCCTGAAGAGGGCATCAGATACCCTGGAACTGAAACTGGTCATAAGCTGCCATGTGGGTTCTGAGAATGAACCCAGGTCCTTTGAAAGAGGAGCTGGTCTCTTACCCTCCATTCTTTTATGTATTTATGTATTTATTTATTTAACCAATTTACAGCTGGATCCCAGCCCTCTCCCTCCTCTCCTCCCAGTTCCACGCTCACACTCCCTTCTCCTCCCCCTTTCCTTTCTTCTCAGAGAAGGGGAGGCCCCCAGGGGTATCAACTCACCCTGGCAGCCAGTGCTCTGGACCACAGAGCCATCTTTCCAGTTTCAGATGATGCTTGTTTTAATATACGAAAACTAGAATCCAAGAATAAGAACATAAGAAAAACCTTAGTAGGCCATTAATACACAACACTTACTACTGTAGGGAAGTAAATCTGTCTTCTTCCAAATTCATCATCCACCCGTATCCATCCTAGAGTTGTGTATTTGTTCTTAAACAAATCACATATTTTAACACAACCATCCCAGTGTACCACAAACAGCCCTTTGTTATGAAACCCACCTAATTCTTCATCATTCTGTGTCTCTCTCACCCCTTACTGTGTGCCTATTTGGACAGATGTTAACAGCTGCCTGTTGGATATCTAAGCTCTCATTTTTTTTCTTATTCTTAGAACTCTATTTTTTTTGGTACAACCACCTGCTGAGCCATCTATCTCTCCAGCCCTCATTAAATAGTGTTAAATGAATGGAGGCATTGGGAACTGTTGAATCATCATGACTTCTCATTTTTATTTCCTAAAACAAATACAAAAGCACCCTCAAAATATTGCCCATGTTCCTTGCATATCTCTTATTACCAGGTCTCATAAATTAGAGGATTCTGAGGATGATTGTAAGATAAAACCACAGGACACCCAATTAAAATTTAATTTCATATAAAACAAATTTCAACTGAAAAATATTTTGCCTGGGACGCACTAAAATATTATCTGAAATTAAAATGAATGGGGCACTGTGTTTTGGACTTACGAAATCGAGTAAACCTTGATGAGCTCCCCCGCCTTCGTTCTCTCCATATTCTTTCAACCTTTTAGAACACAGCACTAAAGCACAGACGCTAGGATAGACCACGACCTATCTGTTCTTACTGAAGCTGTCTGTCATGCTACTGGCCACCACTGACAAAGCATAGCTCATTGTGGCATCTATCTCACTCTCCTCATTTCCAAAAGTCTTTCCATGATCACAACCCCAGTGTCTATAAACGTGGCCCTTCAATGCCTTTGTTTCTTTTGCTTTCTCACTTCAGAAGTTGTTTCCTCATTGCAGTCCAACAATAGAGTATGAGGAAGGTTTTCTTGGGCAGCTAGAAACGTGTCCCTGAATACAGGACAGGGCTGTGGGAAGGAGCTGCTTAGAAAGTACATTAGTTTCTCACCATTGTAAATGCAGATGTCCCCAGATTTGTTTCAGAAGTTTCTTGAACTCAGGAACTAGATCTTATAGTTCTGGTGTTATTGATTTCTCTCAGTGATATTTTATCTACCCAATAGCTCGCTGAACATGATGGTTCACAGGTGAAGACAATCAATTCTTGTTTAGCACATTGATAGAAGGCTATTAAATGTATCTGGAAATCAATTCCACTTATGAGAGGATTTCTAATCTTAAGACAGGAGTCTGAGTAAGGACGCAAAACAAAAGCCCACGTTGAATAAGAAATCAGGGGGGCAGGAAAGATGGCTCAGTGGTTAAGAGCCTTTGCTGCTATTAAAGACAGCCTGCATCCACTCCCTAGCAATTCTTAACCAACTGTAATCCCTATTCTAGGGCATCCACTGTCCTCTTCTATCTTCCATGGACCATGCTCGAACATTTATATCTTAAAGCAAATGCAACCAGCATTACAACTAGAAAAGCACATTTTGAGAGGTGCAGCTGAGGGGCATTGTGATGGTGTGGCCTTGAGATGCAGAATATTTTCTCAAGTGTTTCACACGTTTCCTTTTGAGCAAAAGGCTTTCAGATGTTCTCTATAGAAAACAGCATGCTAATCCTGTGTCTTCTCCCCTACTGCTCTTCTGTAGTCTTTCTTGCTTCCTTTTATTTATTTTGTTTTCAATCCATTACGAACTTTGTGTAGTGGAGATAAAAAGTAAAATAAAATGAAGTTTAAAACTGTTCTTCCTTCCACTATTTTTTTCTATAAATTCTACTGAGTGCCTGCAATCGATTTACAGTGAGAAGAACACAGGTCTAGAGGTAGTGGCTCAGTGGTTAAAAGTTTTCGCAGCTCCTCTAGAGGAGTTCAGTTCTCAGCACTGACATGGCAGCTCCCACATGTCTGTAACCCTCATTGCATGGGAATCTGGTATCTTCTGACCTCTGAGGGCACCAAGAACTGACACAAATAATCATTGACATTTATTTATTTACTTATGTACATATTCATTCATTGATTCATTTATTAAAAAAAACAGCTCTACAGCTGGGCGCGGTGGCGCACGCCTTTAATTCCAGTACTCGGGAAGCAGAGGCAGGCGGATCACTGTGAGTTCAAGTTCCTGGTCTACAAAGCGAGTTGCCTAAAGAGACGTGCTTTAGAACGCACTAGTTTTGCCTATTTGCGCAGTAGTACAGATTGTGAGTATGTAACTGGGTTTGATGAAATCAGCATTTCTCTTGCTTCCCTGTGCGTAGAGAAGCTCAGTTTTAGTCACAGTAGCTCCCACAAGTGTCTCCTCAGTGTGTTCTCATTTCCTTAGAAACAGTATATTTGCTGGGAGATAAGTGCATTACTGTGCCCTTACACCGTGCAACAAAGACATGTGTAGAAGCACAGCTCTAGAAGAAACGACCGTTACTCGACGTTTTCTAACTCAGGGAACAAGTTGCACACTTCGGAGATGCATTTGGTCAACTTCGTAAGAAACGGGTTTTTTGCCTAAAGAGACGTGCTTTTCAACGCACTAGTTTTGCCTATTTGCGCAGTAGTACAGATTCTGAGTATGTAACTGGGTTTGATGAAATCAGCATTTCTCTTGCTTCCCTCTGCGTAAGGAAGCTCAGTTTTAGTCACAGTAGCTCCCACAAGTGTCTCCTCAGCGTGTTCCCATTTCCTTAGAAACAGTGTATTTGCGGGGAGAAAAGTGCATTACTGTGCCCTTTCACCGTTCAGAAAAGACATGTGTAGAGGAACAGCGCTAATAGAAACGACTGTTTCTCTATGTTTTCTAACTCAGGGAACAAGTTGCACACTTCGGAGATGCATTTAGGCAACTTCGAAAGAAACGGGGTTTTTTTTTGCCTAAAGAGAGGTGCTTTAGAACGCACTAGTTTTGCCTAGTTGCGCAGTAGTACAGATTCTGAGTATGTAACTTGGTTTGATGAAATCAGCATTTCTCTTGCTTCCCTGTGCGTAGGGGAGCTCAGTTTTAGTCACAGTAGCTGCCACAAGTGTCTCCTCAGTGTGTTCCCATTTCCCTAGAAACAGTGTATTTGCTGGGAGAAAAGTGCATTACTGTGCCCTTTCACCGTTCAGCAAAGACATGTGTAGAAGCACAGCGCTAGCAGAAACGACCGTTTCTCGACGTTTTCTAACTCAGGGAACAAGTTGCACACTTCGGAGATGCATTTGGGCAACTTCGTAGGAAACGGGTTTTTTGCCAAAAGAGACGTGCTTTAGAACGAACTAGTTTTGCCTATTTGCGCAGTAGTACAGATTGTGAGTATGTAACTGGGTTTGATGAAATCAGCATTTCTCTTGCTTCCCTGTGCGTAGGGAAGCTCAGATTTAGTCACAGTAGCTCCCACAAGTGTCTCCTCAGCGTGTTCCCATTTCCTTAGAAACAGTGTATATGCTGGGAGAGAAGTGCAATACTCTGCCCTTTCACCGTTCAGCAAAGACATGTGAAGAAGCACAGCGCTAGCAGAAACGACCGTTTCTCGACTTTTTCTAACTCAGGGAACAAGTTGCACACTTCGGAGATGTCTTAGGGCAACTTCGTAGGAAACGGGTTTTTTGCCTAAAGAGATGCTTTAGAACGCACTAGTTTTGCCTATTTGCGCAGTAGTACAGATTCTGAGTATGTAACTTGGTTTGATGAAATCAGCATTTCTCTTGCTTCCCTGTGTGTAGGGGAGCTCAGTTTTAGTCACAGTAGCTGCCACAAGTGTCTCCTCAGTGTGTTCCCATTTCCCTAGAAACAGTGTATTTGCTGGGAGATACGTGCATTATTCTAAGCTTTCATGGTTCGCTAAATGCATGTGTAGAAGCACAGCGCTAGCAGAAACGACAGTTTCTCGAATTTTCCTATGTTAGGGAACAAGTTGCACTCTTCTGAGATACATTTGGGCAACTTTGTCAGAAATGAGTATTTTGCCTAAAGAGACGTGCTTTAGAACGCATTAGTTTTGCCGTTTAGTTCACTAGTACAGATCCTTAGTATGTAACTGTGTTTGATAAAATCAGCATTTCTCTTGCTTCCCTGTGCATAAGGAAGCTCAGTTTTCGTCGCAGTATCTTCCACATCTGTCTCCTCAGTGTGTTCACATTTCCTTAGAAACAGTGTATTTCCTGGGAGAAACGTGCATTACTCTGCCCTTTCACCGTTCATCAAATACATGTGTAGAAGCACAGCGCTAGCTGAAACCACAGTTTCTCGATGTTTTCTAACTCAGGGAACAAGTTGCACACTTCTGAGATGCATTTGGCCAACTTTGTCAGAAATGAGTGTTTTGCCTAAATAGACATGCTTTAGAATGCACTAATTTTCCCTATTTGCGCAGTAGTACAGATTCTGAGTATGTTACTGTGATTGATGAAATCAGCATTTCCCTTGCTTCCCTGTGCATAGGGAAGCTCGGTTTTAGTCACAGTAGCTCACACAAGTGTCTCTTCAGTGTTTTCACATTTCCTTAGAAACAGTGTATATGCTGGGAGAAACGTGCATTACTGTGCCCTTTCACCGTTCACCAAATACATGTGTAGACGCTCAGCTCTAGCAGCAACAACAGTTTCTCGAAGTTTTCTAACTCAAGGAACAAGTTATACACTTCTGAGATGCATTTGGGCAACTTTTCAGAAATGAGATTTTCGCCTAAAGAGACCTGCTTTAGAATGCACTAGTTTGCCTATTTGCGCAGTGGTACAGATTCTGAGTTTGTAACCGGTTTGATGAAATCAGCATTTCTCTTGCTTCACTGTGCGTAGGGAAGCTCAGTTTTAGTCACAGTGGCTCCCACAAGTGTCTACTCAGTGTGTTCACATTTGCTTAGGAACAGTGTATTTAATGGGAGAAACGTGCATTAATGTGCCATTTCACCGTTCACCAAATATATGTGTAGAAGCACAGCGCTAGCTGAAACGACAGTTTCTCGATGTTTTCTAACTCAGGAAACAAGTTGCACACTTCTGAGATGCATTTGGGCAACTTTGTCAGAATTTAGTTTTCGCCTAAAGAGACGTACTTTAGAACGTACGAGTTTTGACTATTTGCACAGTCGTACAGATTCTGAGTATGTTACTGTGTTTGATGAAATTAGCATTTATCCTGCTTCCCTGTGCGTAGGAAAGCTCAATTTTAGTCACAGTAGCTCCCACAAGTGTCTCCTCAGTGTTTTCCCATTTGCTTAGAAACAGTGTATATGCTGGGATGTACGGGAATTACTGTGCCCTTTCACCATTCCGCAAATACATGCACAGCGCTAACAAAAATGAAAGTTTCTGGATGTTTTCTAACTCAGAGAACAAGTTGCACACTTCTCAGATGCATTTGGGCAACTTTGTCAGAAATGAGTTTTAAAGAGACATGCTTTAGAAAGCACTAGTTTCCCTATTTGAGCAGTAGCACAGATTCTGAGTATGTTTATGTGTTTGATGAAATCAGCATTTCTCTTCCTTCCCTGTGCATAGGGAAGCTCAGTTTTTGTCACAGTAGCTCCCACAAGTGTATCCTCAGTGTGTTCATATTTGCATAGAAACAGTGTATTTGCTGGGAGAAACATGCATTACTGTGCCCTTTCACCGTTCAGCAAATAATTGTATAGAAGCACAGCGCTAGCAAAAATGACAGTTTCTCGAGGTGTTCTAACTCAGGGAAAAAGTTGCACACTTCTGAGATGCATTTGGGCAACTTTGTCAGAAATGAGTTTTTGCCTAAAGAGACGTGCTTTAGAACGCACAAGGTTTGCCTATTTGCGCAGTAGTACAGATTCTGAGTATGTAACTGGGTTTGATGAAATAAAAATTTCTCTTGCTTCCCTGTGCGTGGGGAACCTCAGTTTTAGTCACAGTAGTTCCCACAAGTGTCTCCTCAGTGTGTTCCCTTTTCCTTAGATACCGTATATTTGCTAGGAGAAACGTGCATTACGGAGCTCTTTCACCGTTCAGCAAATACACGTGTAGAAGCACAGCGAAAGCAGAAACCACAGTTTCTCGATATTTTCAAAATCGGGGAACCATTTGCACACTTCTGAGATGCATATGGACAACTTTGTCAGAAATGAGTTTTTTTCCTAAGGAGACGTACTTCAGAACGCACTAGTTTGCCTATTTGCGCAGTAGTACAGATTCTGAGTATGGTACTGTGTTTGATGAAATCAGCATTTCTCTTGCTTCACTGTGCATAGGGAAGCTCAGTTTTAGTCACAGTAGCTCCCACAAGTGTCTCCTCAGTTTGTTCACATTTGCTTAGAAAAAGTGTATTTGCTGGGAGAAACGTGCATTACTGTGTCCTTTCACCGTTCAGCAAATACATGGGTAGAAGCACAGTACTAGTAGAAACGACAGTTTCTCGACGTTTTCTAACTCAGGGAACAAGTTGCACACTTCGGTGATGGATTTGGGCAACTTTGTCAGAAACGAGTTTTTTGCCTAAAGAGACGTGCTTTAGAACGCAGTAGTTTTGCCTATTTGTGCAGTAGTACACATTCTGAGTATGTTACTGTGTTTGATGAAATCACCATTTCTCTTGCTTCCCTTTGTGTAGGGAAGCTGAGTTTTAGTCACAGTTGCTCCCAGAAGTGTCTCCTCAGTTTTTTCCCATTTCCTTAGAAACTGTATTTGCTGGGATAAATGTGCATTAGTTTTCCCTTTCACCGTTAGCTGAAACAACAGTTTAACGTCGTTTTTTAACTAAGGGAACAAGTTGCACACTTCTGAGATGCATTTGGGCAACTTTGTCAGAAATGAGTTTTTTGCCTAAAGAGACGTGCTTTAGAACGCTCGTGATTTGGCTATTTGCGCAGTAGTGCAGAATCTGAGGATGTAACTGTGTTTGATGAAATCAGAATTTCTCTTCCTTCACTGTGCATAGGGGAGCTAAGTTTTAGTCACAGTTGCTCCCAAAAGTGTCTCCTCAGTGTGTTCACATCTCCTTAGAAAGAGTGTATTTGATGGAGGAAACGTGCATTACTGTGCTCTTTCACTGTTCAGCAAACACACGTGTACAAGCACATCGCCAGCAGAAACGACAGTTTCTCGACGTGTTCTATCTCAGGGAACAAGTTGCACACTTCTCAGATGCATTTGGGCAACTTTGTCAGAAATGTGTTTTTTCCCTAAAGAGATGTGCTTCAGAACGTACTAGTTTTCCCTATTTGCACAGTAGTACAGAATTTGAGTATGTTACTGTGTTTGATGAACTCAGCATTTCTCTTGCTTCCCTGTGCGTAGGGAAGCTCAGTTGTAGTGACAGTAGCTCCCACAAGTGTCTCCTCAATGTGTTCACATTTCCTTAGAAACAGTGTATATGTTTGGAGAAACAGGCATTACTGTGCCCTTTCACTGTTGATCAAATACATGTGTAGAAGCACAGCGCTAGCAGAAATGACAGTTTCACGACGTTTTCTAACTCAGGGAAAAAGTTACACACTTCTGAGATGCATTTGGGCAACTTTGTCAGAAACGAGTTTTTTGCCTAAAGAGACGTACTTCAGAACGCACTAGTTTGCCTATTTGCGCTGTAGTACAGATTCTAAGTATGGTATTGTGTTTGATGAAATCAGCATTTCTCTTGCTTCACTGTGCTTAGGGAAGCTCAGTTTTAGTCACAGTAGGTCCGACAAGTGTCTCCTCAGTGTGTTCACATTTGCTTAGAAAAAGTGTATTTGCTGGGAGAAACGTGCATTACTGTGTCCTTTCACAGTTCAGCAAATACATGTGTAGAAACACAGCGCTAGCAGAAACTACAGTTTCTCGACGTTTTCTAACTCAAGGAACAAGTTGGACTCTTCTGAGACGCATTTGGGCAACTTTGTCAGAAAAGTGTTTTTTGCCTAAAGAGAAGTGCTTTAGTATGCACTAGTTTTGCCTATTTGCGCCGTAGTACAGATTCTGAGTATGTAACTGTGTTTGATGAAATCAGCATTCTTCTTGCTTCCCTGTGCGTAGGAAAGCTCAGTTTTAGTCACAGTAGCTCCCACAAGTGTCTCCTCGGTGTGTGTTCACATTTCCTTAGAAACAGTGTATTATCTATGAGAAATGTACATTACTGTGCCCTTTCACCGTTCAGCATACACATGTGTAGAAGCACAGCGCTAGCAGAAACGACACTTTCTCTACGTTTTCTAACTCTGGGAAGAAGTTGTACTCTTCTGAGATGAATTTGGGCAAATTTGTCATAAATGGGTTTTTTGCCTAAAAACACATGCTTTAGAACACACTAGTTTTGCCTATTTGCGCAGTAGTACAGATTCTGAGTATGTAACTGTGTTTGATGAAATCAGCATTCCTCTTGCTTCCCTGTGCGTAGGGAAGCTCAATTTTAGTCACAGTAGCTCCCACAAGTGTCTCCTCGGTGTGTGTTCACATTTCCTTAGAAACAGTGTATTATCTATGAGAAATGTACATTACTGTGCCCTTTCACCGTTTAGCATACACATGTGTAGACGCACAGCGCTAGCAGAAACGACACTTTTTCTACGTTTTCTAACTCAGGGAGGAAGTTGTATACTTCTGAGATGCATTTGGGCAACTTTGTCATAAATGCGTTTTTTGCCTAAAAACACATGCTTTAGAACACACTAGTTTTGCCTATTTGCTCAGTAGTACAGATTCTGAGTATGTAATTGTGTTTGATGAAATCAGCATTTCTCTTGCTTCCCTGTACGTAGGGAAGCTCAGTTTTAGTCACAGTTGCTCCCACAAGTGTTTCCTCAGTGTGTTCACATTTCCTTAGAGACAGTGTATTTGCTGGGAGAAACGTGCATTACTGTGCCCTTTCACCGTTCAGCAAATACATGTGTAGAAGCACAGCGCTAGCAGAAACGACAGTTTCTCGACGTTTTCTATATCATTGAACAAGTTCCACACTTCTCAGAATAATTTGGGGAACTTTGTCAGAAATGTGTTTTTTGCCTAAAGAGACTTGCTTTAGAACACACAAGTTTTGCCTATTTGCGCAGTAGTACAGATTCTGAGTATTTAACTGTGTTTAATGAAATCACCATTTCTCTTGCTTCCCTATGCATAGGGAAACTCAGTTTTAGTCACAGTAGCTCCCACAAGTGTCTCCTCAGTGTGTTCACATTTCCTTAGAAACAGTGTATTTGCTGAGAGAAAAGTGCAATACAGTGCCAATTCACCGTTCAGCAAATAGTTGTGTAGAAGCACAGCGTTAGCAGAAACGACCGTTTCTCGACGTTTTCTAACTCAGGGAACAAGTTGCACACTTCTGAGATGCATTTGGGCAACTTTGTCAGAAATGAGTTTTTTGCCTAAAGAGACGTGCTTTAGAACGTACTTGTTTTGCATATTTGCGCTGTAGTACATATTCTGAGTATTTAACTGGGTTTGATGAAATCAGCATTCCTCTTGCTTCTCTGTGCGTAGGGAAGCTCAATTTTAGTCACAGTAGCTCCCACAAGTGTCTCCTCGGTGTGTGTTCACATTTCCTTAGAAACAGTGTATTATCTATGAGAAATGTACATTACTGTGCCCTTTCACCGTTCAGCATACACATGTGTAGACACACAGCGCTAGCAGAAACGACAGTTTTTCTACGTTTTCTAACTCAGGGAGGAAGTTGTATTCTTCTGAGATGCATTTGGGCAACTTTGTCATAAATGCGTTTTTTGCCTAAAAACACATGCTTTAGAACACACTAGTTTTGCCTATTTGCTCAGTAGTACAGATTCTGAGTATGTAACTGTGTTTGATGAAATCAGCATTTCTCTTGCTTCCCTGTACGTAGGGAAGCTCAGTTTTAGTCACAGTTGCTCCCACAAGTGTTTCCTCAGTGTGTTCACATTTCCTTAGAGACAGTGTATTTGCTGGGAGAAACGTGCATTACTGTGCCCATTCACCGTTCAGCAAAGACATGTGTAGAAGCACAGCGCTAGCAGAAATGACAGTTTTTCGACGTGTTCTATATCATTGAACAAGTTCCACACTTCTCAGAATAATTTGGGCAACTTTGTCAGAAATGTGTTTTTCGCCTAAAGAGACTTGTTTAGAACACACAAGTTTTGCCTATTTGCGCAGTAGTACAGATTCTGAGTATTTAACTGTGTTTAATGAAATCACCATTTCTCTTGCTTCCCTATGCATAGGGAAGCTCAGTTTTAGTCACAGTAGCTCCCACAAGTGCCTCTTCAGTGTGTTCACATTTCCTTAGAAACAGTGTATTTGCTGGGAGAAAAGTGCATTACTGTGCCCTTTCACCGTTCAGCAAATACATGTGTAGAAGCACAGCACTAGAGTAAACGTCAGTTTCTCGACATTTTCTAACTCAGGGAACTGTGGGAAAGATTAAGCTTTGTCGCAGGTGGAAGCAGTCTTGGCGGGCTTTACCCTTGGGGCACACCATGAATACCTTGTGAGAGACTGTTTGGAGCCTTCCTGGGCTTTGAATTCAGGAAGCCTACCTAGGAACCCCACCGTGGCTATTGTTTTCCTAATTGACCCTCAAAGGGAGAAGGGACCGCCCTTTGCATATGACTGGGAAGGTGGGGGAGAGAAAAACAAGAGGTAGAAGGAGAGAAGGGGAAGGCGCGGAGAGAGAGAAAAGGACCGGACCAGCTCGTGGGACTGAAACACCTAAGGACCCATCCTGCCGAATGGATTCCAGGAGGTTTTAATCTTCTGTCCCTTTAACCTTTTTTTCCTTCTTGTATATGCTAGTTGGGTTGTATAATAAAGTTTAATTGTTAATAAACTGAGCCAACATCTGGCACCCAACGTGGGGCCCGATGGGTTCCACAATCCCTAATGATATGAGGGAAGATTCAGTATTCCATGGGATAAAAATGTTGTTTCAGGGTATTGGCAAAATTGCAACTGCTGTTGCAAAACTCTTTCCTACATTATACTTAGAGGGAATTCTTTGTTTTCTCATTGTCCTTTTATTACAATATTTCGTGCTTAAAAGGATTAAAAGACAGGCTAATGGCATAGAAAAGCCGAAAGGGTCAGTAAGTTCTATCCTTTTAAAAAAGATTACAGATTTGACTGGACAGATAGAAAGGCTGAGGTATGAAAATGAAGGGATGGGAAAACGGATAAAATTTTTGACATTTGGTAGTGATGAAGAACAGAAAATAGAGAGACCGGAAAGCCAAAAAAATCAGGAAGAGTCAATAAGCTCTATCCTTTTAGAAAGAATTACTGACTTGACTGAACAAATAGGCAAAATACAGAGAAAAGTGGAAGGGCTGGAAAAGCAGAAGGCACCTTTGGTTAAAAAGGGTGGAGAAGGTCAGAAACCAGAGACATAGGAAGCCAGACCGACCAAAAGGTCTTTGGAAGTAAATGTACCAGTGGAGGATACTTCCACAGTCACCCAGGCACCTTCAGCTTTTCCAGTCACTGTAAGACATGTAATCGAGCCAAATGGTGCTGAGGGTCATGACGAAATAGCCTGGTGTCCTGTAGACATGATGGATTTAAAACATTTTAAGGAATCCGTCGTCAGATATGGTATGCATTCTAACTTCGTTAAACAAATGTTAAACAGCTGGGCCTATCAAAATAGACTTGTTCCCCAAGATTGGAAAAATTTAGTTTCAGCGGTATTGGAAGCAGCACAACAGTTACAGTGGTTATCATGGTGACGAACAGAGGCTATAAAAATAGAACAAAAAAATATCGCACAGGGAATAAATATTAATAGAGATCAGTTACTTGGTGATGGACCATATACTAACATGAGAAAGCAAATTCAAGCTGAGGATAGAGTGATTGAACAATGTCGTAAGACAGCCTTGAGAGCTTGGGAGCTGGTAGAAGAACCTGGGAAAACAACTATTCCTTTTACTAAGGTGTTCCAAGGACCTCTGGAGCCCTTTACAAAATTTTTACAGAGATTAGGATCTGCTATGGATAAGGCGATGCCAGATTCTGATAACAAAAAGGCATTAAAACTTATCATGGCTTATAAAAATACAAATGCTGAATGTAAAAAGGTGCTTAGACCGTTAAAGGAAAGAGGCGCTCCATTAGATGACTGGGTAAAGGAGACAGTTAATATCAATTCTCAGGAATATCAGAATAATATTGTGGGACAAGCTTTAGTCAGAGAGCCCAGATATCATAATACTCAGTGCTTTAATTGTGGTCAAATCGGTCATGTACAAAGAAACTGTAGAAATAGAAGGCGCACTAACCCAGGAAAAAACGTAACTCATAAAAGAGAACAGGGGGGTTCTGGTTATGATGGTAATGAGGTACCAAGACTCCCAGGGTACTGTAATCGCTGTGGAAAAGGGAAACATTGGGTTCGGGATTGTCAATCTAAGCGAGATGTGCAAGACAATATCTTGCCGACGGGAAACGGCAGGAGGGGGCCATCGACTCGGGCCCCCGTAAACAATGCCAGCCAAATTCCTTTGGCCAGTCAGGAAGTGACAAACCCACAGGAAAACGGAAACTGAGTGTTAGCGATCTAATACATGCTACTGAAGGCAGTGCAGCCTTGGATCTGGCTTCAAATATGTCTCTTACCCTAACTCCTCAGGTTGAATGTTACAAATTAAATACTGCTGTTTTTGGACCTTTGCCTTCAGGCACAGTAGGATTGGTTCTAAAAAGAAGCGGGCTAACTTCTCAAGGTTTTATTGTGCATCCTGGTATTATAGATGGAGATTCTAAAGGGGAAATAAAAATCTTGGTATGTGTGAAAAAGGAGATGAAAATTGATGCTGGGGATAGGATTGCTCAACTCCTACTGTTTCCTTACATTAAGGGCAAAGCCGCTCCAGTGGAAAGGACTGGTGCGTTCGGGAGCACAGGGACCCGTGTGTTCTGGCAAACAGTAATTAATGATCAAAGACCTAAGTTAATTATACAATTAAATGGTATTAAAATAGAAGGCTTGGTAGACAGTGGAGCTGACATCTCCATCATTTGCCAAAAGTCTTGGAACCAAACTTGGCCACTTAAGAAGGTTTATACAAAAATTGTAGAAATTGACAAGTTATCTCAAGTAAAACAAAGTGTACAGTGGCTTGAGTGTGTGGGACCAGATGGACAGATAGGGAGGCTGAAACCCTATGTGGCTGACATTCCTATAAATCTATGGGGAAGAGACCTTTTACAACAATGGGGTACTCAGATTACTATTCCTGCAAATACTGAGATAAAGAAGGTTAAAACAATGGGTGAATTGGTATGTGCTTCTAGGAAAGAGATTAATGTAAGTGATCAGAGGCGACCACCAGCTATGCCCATTGTCCAACCTCAGAATTCTTCAAATTTAGAGTGTCAAAATTTATAAGAGGGGCCACTGCTGAGATACCAACCGCCTTGCCCCTAAAATGGATTTCAAACAGACCTGTATGGCAGGAGCAGTGGCCCTTAACAAAAGAAAAGTTACAGGCGCTTCACGGTTTAGTACAAGAACAGCTGGAGGCTCAACACATCGAAGAATCTTCCAGTCCCTGGAATTCCCCTGTGTTTGTGGTAAGAAAGAAATCAGGTGGATGGAGAATGATAACAGATTTGAGGGCCATAAACAAGGTGATTCAACCCATGGGTTCGCTTCAACCCGGAATTCCTTTGCCTTCCTTATTACCTCGGTCTTGGCATATAATTACAATTGATTTAAAAGACTGTTTTTTTACCATACCTCTACACGAAAAGGACAGGGAAAGGTTTGCTTTCTCAGTACCTACTCTGAACAGTAATTCTCCAATGAAGAGATATCATTGGAAGGTACTTCCACAGGAAATGTTAAATAGCCCAACTTTATGCCAGTATTTTATACAACAACCTTTAGAAATACTTCGTAAGCTGTTTCCTCAATCTATCATATACCATTACATGGATGATATTCTGCTAGCTGATTCTGATCCTAGTATTGTAAAAAAAATGTTTCAGGAAGCACAAAAAATTCTGCCATGCTGGGGATTACAGATTGCGGTGAAAAAAATACAAAGAGGAGATTCAATTACCTACTTAGGCTATAAAATAACTGAACAAAAAATTCGACCACAAAAGGTACAGATCCGTAGAGATCAATTACAAACTCTTAATGACTTTCAGAGATTATTGGGCAATATTACCTGGTTAAGGCCTACAATCGGGTTAGCTACCTATGAGTTAAGTAACTTGTTTCAGATTTTACAAGGGGATTCAGATTTAAACAGTCCTAGGTGTTTAACTGCTGAAGCAGAAAAGGAGTTAATTCTGGTGGAACAAAAACTTCAAAAGGCATATGTGGATAAAATTGATCCTGAACTTGGTTGCATTTTGGTTATTTTGCCTTCAAAACATTCTTCTACTGGGCTTCTCATACAAAGGGAAGACCGGATTATAAAATAGATATTCCTGCCAAATAAACAAAGCAAAAAATTAAAAACATATATAGAGAAAATTTCTGAATTAATTACAAAGGAAAAAATAAGGTTGCGTCAACTGTCAGGGATGGACCCGGTGAAAATTGTAGTGCCTCTTACTGATTCTGAGATTATGTCACTATGGATAATTAATGAAGATTGACAAAAAGCTTGTAGTAATTATTTGGAAGACATTAACAATAGATACCCAAAAAAACAAACGTATACAGTTTATAAAAAGAACTAATTGGATCCTTCCAAGTATTGTAAAGAGGTCACCAATCTCAGGGGCACCCACCTTTTTCACTGATGCAAATAAATCAGGTATGGCTGGTTATAAGTCTGAAAAAATGACCAAGGTGATTAAAAGCCCATTTACATCAGTTCAAAAATCAGAATTATATGCTATCCTTATGGTTTTGTTAGATTTTCCTGAACCTCTTAATATAATTACTGACTCTCAATATGCTAAAAAGGTTGTTTTGCATATAAAAACTGCTGAATTTACTCCTGATAACACAGAATTGACTACTTTATTTATAGAGCTGCAACAGGTCATCAGAAACAGAAATTATCCCTTGTATATTACTCATATTCGATCCCATACAGGTTTACCAGGTCCATTGGCACAAGAAAATGAAGAGATCGACAAATTATTGATAGGTAATGTATTCGAAGCCTCCAAATTTCACAAAAAACATCATGTCAATGGTAAGGGGTTAAAGAAAAGATTTTCTATCACTTGACAACAAACTAGAGAAATAATTAATAAATGTCCTACATGTTCCTTATATAGTCAACTACCATTACCTGCTGAAATTAACCCTAGAGGTAACAAAAGGAATGAAATTTGACAGATGGATGTGTTTCATTTTACAGAATTTGAAAAAATGAGATATGTGCATCATACCATTGATACATATTCAGGTTTTCAATGGGCAACTGCCTTAAGTTCTAAAAGTGCTGACTGTGTGATTACTCATTTACTAGAAATAATGGCATTTATGGGAATACCTGCACAAATTAAGACTGACAATGCTCCTGCATATGTGTCCCTTAAGATGAAAAACTTCTTTATGTATTATAATATAAAACATGTTACTGATATACCTCACAATCCCACAGGACAAGCAGTTGTGGAAAGAGCTAATCGTACCTTAAAAGAAATGCTTATTAAACAAAAGGGAAGGGTAAAGACACCCAGGGATCGATTAAATAATGCTTTGTTGACTCTAAATTTTCTTAATGTGAATGATGAAGGGACGTCAGCTGCGGAGAAACATTAGATAATAAAAAAAACTGAGAAATTGGGGCAACCAATATTCTTCAAGGACTTGGAAAGTATGAAATGAAAACCTACAGTAGTTTTGAGATGGGGTCGTGGGTATACATATGTTTCCACAGAGAGTAAAAATATATGGCTACCAACTAAACTTATAAAGATTAGATCTGACCATATAACAAGCAAATCTTAAGAGCTACCTGGTTCTTAACAGCTTGACATTGTTCCTTACAGCTTGGAGAACTAATGCCCTCTTCTGTCCTATTGGTGTATATACAGGTAGAGCCCTGTATTTGCAAAAAGCAGGACAATGCTGAAGACAGCAGACAACATGGGTAATTTAACCCCAAAAACATGCCTCCGACACCTCGAACAAAATGCCTCAAATGATGTTCCCTTAAAAATTATATATGTACTAACATACCTGTACTAATGATTTCTAAAGTCTGCTTACTTTCAGAACAAAAAACAGGACAATTATAAAGATCGAACTTCTGCCTCTGGCACTACTACTTCTTCCAAAAATTACATACATATTAACAATAAATCGGCTAGCCGAAAGGATCGATCCCAAAAGGACTAGACAAAAAACAGCTAGCTTTTCCAGCGCTTGGCCAATATATTATTTTTCTTGGGTACCCGAAAAATATTTTTCTCTTAAACAGCATCAAGTAATTTTAAGAACACGACGCCCCCATTCCCAGTAGGTGGGATGTGTGTTTTTGGTGGGTTACCAATACTCATCTTTGCCTAACGGGGTTATTTACAATTAATAAAAGTTCATTTGGGGATTTCTTTCTTCTATCTTTCTTTCTCTCTTACTTTCTATCCCTTTTAATATTAAAAAAAGGGGGAAAGGAAGAGAAGATACAGAATTGTAAAATAAAAGGTAGATTGTTGAATCTACTAACTTAAAAAATTCTACATTGGTATTGTAGATTGATGAAAATTTAAAACTTTTGATTGACGAAAATTTAAGACTTCAACTTTTGCTTCACATTGATATGAACTTAAATTGTATATTCCATTCATTTTTGCCTTATGTATTGTATGTTATATGTTGACAAAATATTGTATATTGTATGTTAGAAATTTACGTTCTTTTTGTTCAATGTTTATTTGATGTATTATTTGTACCACTAATGTCTTATAAAAAACTGTTTAAAATCATCGGGGATAAAAGTTGGTATTTAGTTACGTAGAAATCCTATTAGATACTCACTTTGTTATAGAACAGGTTTGTTTAATAGCTTGTCTATGTCTTCAAAGGAATAGATTGATAACTGTAAAAATAGATAGATTTGCTCTTCAAACTCTTCAGAGATCCACAGAATATGACATTTAATGATGAGGGCTTTCCTGACAGAGAGAGACATCCGCTCCTGGCCGCCTCTCCATTTGCATCATTGAAGATGGGGGCTTCAAGAGACGCTGGTGACAGAATGGTCACTAGACGAAAAAACTGCTCTGCTACTGCTCTTATCTCTACGGCTGATGACAGGCTGACTGTCTACAACGATCAACAATGATGCTGGAAAGATGACTGTCCAGCTTTAAAGAGAATAGATGGACCAGACCGTCGGATTTCCTGCTTCAAAAAACAGTTCGTTGGATGTTTTGGGCCGATAAGGCTGAAGACTGATTGCCCTAATAAAGGAGAGAATTCAGTGACTATCCAGGCAGTCGGCTCTCTCTGTACCCTACAACTTGGAAGTTGCCTGCCAGCACTTCCTTTATTAGATAGATTTTCCTTCTTGGGTCTCTGATGGGATTAAAGACTAGATAGCCACAGTGTTACTAGAAGCTTTAGTAGATTAATAATTACAATTTCTCATTTAAAAAAAAAAGGACTCTCTTTGATAGGATAGTGGTATACTTTCCCTTAGGTTAACAAGTATAAAAGGACTTTGTTATGTTCTTGATTCCTGATGAGTATGTATATATGTATATATGTATATATGTATATATGTGTATATAGTTCTTAATTTTTTAGAGAGAAGGGTGAGGTGTGGGAAAGATTAAGCTTTGTCACAGGTGGAAGCAGTCTTGGCGGGCTTTACCCTTGGGGCACACCATAAATACCTTGTGAGAGACTGTTTGGAGCCTTCCTGGGCTTGGAATTCAGGAAGCCTACCTAGGAACCCCACCGTGGCTATTGTTTTCCTAATTGACCCTCGAAGGGAGAAGGGACCGCCCTTTGCATATGACTGGGAAGGTGGGGGAGAGAAAAACAAGAGGTAGAAGGAGAGAAGGAGAGGGCGCGGAGAGAGAAAAAAGGACCAGACCAGCTCGTGGGACTGAAACACCTAAGGACCTGTCCTGCCGAACGGATTCCAGGAGATTTTAATCTTCTGTCCCTTTAACCTTTTTTTCCTTCTTGTATACGCTAGTTGGGTTGTATAATAAAGTTTAATTGTTAATAAACTGAGCCAACAGGGAACAAGTTGCAGACTTCTGAGATGCATTTGGGCAACATTGTCAGAAATGAGTTTTTTACCTAAAGAGGCGTGCTTTACAACGCACTAATTTTGCCTATTTGTGCAGTAGTACAGATTCTGAGTATGTAACTGTGTTTGATTAAATCAGCATTTCTCTTGCTTGCTGTGCGTAGGGATACTCAGTTTTAGTAACCGTATCTCCCACAAGTGTCTCCTCAGTGTGTTCCCATTTCCTTAGAAACCGTGTATTTGCTGGGAGAAACGTGCATTACTGGGCCCTTTCACCGTTCAGCAAATACATGTGTAGAATCACAGCGCTAGCAGAAACGACAGTTTCCGACGTTTTCTAACTCAGGGACCAAGTTGCAGACTTCTGAGATGCATTTAAGCAACTTTGTCAGAAATGAGTGTTTTGCCTAAAGAGACGTGCTTTAGAAGGCACTGTTTTTGCCTATTTGCGCAGTAGTACAGGTTCTTTGTATGTAACTCTGTTTGATGTAATCAGCATTTCTCCTGCTTCCCTGTTAGTAGGGAAGCTTAGTTTTAGTCACAGCAGCTCCCACAAGTGTCCTCTCAGTTTGTTCCCATTTCCTTCGAAACCGTGTATTTGCTGGGAGAAACGTGCATTACTGTGCCCATTCACCATTCAGCAAATATATGTTTAGAAGGACAGCGCTAGCAGAAACGACCATTTCTCGACGTTTTCAAACTCAGGGAACAAGATGCACACTTCTGAGATGCATTTGGGCAACTTTGTCAGAAATGAGTTGTTTGCCTAAAGAGACGTGCTTTAGAACGCACTAGTTTTGCCCATTTGCACAGTAGTACAGATTCTGAGTATGTAACTGTGTTTGATGAAATCAGCATTTTTCTTGCTTCCCTGTGCATAGGGCAGCTCTGTGTTAGTCACAATAGCTCCCAAAATGTATCCTCAGTGTGTTCCCATTTCCTTAGGAACAGTGTATTCGCTGGGAGAAATGTGAATTACTGTGCCCATTCACTGTTCAGCAAATACATGTGTAGAAGCACAGCACTAGCAGAAACGACAATTTCTCAACGTTTTCTAACTCAGGGAACAAGGTGTACTCTTCAGAGATGCATTTGGGCAACTTTGTCATAAATGCGTTTTTTGCCTAAAGACTTGCTTTAGAACGTACTAGTTTTGCTTATTTGTGCAGTAGTACAGATTCTGAGTATGTGTGTTTGATGAAATCAGCATTTCTCTTGCTTCCCTGTGCGTAGGGAAGCTCTGTTTTAGTCACTGTTGCTCTCACAAGTGTCTCCTCAGTGTGCTCCCATTTCCTTAGAAACAGTGTATTTCCTGGGAGAAATGTGCATTACTCTGCCATTTCACTGTTCAGCAAATACATGTGTAGAAGTACAGCGCTAGCAGAAACGACACTTTCTCGACGTTTTCAATCTCAGGGAACAAGTTGCACACTTCTGAGATGCAAATGGGCAACTTTGTAAGAAATGAGTTTTCTGCCTATAGAGATGTGCCGTAGAACATACTAGTTTTGCCTATTTGTGCAGTAGTACAGAATCTGAGTATATAACTGTGTTTGATGAATTCATTATTTCTCTTGCTTCTCTGTGCGTAGGGAAGCTCAGTTTTAGTCACACTTGCTCCCACAAGTGTCTCCTCAGTGTGTTCACATTTCCTTAGAAACATTGTATTTGCTGGGAGAAACGTGCATTACTGTGCCCTTTAACCGTTCAGGAAACACATGTGTAGAAGCACGTCGCTAGCAGAAACGACAGTTCCTCGATGTTTTCTAACTCAGGGAACAAGTTGCACACTTCTGAGATGCATTTGGGCAACTTTGTCAGAAATGAGTTTTTTGCCTAAAGAGAGGTGCTTTAGAACGTACTAGTTTTCTCTATTTTTGCAGTAGTACAGATTCTGAGTATGTAACTGTGTTTGATGAAATCAGCATTTCTCTTGCTTCCCAGTGAATAGGGAAGCTCAGTTTTTGTCACAGTGTCACCCACAAGTGTCTCCTCAGTGTGTTCACATTTTATTAGAAACTGTATTTACTGGGAGAAATGTGCACTACTGTGCCCTTTCACCGTTCAGCAAAGACATGTGTAGAAGCACAGCGCTAGCACAAACGACAGTTTCTTGAAATTTTCTAACTCAGGGAACAAGTTGCACTCTTCTGAGATGCATTTGGGCAACTTTGTCAGAAATGAGTTTTTTGCCTAAAGAGACGTGCTTTTGCCTATTTGCGCAGTAGTACAGATTCTGAGTATGTAACTGTGTTTGATGAAATCAACATTTCTCTTGCTTCCTTGTGTGTAGGGAAGCTCAGTTTAAGTCACAGTAGCTCCCACAAGTTTCTTCTCAGTGTGTTCACATTTCCTTAGAAACAGTGTATTTGCTGGGAGAAACGTGCATTACTGTGCCCTTTCACCATTCAGCAAACACATGTGTAGAAGCACAGCTCTAGTAGAAACGACAATTTCTCTACGTTTTCTAACTCAGGGAACAAGTTGCACACTTCTGAGATGCACTTGGGCAACGTTGTCAGAAATGAGTTTTTTGCCTAAAGAGACGTGCTTTAGAACGCACTAGTTTTGCCTATTTGCGCAGTAGTACAGATTTTGAGCATGTAACTGGGTTTGATGAACTCAGCATTTCTCTTGCTTCCCTGTGCGTAGGGAAGCTCAGTTTTAGTCACAGTTGCTCCCACAAGTGTCTCCTCAGTGTGTTCACATTTCCTTAGAAACCGTGTATTTGCTGGGAGAAACGTGCATTACAGTACCCTTTCACCGTTCAGCAAACACATGTGTAGAAGCACAACGTTAGCAGAAATGACCGTTTCTCGAGTTTTCGACCTCAGCGAACAAGTTGCACACTTCTGAGATGCATTTGGGCAACTTTGTCAGAAATGAGTTGTTTGCCTAAAGAGAAATGCTTTAGTATGCACAAGTTTTGCCTATTTGCGCAGTAATACAGATTCTGAGTATGTAACTGTGTTTGATGAAATCAGCATTTCTCTTGCTTCCCTGTGTGTAGGGAATCTCAGTTTTAGTCACAGTTTCTCCCACAAGTGTCTCCTCAGTGTGTTCACATTTCCTTAGAAACAGCGTAATTGCTGGGAGAAACGTGCATTATTGTGCCCTTTCACCGTTCAGCAAATACATGTATTGAAGCACATCGCTAGCAGAAACCACAGTTTCGCGACATTTTCTAACTCAGGGACCAAGTTGCACACTTCTGAGATGCATTCGAGCAACTTTGTCAGAAATGAGTTTTTTGCCTAAAGAGAAGTGCTATCGAACGCACTAGTTTTGCCTATTTGCGCAGTAGTACAGCTTCTGTGTATGTAACTGTGTTTGATGAAATCAACATTTCTCTTGCTTCCCTGTGCGTAGAGAAGCTCAGTTTTAGTCACAGTAGCTCCCACAAGTGTCTCCTCAGTGTGTTCCCATTTCCTTAGAAACAGTGTATTTGCTGGGAGAAAAGTGCATTACTGTGCCCTTTCACCGTTCAGCAAATACATGTGTAGAAGCACAGCGCTAGCAGAAACCACAGTTTCTCGACGTTTTCTAACTCAGGGAACAAGTTGCACACTTCTGAGATGCATTTGGGCAACTTGGTCAGAAATGAGTTTTTTGCCTAAAGAGACGTGCTTTGCAGGGCAGAATTCTGAACATGTGCAGAGAAGCACAGGATGCTGTGCATGGGCAGTGGAAGGCAGCATGCTGAGCATATGCACTTAAGGGCAGGATGCTGAACAAGTGTAGTGCACGACAGGATGCTGAGCATGTGCCATGCAAGGCACCATATGGAACATGTTCATTGCAAGGAAGGATGCTAAGAAAAGGCAGTGAAGGGAATGATGCTGAGCATGTTCTGTATGGCAGAATGCTGAGCCTGTGCATTGCAGGGCAGGATGTTGAGCATTGCAGTGCAGGACAGGAAGCTGAGAATATGCAGTAAAGGGAAGGATGCTGAACATAGGCACATGTTCAGCATCATGCCCTGCAATGCACATGATCAGCATCCTGCTCTGTACTGCATATCCTCAGCATCCTGCCCTACTCTGCATATGCCCTGCAACCTGCCGTAAACTACACATGCTCAGCATCATGCCCTGCCCTGCCTATTCTTAGCATCCTGTCTTGCAATGCACATGTTCAGCATCCTCAATGTTACTGTTTCCGCTCAGCACCCTGTCCTGAATTGAACATTCTCCGAATCTTGTCATGCTCTGCAAATATTCAGAATCCTGCACTACACTGCACTTGCTCAGCATCATGCTGTGTACTGCCAATGCTCATCATCATGTCTTGCACTGCCCATGCTCAGCATTGTGCCATGCACTGCCCATGCTCAGCATCCTGTCCTACACTGCACATTTTCAGCATCCATCTCTGCACTGTACATGCTCAAAATCCTGCCCTATACTGCACATGCCCAGCATTTTCCCCTGCACTGTCCATGCTCAACATCCGTCCCTTCTCAACATCATGTCCTGCACAGCACATGTTCAGCATCCTGTTCTGTACTGCACATGCTCATCATACTGCCCTGACTGCACATGCTCAGCATCATGCGCTGCATAGCCTATGCTTAGTATCCTGTCCTGCACTGCATATATTCACTTTCCTGTCCTGTACTGTATATGTTCAGCATTCTTCCCTGCACTGCATATGCTCAGCATTCTGCCCTGTACTGCCCATGCTCAGGATCCTGTCCTGCACTGCACATGTTCAGCATCCTGTCCTGCACAGCCCATGCACAATATCCTGTCCTTCACTGCACATAGGCAGTATCCTTCTCTGAACTGCACTTGTTCAGCATCTTGCCCTGCACCACCTAAGATCATTTTCCTGCCCTGCACAGCCCTTGCTCAGCATCCTGACCTAAACTGCACATGCTCAGCATCATGCCCTGTATTGCCCATGCTCAGCATCATGCCCTGCAGTGCCTTGCTCAGCATCCTGTCCTTTACTCTATATTCAGCATCCTATCCTGCACTGCACATGTTCAGCATCATTCCATTCACTGTACATGCTCAGCATACTGAACCACACTGAAAATGGTCATCATCCTACCTCGTACTGCCAATGCTCAACATCCTGCCATGCACTGTAGATGATCAGAACCCTGCCCCACACTGCCCATGCTCAGCATCCTGTCCTGCAGTGCACATGCTCATCATCTGCCCTTTACTGCCCATGCTCAGAATCCTGCCATGCCTTGCTTATGCTCAGCATTGTTTTCTGCACTACACATATTTATCATCCTGTCCCGCACTACACATGCTCATCATCCTGCCCTTCACTGCCCATGCTCAGCGTGCTGTATTTCACTGTCCATGCTCAGGATCCTGACCTTCACCACACATATTCATCATCCTGTCCTGCACTGCACATGTTCAGCATCCTTATGTGCACTGCACATACTCAGCATCCTGCCCCACACTGACTATGATCATCACCCTGACTAGTACTGCTCATGCTCAATATCCTGCCAAACACTGCACATGCTCAGCATCCTCCCCTGCCCAGTACTGCCCATGCTCAACACCCTCCCCTGCCCTGCACATGCTCAACACCCTGGTTCCTACTGAACATGGTCAGCATCATGCCCTGCACTGCACATGCTCAGCATCCTGCCTTGCAAGCCTAGGCTCAGCATCCTGTTCTGCATTGCACATGCTCATCATCTTGCCCTTTACAGCCCATGCTCAGCATCCTGCTGTGCGCTGCTTATGCTCAGCTTTGTGTTCTGCACTTCACACATTCATCATCCTGGCCTGGCAATGCACATGCTCAACATCCTGCTCAGCACTTCCTATGCTCAGCATCCTGCCCTGCACTTCCCATGCTCAGCATCATATCCTGCACTGAACATGTTCAGCATCCTGCCCTCCACTCCCAGTGCTCAGCATCCTGTTCTGCACAGCACATGTTCAGCATCCTGTCCTGCACTGCATATGTGTATCTTCCTGTCCTGAGCTGGTTTTGTTTGCATGCTTCCCTACACTGCACATGCTCAGCATTCTGTCCTGCACTGCCCATGCTCAGGACCCCATCCTATACAGCATATGTTCAGTGTCCTGCCCTGCCCTGCCCATGCACAATATCCTGTCCTGAACTGCACAAGTTCAGCATCCTGCCCTGAACTGCCTATGATCAGCATCCTGCCCTGCACTGCCCTTGCTAAGCATCCTGCCCTGCACTGCCCTTGCTAAGCATCCTGCCCTTCACTGCCCATGATCAGCCTCCTACCGTGTGCTGTTTATAATGAGCACTGTGTTCTGCAATGCACATATACATCATCCTGTTCTGCACTGCACATGCTCAACATCCTGCCCAGCACTGCTCATGCTCAGCATCCTGCCATGTCATGCCCCTGCACAGAATCCTGCACTTGATCAGCATCATGTCTTGCACTGCCCATGCTCAGAATCCTGCTCTGCACTGTCCTTTCTCAGCATCATGCCCTCCACTGCCCATGCTCAGCATCCTACCCTGCACTTCCTATGCTCAGCATCATGTCCTGTATGGCACATCTTTAGCATCCAGTACTGCACATGCTCAGCATCTTTTCCTGCACTGCACATGTTCAGCATCCTGCCTCCACTCCCAATGCTCAGCATCCTGTTCTGCACAGCACATGTACCGCTCTTCCCTGCACTGCACAATTTCAGCATCATGCAATGTACATCCTATGCTCAGCATCCTGTCCTGCACTGCATATATTCATCTTCCTGTTCTGTGCTGTATATGTTCAGCATGCTTCCCTGCACTGCACCTGCTCAGCATCTTGCCCTGCACTGCACATTTTCATCATCCTGCCCTGCACTGCACATGCTCAGCATCTTGTCCTGCACTGCACATGTTCAGCAACCTGCCCTCCACTCCCAATACTTAGCATCCTGTTCTGCACAGCAAATGTTCAGCATCATGCCCTCCACTCCCAATACTCAGCATCCTGTTCTGCACTGCACATGTTCAGCATCATGCACTGCACAGCCTAGGATCCACATCCTGTCCTGTGATGCATATATTCATCTTCCTGTCCTGCACTGTATAGGCTCAGCATGCTTCCCTGCACTGCACATGCTCAGCATTCTACCCTGCTCTGCCCATGCTTAGGATCATGTCCTACATTGCACATTTTCAGTGTCCTGCCCTGCACTACCCATGCTCATTTTCCTGTCCTGCACTTCATATGTTCGCATCCAGACCTGAACTTCACTTGTTCAACATCTCGCCCTGCACTGCATATGATCGGCATCCTTCCCTTCATTGCACATGGTTAGCATCTTGCCATGCCCTGTCCATGCTCAGGATCCTGTCCTGCACTGCACATGTTCAGCATCCAGACCTGAACTTCTCCTGCTTAACATCTTGCCCTGCACTGCATATGATCAGCATCCTGCATGCACTGCACATGATCTGCATCATGCCCTGTACTGCACATGCTCAGCATCCTGTCCTGTACTGCACATGCTCAGCATTGTGCCCTTCACTGCCCATGCTCAGCATCCTGCCCTATCCTGCCTATGCTCAGCACCCTGCCCTATCCTGCCCATGCTCAGAATCCTGCCCTGAACTGCTTATACTCAGCATCCTTGCCTGCACTAAACATAATCATCATCCTGTCCTGCACTGAACATGTTCAACATCCTTCCGTGCACTGCACATGCTCAGCATCCTACCCCGCATTGACTATGGTCATCATCCTGCCTTGCACTGCACATCCACAACATCTTGCCCTGCCATGCACATGCTCCACATCCTGTCCTGCACTACACATGTTCAGCATCATGCCCTACACTGCACATGCTCAGCATCCTGCCTTGCAATGCCTAGACTCAGGATCCTGTCCTGCACTGAACATGCTCTTCATCTTGCCCTTTACTGCCCATGCTCAGCATCTTGCCATGCGCTGATCATGCTCAGCATTGTGTACTGCACTGCACATATTCATCATCCTGCCCTGCACAGCACTTGCTCAGCACCCTAGCCTGCACTGCATATGCGCAGCATCCTAGCCTGCACTGCACACCATCAGCATCATGCACTGCACAGCCTATGCCCAGCATCCTGTTCTGCACTGCATATATTCATCTTCCTGTCCTGTGCCACACATGTTCAACATCTTGACCTGCAAAATATATGCATACTTTCCTGCACCCCCCATGACCAGCATCCTGTCCTGCACTGCACATGTTTAACATCATGCCCTGCACTGCTGATGCTCAGCATTCTGCCTTGCAATGCCTAGACTCAGTATCCTGTCCTGCACTGCACATGCTCTTCATCTTGCCCTTCACTGCCCATGCTCAGCATCCTGCTATGCACTGCTTATGCTCTGCATTGTGTTCTGCACTGCACATATTCATCATCCTGCCCTGCACAGTATATGCTCAGCATCCTAGCCTGCTCTGCACACACTCAGCATCATGCACTGCACAGCCTATGCCCAGTATCCTGTTCTGTACTGGATATATTCATCTTCCTGCCCTCTGCTGTATATATTCAGCGTGCTTCCCTGCACTGCCCATGATCAGCATCATGTCCTGCAGTGCCCATGATCATCATTCTGTCTTCCTATACACATGTTCAACATTCTGCCCTGGACTCCCAATGATCAGCATCAGGACACCACATGTTCAGCATCCTGTTCTGCACTGCACATGCTCAGCATCCTACCTTGCACTGCACAGCCTATGCTCAGCATACTGTCTTGTGCTGCATATATTCATCTTCATGTCCTGTGCTGTATATATTCACCATGCTTCCCTGCACTGCACATGCTCAGCATTCTGCCCTGCATTGCCCATGCTCAGGATCCTTTCCTGCACTGCCCATGTTCAGCATCCTGCCCTGCAGAGCCCATGCTCAGTATCCTGTCCTTCAATGCACATGTTCAGCTTCCTGCCCTGCATTGCACTTGCTCAGTATGTTGCCCTGTACTGCCTATGATCAGCATCCTGCCCTGCACAGCAAATGATCAGCATCATGAACTGCACTGCCGATGCTCAGTCAGCATCCTTCCTGCACTGCATATATTCAGATTCCTTTCCTGCATTATGCATGTTCAGCATCCTGTCCTTCATTGCACATGTTCAGCATCCTGCCCTGCTCTACCCATGTTCAGGATCCTGTTCTGCACTGCATAAGTTCATTACACAGACCTGAATTTCCCTTATTGAACATCTTGCCATGCTCTGCATATGATCAGCATCCTGCCCTGCATATGCTCAATGTCCAGCACTGCACTGCCCATTCTCAGTATCCTGCCATGCACTGCACATGCTCAGCATCCTGCCCCACACTGACTATGGTCATCCTGCCTCAGACTGCCCATGCTCAACATCCTGCCCTGCCTTGCACATGCTCAGCATCTTGCCCACACTGCCCATGCTCAATATCCTGCTCTGCCCTGCCCTGCACATGCTCAACACCCTTCCCTGCACAGCAAATGCTCAGCACCATGCACTGCACAGCAAATGCTTAGCATTATGCCCTGCACTTCCCATGCTCAGCATCATGTCTTGCACTACACATGTTCAGCATCCTTTCCTCGACTCCCAATTCTCAGCATCCTGTTCTGCACTGCTCATGCTCAGCATCCCATCCTTCAATGCACATGATCAGCATCCTGTCCAGCACTGCACATATTCAGCATCTTTCCCTACATTGCCTGTGATCAGCATCCAGTACTGCACTACACATATCCAGCATCTTTCTGTACACTACCCATGATCAGCATCAAGTCCTGCACTGCACATGTTCAATATCCTGTTCTGCATTGCACTTGCTCAGCATCATGCCCAGCACTGCCCTTGCTTAGCAGTATTTCCTGAACTGCCAATGCTCAGCACCATACTCTGCACTGCTCATGCTCAACATCATGTCTTGTAATGCCTATCCTCAGCATACTGTCCTGCACTGCAAATGTTCATCATACTGCCATACAGTGCAAATGCTCAGCATATGTCCCTACAATGAACAAGCTCAACATCAATCTCTAAACTGTCTATTATGTCTTGGAATGCACATATTCAGGCCCCTGCCCTGCACCACACATGCTCTGCATCCTGCCCTGCACTTCCCATACTCAGCATTCTACCGTGCCCTGCACTTGTTCAGTATATTTCCCTGCACTACATATGCTCAGTATCCTGCCATGCATTACCCATGATCAGCAACCAGTCATGCACTGCACATGTTCAGCATCCTGCCCTGCACTGCCCATACTCAGCATCCTGCCCTGCACTGCTTATTCTCAACATGCTCTCCTCACTTCACATATTCGGCATCCTGTGCTGCACTGCACATTGTCAGCATCCTGTCTTGCATTGCACATGTCCAGTACCCTGCCCTGCACAGCACATACACAGTATCCTCTTCAGCACTCCACATGCTCAGTATCCTTCCTTTCACTGCACACTCTTAGCATCATGCACTGCACTGCTTATTCTCAGCATCTTGTCTTGCACTGCACTTATGCAGCTTCCTGAGCTGAACTATATATGTTCAGCATCCTGCACTGCAGTGCACATGTTCATCATACTGCTCTACACTACCCATGCACAAGATCCTGCCCTGCACTGCACATGCTCTGCATCTTGCCCTGAACTGACCATGCTCAGCATCCTGCCCTACACTGCAAGTTCTCATCATCATGCCCTGCACTGCACATGATCAGCAACCTGCCATGATACCACATGCTCAGCATCATACCCTGCACTGCCCTTGCTCAGCATACTGTGCTGCAATTCCCATGTTCAGCATCTTGCTGTGCTCTGCCCATACTCAGCATCCTGTCCTGCACTGCAGATGTTCATCATACTTCCATGCACTGCACATGCTCCGCATCCTGTCCTGCACTGCACATGTTCATCATGCTGCCCTGAACTGCACATGCTTAGCATCCTGTACTACAGTGAACCAATTCAGCATCATGCCCTGCACTACCTATGACCAGCATCTTTCCCTTCACTGCACATGATCAGCATCATGCCCTGTACTGCCCATGCTCAGCATCCTGTCCTGTATTACACTTGTAGAACATCTTGCTCTGCACTGCCCATGCACATTATCCTTCCCTGCACTGCACATATTCAGCATCCTGTCCTGTACTGCACATGTTTAGCATCCTTCTGTGGACTCCACATGCTCAGCACTGTGTCCTGCACTCCATATGTTCAGCATACTGCACTACACACCCCATGCATGGCACCCTGTCCTGCAGTGCACATGCTCAGCATTGTACCCTGCACTTCCCATTCTCAAGATCAAGGGCAGTACAGGAAAGGATCCTGAGCATTGACAGTGCAGGGCATGGTGGTGAGCACATACAATGCAGGAAAATATGCCGAACATGTGCCATGCAGGAGAGGATACTAAGCATATGCATTGCAGGACAGGATGCTCAATGTGTGCAGTACATGACAGGATGCTGAGCATGAGCAGTGCATGGCAGGGTGGTGAGTATATGCAGTAAATGGCAGGAAGTTGAACGTGTGCAGTGCAGGACAGGATACTGAGCATGGGCACTACTGGGCACACTGCTGAGCATGGGCAGTGCAGGTAAGAATGATGAGCATGGGCAGTTCTGGGCAGGATGCTAACAATATGTAGTGCAGGGCAGGATGCTGAACATGTTCAGTGCAGGACAGGAAGCTGAGTATATACAATGCATCACAGGATGCAGAGAATTGGAAGTGTAGGTCAAGATTCTGAACGTGTGCAGTGCAGGACAGGATGCCTACCATGGGCAGGGCAGGGCACAATCCTGAGCATGGGCAGTGCAGGGCAGGATGCTGGATATGTCCAGTGAAAGACAGGATTATGAGCATAGGCAGTGCAGGGCAGGATGCTGAGCATGGGCTGTACAGGGCAGGATGCTGAGCATATTCAGTGCAGGACAGGATGCTGATCTTGTGCAGTGATAAAGAATGCAGACCATGGGCTTTGCACAGCATGGTGCAGAGCATATGCAGTGCAGGTAAATATGCTGAACATGTGCCATGCAGGACAGGATTCTGAGCATGTGAATTGCAGGACTGGATGCTGAGCATGCGCTGTTAAGGGCAGGAGGCTGAACATGAGGAGTGAAGGACAGGATGCTGAATATGTGCAGTGCAGAAAAGGATTCTGAGCATGGGCAGTGCAAGCCAGAATGCTGAATATGTGAAGTGCAGGACAGGAGGCTGAATATGTGAAGTGCAGGACAGGTGTTATGCATGGGCAGTGCAGGGAATCATGCTGAGCATAGGCAATGCAGGGCAGGATGATGAGCATGGGCAGTGCAGAGTATGATGACGAACATGTGCACTGCAGGACAGGATGCTGAGCCTGGGCTGTGCAGGGCAGGATGCCAGCCATATGCAGTGCAGGGAAGGATGCTGATCATGGGCAGTGCAGGACAGGATGTTAACCATATGAAGTGAAGGACAGGATGCTGAGCATGAGCAATGCCATATAGGATGCAAAGACTGGCCAGTGCAGGGCAAGATGCTGAGCATGTGCCATGCAGGAAAGGATGCTGAGTATGGACAATGCAGGTCAGGATGCTGAGAATGTGCATACAGGCAGAGTGCTGAGCATGGGATTTGCAGAGCCAGATGCTGGAAATGTGCAGTGCAGTGTAGGAAGAAGAGCATGGGAAGTGCCTGGCAGGCTGTTGAGTATGTGCAATGTAGGGCAGGATGCTGAGCATGTGCAGTGCAGGGCAGGATGCTCAACTTGTGCAGCACAGGACAGGATGCTGAGCATAGGCAGTGCAGGACAGGATTCTGAGGATGTGCAGTGCAGGACAAGTTATTGAAGCTGGGCAGTGCAGGGAAGAATGCTGGACATGTGCAGTGCATGACAGGATACTGTGCATAGGCAATGCAGATCAAGATGCTGGGCAAGTACAGTGCAGGGCAAGATTCTGAACATGTGCAGTATAGGATTGGATGCTGACAATGGGCAGTGAAGGGCAAGATGCTGAGCAAGGGTAATGCAGGGCAGGATGCTGAGCATGGCCAGAGCAGGGTAGGATGCTGAACATGTGCAGTGCAGGACAGGATGGTGAGCATTGTCATTGCAAGGTAGGATGCTTAGCATGTGCAGTGTAGGGAAAGATGCTGAATATGTGCAGTGTAGGGTAAGATGGAGAGCATAAGCAGTACAGGGCAGCATGCTGAGTATGTGCTCTGCAAGGCAGTGTGCTAATGTGTGCATTGCAAGACAGGATATTAAAATTGGCAATTCAGGGCAGGATGCTGAGCACGTGCAGTGCAGGGCAGGATGATGGGCATAGGCAGTGTGGGTCAAGATGCTGAGTAAGTGCAGTGCATGACAGGATTCTGAACATGTGCAGTGCAGGACAGGATGCAGAGCATGGGCAGTGCAGAGCACGATGCTGAACATGAGCATTGCAGGGTATTATGCAAAAATTGGGCAGTGCAAGGCAAGATGCTGAACATGAGCACTGCAGGTTAGGATGCAAATAGTTTGAAGTCATTGCAGTATGCTGAACATGGGCAGTTGAGGGCAGGATGCTTGATATGTGCAGTGCAGCACAGGATGCTGAGAATGGGCAGTGCGTTGCAAGATAGTAAGAATAGGCAGTGCAAAGCACATGCCAAGCATGAGCACTGCCTAGTAGGATGCAAAGCCTGGGCAGTGCAGGGCAGGATGCAGAGGATGGGCAATGCAGGCCAAAGTGCTGAACATGAGCAGTGAATGAAAGGATGCTGAGCATAGTCAGTGCAGTGTAGGAAGCTCATAATGTGCAGTACAGGGAAAGATGCTGAATAGGTACAGTGTAGAGTAGGATCCTGAGCAAGGGCAGTGCAGGGCAGGATGCTGAGCGTGTGCAGTTCATGGCACGGTTCTGATCATGTGCATTTCAGGACAGCATACTGATATGTGCAGTGCCGGACATGATGCTGAGCATGAACTGTGCAGCACAGGATGTTGAACATATGAAGTGCAGGAAAAGGATGCTGAATACATGCAGTGCAAGTCAGGATGCTGAGCAGGAGCAGTACAGGGCAGAATGCTGAGCATATGCAGTAATGAGGATGCTGAATATATGCAGTGCATGACGGGATGCTGAGCATGTGCTGTGCATGGTAAGATGCTGTTCATGGGCAGCACAGAGCAGGATGCTGAGCATGTGCATTAAAGGGCAGGATGTTGAACATGTGCAGTGCAGGGCTGTGTGCTGAACATGTGCATTGCAAGGCAGGATGGTAAGAATATACAGTGCAAAAAAAAAGAATATACAGTGCAGGACATGATGCTGAGCATGTGGGGTGTGAACAGGTTACTGAGCATGTGCATTATAGGAAAGGATGTTGAGCATGGGCAGTGCAGGGCATGATGCTGAGAACATGCAGTGTAAGGCAGGATTCTGAGCACGAGCAATGCAGGGAATGATATTGAGCATATGCAGTGCAGGTCAGGATGCCAAACATGGGCAGTGATGGACAGGATGCTGAGCATATTCAGTGCAGGGCAAAGTGCTGAGCATGTGTTGTGCAGGTAAATATGCTGAACATGTGCCATGCAGGACAGGATGCTGACCATGAGATGTGCAGGGCAGGTTGCTTAACATGTGAAGTGCAGGGCAGGATGCTGAATATGTGAAGTGTAGGAAAGGATGCTGAGCATGGGCAATGCAGTGTAGGATGATTAGTATATGCACTGCAGGGAAAGATGCTGAATATCTGCAGAGCAGGACAAGATGATGAGCATAGACATTGCAGGACAGGATGCTAAGCATGTGCAGTACATGACAGAGTGCTGATCATGTGCATTGTAGAACAGGATGATGAATATGTGAGTATAGGACAGGATGCTGAACATGAGCTGTGTAGGGCAGGAAGCTGAACATGTGAAGTGCAGGACAGGATGCTGAATATATGCAGTGCAGGACAGGTGGTGAGCATGGGCAGTGCAGGTCAGGATGCTGAGCATGGGCAGTGCAGGGTAAGATGCTGAACATGTGCAATGCAGGGCATGGTGCTGAACATGTGCATTGCAACACAGGATGCTAAGAATAGGCAGTGTATGGCATGATGATGAACATGTGCATTGCAAAGTACAATGCTGAGCATGGGCAGTACAGGGCAGGGTGCTGAGTAGGTGCAGTGCATGGCATGGTGCTGATCATTTGCGGTGCAGTACAGCATGCTGAACATGTGCAGTTAAGGACCGGATGCTGAGCATGGGAGGTGCTGGGCAGGATGATGAACGTGTGCAGAAAAGGGCATGATGCTGAGCATGGGCAGTGCAGGATAAGATGCTGAGAATGAGCACTGCAAGGCAGGATGATGAGCATGTGCAGTGCAGGGCAGGATGCTGATCATAGGCAGTGCATGGCAAGATGCTGAGTAAGTTCCATGCAGGGCTGGCTGCTGAACATGTGCAGTGCAGACAGGATGTTGAACATGTGCAGTGCAGGACAGGATGCTGAGCATGGGAAGTGAGGAGCAGAATGCTGAGGATGGGCAATGCAGGGCAGAGTGCTGAACATATACAATGCAGAACAGGATGATGAGCATGAAGATTGTAGAGCAGGATGCTGAATATGTGCAGTGCAGCACAGGATGATGAGCATAGGAAGGGCAGGGCAGGAGGCTGAGCATATGCAGTACAGGACAGGTTGCTGAGTATGTGCAGTGTATAGCAGGTTGCTGAATATCTGCAGTGCAAGACAGGATTCTGAGCATAGGCCATGCAAGGCAGAACGCTGAGCATTTGCAGTGCATGGAAAGATCCTGAATATGTGCATTGCATGGTAGGATCTTGAGCATGGCCAGTACAGGTCAGGATGCTGAGTATGTGCAGTGCAAGGCATTGTGCTGAACATGTGCGTTGCAAGGCAGTATATTAAGAATAGGCAGTGCAGGGCATGATGCAGAGCATGTGCATTGCAGGAAAGGTTGATGAGCATGAGAACTGCAGAGCAGGATGCAAAGACTGGGCAGTGCAAGGCAAGATGCTGAGCATGTGAAGTTCAGGGCAGGATGCTGAACATGTGCAGTGCAGGAAGGGATGCTGAGCATGGGCAGTGCAAGGTATGATGCTTAGCATGTGCAGTGCAGGGAAAGATGCTGAATATGTGCAGTGAAGGGTAAGATCCTGAGTAAAGGCAGTGCAGGACAGGATGCTGAGTATGTGCAGTCTAAGACAGGGTGCTGAACTTGTGCATTGCAAGACAGGATACTAAGAATTGGTAGTCCAGTGCATGATTATGAGCATATGCAGTGTAGAGCAGGATGCTGAGAATGTGCAGTGCAGTACAGGATGCTTAACATGTGCAGTGTAGTACAGGATGCTGATTATGTGCAGTGCAGGGCAGGATGCTGAGCATGGGAAGTGCAGCGCAGGATGCTGAACAAGTGCCTAGCAGGACAGGATGATAGGCATATGCAGTACAGAAGAGGATGTTGATCATGTGCAGTACAGGACAGAATGCTGAGCATTGGGATTGTAGGGTGGAATACTGAACATGTGCACTGCAGGGCATGATGCTGAGCATGGGCAGTCCGGGGGGATGCTAACCCTATGCATTGCAGGTAAGGATGCTGAACATGTTCATTGCTGGACAGGATGCTGAGCATATGCATTGCAGCACAGGATGCTAAGCATAAGCACTACTGAGTAGAATGCAAAGACTGGGCAATGCAGAGCAAGATGCTGAGCATGTTCAGTGAAGGACAGGATGCTGATAAAGTGCAGGACAAAATGCTGAGCATGGGCAGTGCAGGGTATGATGTTGAGCATGGGCAGTGCATGTCAGGATGCTGAGTATGGGCAGTGCAGGGCAGGATGCTGAACATGTGCCAAGCAGGACAGGTGCTGTGCATGTGCAGGGAAGAAGAGGATGTTGAACATGGGGAGTGTCAGGCAGAATGTTGAACATGTGCAGTGCAAGGCAGGGTGCTGAACATGTGCATTGCTAGACAGAATACTAAGAATAGGTAGTGCAGTGCATGTTGAAGAGCATGTGCAGGGTAGAGCGGATGCTGAGAATGTGCAGGGCAGTGCAGGATGCTCAACATGTGCAGTGCAGGAGGGGATGCTGAGCATGTGCAGTGCAGAAAACAATGCTGAACATGTGCAGTATAGGAAAGGATGCTGAGCATGTGGACTGTAGGGCAGAATGCTGAACATGTGCAGTTTAGGACATGATATTGATCATATGCAGTGCAACGCAGGTTGCAGAGCATGGGCAATGCAGTACAGGATGCTGAGCATGTCCAGTGCAGGGCAAGGTGATGATCTTGTGATTTGAAGGACAGGATGCTGAATATGTGCAGGGCAGGACTGAATGCTGGGCATGGGCACTGCAGGGAAGAATGCTTGAAATGTGATTGCAGGTCAGGATGATGACTATGGGCAGTGCAGGTCAGGATGTTGAGCATGTGCAGTGCATGGCAGGATGCTGGTGATAGACAGGGCAGGGCAATATGCTGAGCATAGGCTGTGTTGATCAGGATGCTGAGCATGGGCAGTACAGGGCAGGATTCTGAGCATGTTAAGTGCAGGACAGGATGCTGAGCATGTGCAGTGCAGGGCAGGATGTTTATCATGGGCAGTGCAGGCAGGATCCTAACAATATGATATGCAGGGCAGGATGATGAACATGTTCAGTGCAGGACAGCATGCTGAGCATATTCAGTGCAGTGCAGGATGCTGAGAATGGGTAGTACATGGCATGATGCTGAGCATGTGCGTTGTAGGACAGGATGCTAAGCAGGTGCAGTGAAGGATAGGATGCTGTGCATGGGCAGTGCAGGGCAGGATGCTGAGAATATGAAGTAAAGGGCAGGATATTGAACATATGCAGTGAAAGACAGGATGCTGAGCATAAGCAGTGCAGGGCAAAATGCTGGATAAGTGCTGCACAGGATAGGATGTTGAGCATAGGCAGTGCAGGGCAGAATGCTGAGCATGGACACTGCAGGGCAGGATACTGAGCATGAGCAGTGAAGGGCAGGATGCTGAGCAAGTGCAGTGTACAACAGGATGCTTAACATGTGCAATACAGAGCATGATGGTGACAATGTGCAGTGCAGGAAAGGTTGCTGAGCATGTGCAGTGTAAGGCATGATGCTGAGAATGTGCAGTTCAGGAGAAGATGATGTGTGTCGGCGGTTTATGCAGGGGGTGGAACATGTACATTTCAGGACATGATGTTGAATATGTGCAGTGATTTACAGGATGCTGAGCATGAGCAGTGCAAGGCATGGTGCTGAGCATGTGAACTTCAGGTAAATACGCTAAACATGTGCCATGCAAAACAGGATGCTGAGCATGTTCTTTGCAGGACAGGATGCTCAATATGTGCAGTGCAGGATAGGATGCTGAGCATGGGCTGTGCAGGGTAGGATCCTGAATATGTGAAGTGCAGGACAGGATGCTGAATAAGTGCAGTGCAAGGCAGGATGTTGACCATGGGCAGTGTAGGGGTGGATGCTGAGCAAGTGCAGTGCAGGTCAAGATGCTAAGCATGTGCAGTGCAGGGCAGGATGTGGAACATGTGCAGAGCATGGGAAAATGTTTAACATGTGCATTTAGGGTAGGATGCTTAGCATGGGCAGTGAAGGGCACGGTGCTGAATAGGGCATTGCAACACAGGATGCTAAGAATAGGCAGTGCATGTCATGATCCTGGGCATGTGCAGTACAGGGTAGGATGCTGAATATGGGCAGTGCAGGACAGGATGCCGAATATGTGCAGTGAAGAAGAGGATGTTGAGCATAGGCAGATCAGGACAGGATGCTGAGCATGAATACTGCAGGCTAGAATGCAAAGACTGGCACTGCAGGGCAATATGCTGAGGAAGTGCAGTGCAGTGCAGGGCAGGATGCTGAACATGCGCAGTGAAGAATAGGATGCTGAGCATGGGCAATGCAGGGCACAATGCTGAGTATGAGCACTTCAGGGTAGAATGCAAAGACTGGGCATGGCAGCAAAAGAGGCTGAGCATGTGCAGCACAGTCCAGGATGCTTAAAATGTGAAGTGCAGGACAGGATGCTGAGCATGGGCTGTGCAGGGAAGGATGCTGGACATGTGCATTGCAGGACTGGATGATGAGCGTGCAGTGTAGGGCAGGATGCTTAACATGTGCAGTGCAGAACAAGATGCTGAGCATGTGCAGTACAGGGCAGGATGCTGATCGTGTGCACAGCAGGGAGAGATGCTGAATATGTGCAATGCAGGTTAGGATGCTACACACAGGCAGTGCAGGACAGGAGGCCGAGCATGTGTATTGCAGGACATTATGCTAAGAATAGGCAGTACAGGACATTATGCTCAGCATGTGCTGTGCTTGTCTGGATGCTGTGCATGGGCAGTAAAAGACAGGATGCTGAGCATATGCAGTAAAGGGAATGATGCTGAACATGTGCATTGCAGGACAGGATGATGAGCATGGGCAGTGCAGAACAGGATGCTGATCATGTGCACTGCATGGCAGTATGATGAACATGAGCAGTTCAGGGCAGGATGCTGAACAAGTGCAGTGCAGTGCAGAATGCTGAAAATGTAAAGTGAAGGACAGGATGCTCAGCATGGCAGTGCAGGACATGATGCTGAGCATAATCACTTCAGGGTAGGATGCAAAGACTTGCCAGTGCAGGACAAAATGCTGATGATGTGCAGTGCATGGCAAGATGCTGTGCATGTGCAATGCAGACAGAGTGCTGAACATTTGCAGTGCATCACTGGATGCTAAGCATGGGGATTATAGGGCAGGATGCAGAGCATGTGCAGTGCTGGGCAGGATGCTGAGCATGGGAAGTGTAAGGCAGTATGCTAGAAATGTGCAGTGAAGGGAAAGATGAATATGTGCAGTGCAGGACAGGATGATGAGCATAGGCAGTGAAGGTCAGGAAGCTGAGCATGAGCAGTGCAGGTCAGGATGCTGAGCATGTGCAGTACAGAACAGGATGCTGAAGCTGGGCAGTACAGGGAAGGATGCAGTGCAAAGGATGCTGTACATGTGCAGTGCACACAGGATGATGAGCATAGGCAATTCAGGTCAAGACGCTGAGCAAGTACAGTGCAGAGCAGGATTCTGAACATGTGCAGTACAGGACAAATGCTGACCATGGGGAGTGAAAGGCATGGTGCTGAGCAAGTGCAGTGCAGGGCAGGATGCTTAACATGTGCAGTGCAGGACAGAATGCTGACCATTTGCAGTGTGGGGAAGGATGCAAAACATGTGCAGTGCATGAACGGATGCTGAGCATAGTCAGTGTATGGCAGGTTGCTGTGCATGGGCAGTTCAGGGCAGGATGCTGAGCACATGCAGTAAATGGCAGCAGGACAGGATGCTGAATATGTTCAGTACAGGACAGGAAAATGAGCATAGACAGTGCAGCACAATATGCTGATCATGTGCAGTGCAGGACAGGATGGATGTGTAGCATGGGCAGTGTAGAGCAAGATGTTGAGCATACTTATCATGGGCAGCTCTGGGCAAAATACTGAGCATGGGCAGTGCAGGTAAAGGTGCTGAGCATGGGCAGTGCTGGGCAGAATGCTAACCATATGCACTGTAGGGCAGGATGCTAAACAAATTCAGTACAGGACAGGATGCTGAGCATATGCAGTGCAGGACTGGTTGCTGAGGATGGGCAGTGCAGGACATGATGCTGAGCATGTTCAGTGCAGAGAAATATGCTGAACATGTGCCATGCAGGATAGGATGCTGAGCCTGTTCATTGCACGACAGGATGGTGAGCATGTTAGTGCATGGCAGGGTGCAGATCATGTGCATTGCAGGAATGGATGCTGAATATGTGCAGTGCAGGTCAGGATGCTGAATATGTGCAGTGAAGGACAGGATGTTGAGCATGTGTATTGCAGGGAAGGATGCTGAGCATGTTCAGGTCACGACAAGATGTTGAGCATATGCAGTACATGGCAGGATACTGTGCATGGACAGTGCAGGACAGAATGTTGAACATGTACAATGCAGAACAGTATGTTGAGCATGTGCAGAGCAGTGCAGGATGCTGATCATGGGCAAGGCAGGGCAGAATGTTGAACATGTGCAGTGCAGAAAAGGATGTTGAGCATGTGCAGTGCAGAACAGGATGCTGAATATGTGCAGTGCAGGACAGGATGCTGAATATGTGCAGTGTAGTACAGGAGAATGAGCATAAGCAATGCAGTGCAAGATGCAATTCATATGCAGTGCAGGACAGGATGCGTAGCATGGGCAGTGCAGAGCAAGATGTTGAGCCTGTGCAGTCCAGATCAGGATGCTACGCATGGGCAGGTCTGGGCATGATTCTGAGCATGGGAAGTGCAGGTAAGGATGCTGAGCATGGGCAGTGCTGGGCAGGATGCTAATCATATGCAGTGTAGGGCATGATGCTGAACATGTTCAGTACAGGACAGGATGCTAAGCATGGGCAGTGCAGGACAGGATGCAGAGCATGGGAAGTGAAGGGCACGATGCTGAGCAAAGGCAGAGCAGGGCAGGATGCTAGATATGCCCAGTGCAGGACAGGATGTTTAGCATAGACAGGACAGGGCAGGATGTTGAGCATGGACAGTGTAGGACAAGATGCTGAGCATGCGCCATACAGGACAGGATGCTGAACATGGGCAGTGCAGGGCATGATTCTGCAAAAGTGCAGTGCAAGACTGGATGCCAAGCATGGGCAGTGCAGGACAGGATGCTGAGCATATGCAGTTTAGGTCAGTATCTGGACATGGGCAGTGATGGACAGGATGCTGAGCATATGCAGTTTAGGTCAGTATTTGGACATGGGCAGTGATGGACAGGATGCTGAGCATATGCAGTTTAGGTCAGTATCTGGACATGGGCAGTGATGGACAGGATGCTGAGCATAGCCTGTGCAGCTCATAGTGCTGAGCCTGAGCAGTGCAGGGAAATATGCTGAACATGTGCCATGCAGGACAGGATACTGAGCATGTTCATTGCACAACAGGATGATGAGCATGTACAGTGCATGGCAGGGTGCTGATCATGTGCATTGCAGGAGAGGATGCTGAATATGTGCAGTGCAGGACAAGATGCTGAGCAGGAGCTCTTCAGGACAAGATGCTGAACATTTGAAGTGCAGGACAGGATGCTAAATATGTGCAGTGGGGGAAAGGATTCTGAGCATGGGCAGTGCAAGGCAGTATGCTGACAATGGCAAATGCAGGGCAGGATGCTGAACATGGGCAGTGTAGGGTGGTATGCTGGATATGGGCACTGCAGGGAAATATGTGCAGTGCCACAGAGGAGGATGAGCAGAGGCAGTGCAGGTCAGGAAGCTGAGCATGTGCAGTGCAGGACAGGATGCTGAGCATGTGCAGTGCAGAACAGGATGCTGAGCATGTGCACTTCAGGGCAGCATGATGAACATGAGAAGTTCAGGGCAGGATCCTGTTCATAGGCAGTTCAGGGCAAGATGATGAACAAGTGCAGTGCAGTGCAGAATGCTGAAAATGTAAAGTGAAGGACAGGATGCTCAGCATGGCAGTGCAGGGCATGATGATGAGCATGATCATTTCAGGGTAGGATGCAAAGACTTGCCAGTGCAGGGCAAAATGCTGAAGATGTGCAGTGCATGGCAAGATGCTGTGCATGTGCAATGCAGACAGAGTCCTGAACCTATGCAATGTATCACTGGATGCTGAGCATGGGGATTGTAAGGCATGATGCTGAGCATGTGTAGTGTAGGGCAGGATGCTGTATATATGCAGTGCAGGACAGGATGCTGAGCATTTGCAGTGAACAGAAAGATGCTGGATATGTGCAATGCATGTTAGGATCCTAAGCATGTGCAATGCAAGGCAGGATGCTTAGTAAGTGCAGTGCAAGGAAAGGTGCTGAACATGTGCATTGCAAGAAAAGATACTAATAATAGGCGGTGCAGAGCATGATGCAGAGAATGTGCTGTGCAGGGAATGATGCTGAGCCTGTACAGTGCAGGGCAGGATGTGGAACATGTACTATGCAGGAAAGGATTCTGAATATGTGCAGTTCAGGACAGGATGCTGAGCATAGGCAGTGCAGTGCTGGATGCTGTGCATGTGCACTGCAGGGAAAGATGCTGAGCATGGGCAGTGCAGGGCAATATGCTGTCCCTGTGCAGTTCAAGGCAGGATGCTGAACATGTGCAGTGCAGGACAGGATGCTGAGCATAGGCAGTGCAGGGCATGATGCTGAGCATGTGCAGTGCAAGGAAAGATGCTGAACATGTGCAGTGCATCGCAGGATGCTGAGCATGTGCAGAGCAGGAAAGGATGCTGAGCATGGGCCGTGCTGGGCAGGATGCTGAACATATGCAGTGCAGGACATGATGCTGAGCATGTACTGTGAGATGCAAGATGCTGAGCACGTGAAGTGCATGGAAGTATGCTAAGCATGTGCTTTGCAAGACAGGATGCTGTGCATAGGCTGGGCAGGGCAAGATGCTGTACCTCAGCATAGCTGGATATGATGCTGAGCATGGGCAGTGCAGGTTAGGATGCTAACCATACACAGTGCAGGGCAGGATGCTAAAAATTCTCAGTGCAGGCCAGGATGCTGAGAGGGGTCAGTGCAGGGCAGAATGTTGAGCATGTGCAGTGCAGGGCAGGATGCTAATCATAGGCAATACATGGCAATATGCTAGGGAATTGCAGTTTAGGGCAGGATGCTGAACATGTGCAGTGCAGGGCATGACACTGAGCATGAGCACTTCAGGGTAGGATGCACAGACTGCGTAGTGCAGGGCAAGATATTGAGCATGTGCAGTACATGGTAGGATGCTGAACATGTGCAATGCAGAACAGGATGCTGAAATGGGCAGTGCAGTGCAGGATGCTGAGCATGGGGAGTGCAGGGCAGGATGCTGTAGATGTGTATAGCAGTCCAAGATACTGAGAATGTGCAGTGCAGAAAAGGATGCTGAACATGTGCAGTGCAAGACAAGATGCTGAGCATGGGAAGTATATGGCAGGATGCTGAACATATGCAGTGCAGGGCAGGATGCTGAGTGTGTGCAGTGCAAAGCAGGGTGCTGAACATGTACATTGCATGTCAAGATACTAATAATAGACAGTGCAGGGCATGACGCAGGGCATGTGCAGTTCAAATCAGAATGCTGAGCATGGGCAGTTTACGGCAGGATGATGATCAAAAGTAGTGCAGGGAAAATTCTGAGCATGTGCAGTGCTTTGCAGGATGCTGAACATGGGCAGTGCAGAACAAGATGCTAAACATGTGCAGTGCAGGAAAGGAGGCTGAGCATGAAGCGTGCAGGGCAGGATGATGAACATGTTCAGTGCAAGACAGGATGCTGAGCATAGGCAGTACAGGGCAAGATGCTGATCATGAGCAGTGCAGGGCAGAATGCTGAACATGGGCAGTGCATCATAGAAAGCTGTGCATGTGCAATGCAGGCAGGATGCTGAACATGTGCAGTGCAGGAAAGGATGCTGAACATGTGCATTGTAGGGCAGGAAGCTAAGCATGTGCAGTGCAGGGCAGGATGCTGAACATGTGCAGTGCAGGACAGGATGCTGAGCATGGGCAATGTAGGGCAGGATACTGAACGTTCATGTGCAGTGCAGGACAAGATGTTGAGAATGTGCAGTGTGGGGCAGGGTGCTAAGCATGTGCAGTACAAAGCAGGATGCTGAACATGTGCAGAGCAGAGAAAGATGTAGAACATGTGCAGTGGAGGGTAGGATGCTAGGCCCATGCAGTGCATGGCAGGAGGCTGATCATTTTCATTACAAGACAGGAGGCTAAGAATAGACAATACAGGACATTATGCTGAGAATGTGTTGTGCTTGGCAGGATGCTGTGCATGAACAGTGCAGGGAGGGATGCTGAACATATGCTCCACTCTCAACAGCTCAGGCTGGCATAGCTTGCCCTACTCTCAGACAATGAGGTCACCCAAAGTGCATGTGCTGTCAAAGAAGGACATACATCACAGGAGCTGCCACATCAGAAATCTGATCTCAGTACATAAGCACAGACTAAAACAAGTCTGTGTGCTGTGCATACAGAGGTTTTATTTTTAGTACACAATGGTTTTTCTCCAGTGGGAATATAAACAAGAGACCTGGTGGGTGAAAACTGCTGAACAAAAAAAAGAAAGGAAAGGAGTGAGTCCCGAAGGAAACTGGCTCCAGAGGGGCCTGACAATGAAGGATAGACAGGTGGGAGACTTGGAATTGGGCCTGGATGAGAGTATAGAGTAACTGGACCTGGAAGGTGGTTTGAATGAATAAATTAGGGATATCTGTCGCAACAGAGTCCCAAGACAACTTCCAGGCGGTTGGATCAGAATACACAAGGGAAATCTAGGCCCAGAGTGTGAATCTGCAGACTCAACCTCTAAGCTAGGAAGAGATGTAAGTAAGTATGCAGTATGCGTTCTCCACAGGGTCCTCTCAGTGGAACTAGAAAGGTGGATTCAATGCTTTGGCTGTACCTACCACTACACACCAGGAAGTTCTGTCACAGGCCTGCTCCCCACATGAGCTCACTTTTGCCTTGTTCCATGTAAAAGTGCTGAGGGGCAGTGTCACAGGCATTTGAGAAGAATAAAGATTTTCCTGGATGGGGAAGCACTGTAGCTGTATTATCAGAGAGAGAGGATAAAGTAAAAGTTAAGCCTCTGAGCTGGTGAAGTACACCCCTCTCATGCCCTTTTGTCAGAGATCAAGTGCCTAGGACCTTTCATCTTCAACTTTATTATATGAATAACTATGAATAAATACTGTTTAAATTTTCAAAGAAAAAGTAATGATATCAATATATATACATATAAATGCATATATGCATATATGAGTATGTATAGTATGTCAATTAAATCAATTGCTAGAGAAGCAAATAGTTTCCCACAGCTTGTGCATGGGTATGGTGGCAGACAGACTTTCGACTCTGATGCTAAGCAACTGGGGTCAGTAATATGAATGTATTCCAGAGATTCCTGGCTCTGCACATTTTTTTCAATAAACAAAGTACAATCTCAATGTGCAGTTCAACTGAGTATTTGAGTCTACATATAAAATTAGTAGCTACCTTGGTTTGTTTGATTGGTAAGTCATTCACTCAGAGAAGAACAAGAGAACAGAGAGGGGTTTCTATTTTGTTTTTGTTTTTGATTGGTTGGTTGGTTGGTTGGTTGGTTGGTTGGTTTTTGTTTGTCAGTTGTTGGTGGTGCTGGTGCTGCTGCTGCTGCTGTTGGAATAATATCATGCATGTAGTCCTGACTGGCCCAGAACTCACTATGCAAATCAGGCTGGTCTCTACCACACCCATCAAAAAAAAACATTAAAATTTAAAAAGATGAGGGAGGGAGCTACAATCTGGAAGTAAAGAATTCAAACTGCAGAACAAACAGGTAACTTAATATTGTTAATCCCACTACATGGGAATAGCTCTGAGACTGGCTGAGACATGAATGTACATGTATAGAAAAGACTTCTTTTTCTTTTTTATTTTAATTTTATTAATTTATTCAGATTACAACTCAATTGTTAGGCCTTCGCTTGTATCCTCCAATTCCCCCCTCCCTCCCACTTTCACCCTATTCCTCTCTCCTAGATCTAAGACAGATGGGGACCTCCTCCCCCACTATATGGTCATAGGCTATCAAGTCTCATCTTGGTAGCCTGCTTATTCTTTCCTTGCATGCCATCAGGCCTCCCCTCCAGGGGAGATGGTCCAATATGGAGCATTAGAGTTCATGTCTGAGTCAGTCACCACTCTCCACATAACTGTGGAGACTGTCTGTCTGCTGGGTATATCAGAGTAGGGGTTCGATGTTTACTACTTGGATAGTGCAATAGTCTTTGGAGACCCCCCTAGGATGCAATCCACATTGTTCTTCTTGGAGGTTTCTAGGACTCTCTGGGTCCTTCTATTTCCCCATCTCCTATATTTCTCTTACCTAGAGTATCAGTAGGATATCCTCACATCTATCCCAATCTCCTGATAAGTGAAGACTTTCATGGGACATGTTGTTTTGGGCTAGTATCCAATCATTAGTGAGTATATACATTGTGAGTCTCCTGCTTTTGGGTTAATTCACTCATTATGATCATTTCTAGTCCCATCCATTTGTCCACAAATTTTGGGATTTCCTAAAATTTTTAGTAGCTGAGTAGTATTCCATAGTGTAATATACCACAGTTTCTTTATCCATTCTTCAACTGAGAGGCATTTAGGCTGTTTCCAGGTTCTGGCTAATATGAAAAAGGCTGCTATGGACATCATTGAGCATATGTCCTTGTTGTGTGGTGGAGCATTTTCTTGGTATATTCCATGGAGTGGAATAGCTTGGTCTTGAGGAATCCTTAATCCCAGTTTTCTGATATAGCATCAGACAGATTTCCAAAGTTGCTGTGCAAATTTTCATTCCCACCAGCAATGAAGGAGTGTTCTTCTTTCTCCACATCCTCACCAGCATGGGGTGTCACTTGAATTTTTGATCTTAGCCATTCTGATTGGTGTAAGATGGAATATCAGAGTCATTTTGATTTGCAGTTCTCTCTTTTTCTTTATCTTTCTTTCTTATGTTTTGAGATAGTAGTTGAAAAGAAAGAAGAGGGAATATAGAAATATATAGGGACGATAGGGAAAAAAGTAGTTCGTTGAATCTACTCCTCAACCTAATGCCTTAATTGTAACTCACAAAGTTATTTTTAATTCACTGGTATAGAATTTTGCATATTGATGCAAAATGAGTTTAATTTTGATACATTTGGTATAGAATTCAATTTTAAGATTACTCTTCTACCCATACAACTCAACTATAACACAAGGTTTACTTCCAGTACTTTGTAAGTGCTATTGCAGGCTGCTTAGGGTAATTCACTAATGCAAGTTAATTGTTACTTGATTAAATCATGGTTATGATGATTACGCTTCTATTTTTATCACAAGAATATACATACTAGGTCTAACAGACAGATAGGATTATATAGATACATAAGGTAAAAATAGATAATGTCTTCAAAAACCTCAAAAACCTATAAAAATGTTCTTATTATTTTAAAGATTCTTTGACAATAAGACAGGTTAGCTCCTGGCAACACCCAGCCTTCCACAAAGGAGATGATGAGTATCTGTGAAACTCCTTATGGAGATGTCTACAAATGTGGCAAACAAGCCACTGGTTAAAATGTCCTAGTTTATGCCACAGACAAAATTCTGCCTAAATGGGCAATCTTGGATGCAGGCTTAGTTGATGGGCAATTTCTGCCAAGACAGGGTAAGCAAGTCCTCAATAGTTTCTGCCTCACAAATCATGTCTGTCAAACATATTGTCCCAGAATGCCAAAAATTATGCTCCAATGTTATAGAAAGCTTTGGGTGAGTGTTCAAGCAGCAAACTATCTGCCTTTTCTGACTTTGTAAGCCACTAACCTTAACTTCATGTCTACTCAGATAATTGATCTTATTCCTTCTCAGTCCTCTGATGGTGTTGAAGATCAAATAGCTTTGTTTTACACTTAAGCTTACTTGTTTAGGGCTTAATATGTTTTAGGTCTAGATAGATGTTTTAAGTTGATAGAGATGAGATAGGATAGATACTGAATATTTTTGTTTTTTTGAGACAGGGTTTCTCTGTGTAACCGTGGCCATCCTGGACTCACTTTGTAGACCAGGCTGGTCTTGAACTCACAGTGATCTGCCTGCCTCTGCCTCCCGAGTGCTGGGATTAAAGGCACGCACCACCATGCCCGGCTAGATATTGATTTTTATTCAGAATTTTAGATGCACCAAGATAGGAAAGGTGTTTTCTATACGGATGCCCAATCCAAATAGTCAAAACAAGATGAATGTAATATTTGTATAATTCATGATTGTTTCATGTTTCTTCTTGCTTTAGGTAGTTTGTTGTATATATGTGTAATAATGTAAATGTATATGTAAAAAAGAAATATAACAAAAAAGAAAATTTAATATCTTACAAAAAATAAAATATATTTTTACATCAAATGTTTGACTTTTACAAACAGAAACATTAAGTCTGAATTACCTGTGTAAGTTTACAAAAACATTCAAGGCTTCATTGTTTGGGGTTTTTTGTTTTTTTTTTTACTTTTACACTAATGAGTGTATTGTATACATGTCTGCATGCGCTTGACATGGATGTATTGCCCATTAAGGCCAGAAGAGGGAGTCAAAGCTCTTGGAAGTGGAGTTATTGATGACTGTGAGCTCTACAGATGAGTGTACGGGTGCGGGGAGGCATGACTGTGACCTCCACAAAAGCAGTGAGAGCTCCTAGCCCCTAGGCCCTCTCTGCAGTCTTCACCTGTCCCTTACCAAAAACCATCTGAATGCTGAATCATGAATTTGCCGTTCCCTATGTTGAACATCAGACTTTAGTGACATCTGTCACTTTTACTTTCCTATCTTCTCATGCATTGCAAGTGCTGGGAACCCAGGATGGACTCTTTAACTCAGATCTAGTTTGTACTCTCTTTCCCTTCCTGTCATCAGTAGTAAGAAACATAAAAAGAACAGCTCTATCTTGTTCTCTTTCTTATCCAATTTACTGGTCTGACAAGATAACATGGAAGACACTGCCACAAATCTCTTTAATTCCTTCCTTACACAAGCAAGGTGCTACTGGGCAGCCACCTCAGGTTCTGTTGCATGTCTTACTGTACATAGCAGCAGCCACGGTCACTCAGACATGTCTTCCCAGCAGTGTGTGCCATACAAGCTACACTTAATGACAGCAATTCATGCTCTAGTCAATGAACCCTATTCATCAAGAATGCACAACATTTATTTCACATAGAAAACCACAGCTACCCTGGAAATGAACACACACCTACCACCTCCAGTTGGCTCAGCCTGTGTTGTATGTTGCCCTACCCATACCAAAGCCTGTGCAGCTGCAACTGTAACAAGGCACACTACCACACAGCACATGGGTCAGTGTGACCACATAAGGATTTCTATTGGATATGTTCATCCTTCAGACAGTTCACCCTCAGTTGAATACCTTATCTAGTGCAAAGGCCATGAAATCATGCCTCTGAAACTCATCCTTTCATTTTTATTACATTTATTTATGTGTATGTGTACACGTGCATACACACATATATGAACATGCCATAATGCACATTTGGAAGTCAGATGATAACTTCTAAAAGTCTATACTCTCCTTCTAACTCCATGTGGGTCCCTGGAATTCAACAGAAGTCATGGGACTTGACAGCAAGCACCTGTACCCACTGAGTCATCTTATTGTCTTCCCCAAACTCATCTGAGCCATTTTGTTAACTTCACCAAATTCTTTTGTTCTCTGCTACACAGGAAACCAGTTCATTGGGTCAACTTTTCTTGGGGAAGAATAGGGCACCTATTACAGACCAAAGTAATCGTTACTTTTATCACACTGTATCATGGTGAGCCAATTAATTTATTTATAAATAAGAGCATAGGTGGGCACAAAATAGCTTAATCACTTCAATGTCTCAGTCACTCCATCATGAATAGAGGCCTCCTGGAAACTATATCATGTAGTTCTAATTTCAGTAAACCTTCCATTTCTATGTAATCCAGCATCTCCAAAGAGCACTGGTAGTTAGAGTAGGAGGTCAGAGGAGAGTAATGACTCTAATTCCATGTGAAAGTCCCATGATCCTCTCTCCCTTCTACTATACAGTGTTACCAATTCCATTACCTTTACCATATTATGTTGGTCTGTTCCAATAGTTACAATGGCTACCAGAAAAAAGTAAGCTGTTCTCAAAATGGCAATAACATAATCATGTTAAGCCATACTATAGACTGATGGGCCAGACACTGAATTGACACTGGGCATTAAATAAAGGAGGAATCATTTTGGAGAAGGGAGAATGGAATGAGAATATAGAATCTCACTTGCTGTTTGTTTGTTGCAGCCTAGATTTCCTTCTCAAACTTCCAGCTACCATTTACACTCCTGAGTAGCCCTTTGTGAGGCCAAATAATATGTGTTGCTCCAGTCAGTTGGTCCTTGAGTGGCTGCATTGAAAACGCCTTTCCTGCTTATAGTAGCTCTGTGTGGGTTTCAGATCACATCCTAAACACTTGTCCCATTGTTGAACAGTCCTCCATGTGTTAGGTCACAGATACTAATATCATCAACAGGTGGTGCTTCAGGATTCTGGTTGTGAAGGGAGGCCCTACCTCTCAGAAGTACTTTCCAAGTTACTGAGAACCCAAGTCTATGTTTCCTTGAAGACTCTGTTACTGACCAGGTTTATAACACACTGAACACCCCAGGGTTATGAGGCAGAGCTTCTTTCTTCTTTCCTGTGTTCTGTTGACCAGGTCCCAAACCACAATCACAATATTTATTGCTCTGATTTAGCCAAGATAATAGTTCATGCAGAGGGTGGAGCTGGGAAGCCTCTAACTCAGTGGGAGATTTTTCTAAATTGTGAGTCTTGAGATGTAAGGGAGATGCCCCTGTGATTAAGAATATTTGCTTTTAGACCTAAAAACATCTTAGCCCCTAAACAACAAAGTTTAATAGGTTGTTTTGTGGTTCTCCTTGCTGTATGTAGTTTATTTTATACATGGGTAATAATATAAATGTATATGTAAAAATAATAATTAAAAACTATAAATTTTTAAAAAAAAGAATGCACTGTTCACTATCATGAGGACCAAATATCTGACAAAGACAGTTGTATCCTTATTCAAAAACCAAATGGCATTATATAGTATTCCCTGGCATCACACCAGATAAAAACTACCTGAGCATAGGCCAGTTGATCGATCATTGATGCCTGAACCCTGTCTTCTCTTGCCACAGCATTGTAAGCCCTGACATCCTACTCCACCCCAGGCATTAGTGAAGTCTCACAAGTCTCTATAGTGATAAAGACAAGGAAATTTAAATACCAGCATAGATTACACAAACAATTATCGTTATACACACATTAAGTGATAAATAGATAAATATTATGAATTGGTAACAATTTCCATAAGTGACTTCCACTTCCTCTATCTATTTCTACCTGTTACAGGTAAATGTTCTGTTCAAATTGAAACTGACTTGGTAGCCATTTTCACAATATTAGTTCTTATCATCATGGACATGGCATATTTTTTTCTTTTTAATATTTTTATTTTATTACACACACATAAAACAGCAGGGAGAACCATATGACAATCATGAGAATAATGAGTTCTATACATGTTACATTCATGGTGAATTGGCCATCTGCATTCGTCCAGTTTGAAGTAAGTGTCCTTTCCTGACTTGTTGGTTCTAAATTTCTGAATGAGATTCAATATCTATCCTATCTCAACTCTAATAGCTTAACTTCTTTATCTTGATCTAAAATAATCTTGTCCCCTAACCAACTAAACTTGATTGTAAAACTATATTATCTTGTCTTTAGTGGCCCTCAGAGACTTGAGAAGTAATAAAACTTAAATTCCTGAGTGAGCCAGCCGTGTGGGTTAGCAGCTTCCAAAATGTACAAATTGACTTAAGACAGTTTACTGCCTGACCAGTCACCCAATACACTTTATAATGTTGGAACCTCTTCTTGAACTTTCTGGCCTAATATCTCTGCCAGACTTGATCGCAGGGCAGGAACTATTGAGGACTTGCTTATCCTGACTTTGCAGAGTGTGGCCGTCAACTTTGCCTGCATCTAGGTTGCCCGTTTTTTAGTGAGATTCTGTGTGTGGCAGGAGCTACGACATTTTCCCAGTGGCTGGTTTGCAACCTTTGAAGCCATATCCATAAGGAGGTTCTGTGATGCTTATCATCTTCTTTGAGGTTGGCTGGGTGTTGTCAGGAGTTAACTTGTCTTGTTGAAGAAATTTAGGATTGTAAGAACAACTTCAAATGCCATATTCTGTGTGTCTCTGAGACTTTTGAAGACATTATTTAACTAATTTAACACAAATATCAATAAAGTCATATCTATCTGTTAGACTTAGGATATATATTCTTGTATTAAAATCTGCCAAGTATTTGACATGCTCATGTTTTATATCATTATACTAAATTTTAGAACAATGACTTAGACATAACCTTCATTATAAGTAACCCTTAAGGCCTTGAGTTAAGGAGTAGGTTCAATCATCTAGCTTCTGTTCTATCCTCCCTCTATGTTCCTAAATCTCCCTTTCTTTCTTTTCAGATACCATCTCCTTGCCTACATATGCAAGATAAAAGAAAAGAGAGACATTCCTGTGTTTCCCCTATTTTTCTCTGTATAAGACCAATAATGACTTATGACCACCTCCCAATGAAAATAAGCATTTGGAGATCAAGCAAGCAAACAGCAACCTATACAACCTCACCCCTTTCCCCTGTTTGAGGGAATGAGACATCATTCTCTTAAAGTTTCTTCAGGTTCAATTGGGGCAAATAATACCTTTGAATGGTCCCCCCCAAATTAGAGAGAATGGTTAAGCAATCTAGTGATTCCATTTGTGGTTCAGTTTCTAAATGGTGAGAGATTCCAGGCTTAGTGAGAGATTAAAATGGTGGTCCAAATTGGATCAAAAGTTTTCTACAATGTTGTCCAGGATGCTATCCAAATCTGATGGGTAAAAGCAACAGAAGAATGTGGGGCTGGAACTAGGAAGATGCAGGCTGTTAGTGCCATCGTGCTGGGTGGAAAGATTCCTGTCAGGTCTGATCCAGCTGGTTATTTTGTTCTAAAAACATAATTTCTCACAAGCATTATACAGTTCTAACATTATAATTGTATGAGGTGTGCAGGAGGCACGGAAAAATTAAAGCAAGTTTCTGGTCATTTTATGGGTCAATATAAGGCATTTGCAATTCTTCCTTCATGCCTTACTAGTAGTGGCCTCTAATACTAAGTCTCAGAGAATCTGTGGTCAACAGGAGACTTCTTTGTTCCTTTACATTTATATCTCTGCCAGCCTCAGACCTATTACCATGCAGTGGGATTAGGAATATAAATTACTTGCTCGTTCTGTAGTTTGAGTTCTTTACATCTCAATTGTAGCTCCCTCTCTCATCCCCTCCCAATCCCACACCCTCCCTCATCTACCCTTGATTCTATCCCCTCTTTCATCCCCTTTCCCTCCCTCCTCTAGTCCTTAGATAGGGGAGCTCTCCTCCCCTAACATCTGACCTTAGTTTATCTAGTATCCCTTGTACTACATATGACCTTTTCCTCTGTGGCCTGACAGGGCCACCCTACACCCTCAGGACTCTGTCCAGTGTTCAGCATTAAGTCTCTGTAACTATCCCTATACCCTGCTGTGTGGAGTCTCTCCTAGGATGTCTATTTGGGTTTAAAATCCACATATGAGTGAGTATATGCCTTGCTTGTCTTTTGGAGTCTGGGTTATCTCGCATAGGATGATCATTTATAATTCCATCCATTTGCCAGCAAAACTCAAGATTTCCTTGTTCTTAGTAACTGAACAGGGGGAGATCCGAGATGGTGGCAAGCAGCATGGACCATGTTTAGAAGCTCCAGTAAACAATTCAGGGAACTGCATGGAATTCTGAACCAGGAACACCAAGCACTACACCCTACTAAAGCGGGAGTACTCCACAGTTCGAAAGGATCAAAATACAGAAAACCTGCACATGGGAGGAGTGCATATTTTCTTGGACCAGAGTGGCAGCGGCAGCGGCAGTGGCAGCAGCTGAGGTTTGCAGCTGGGAACCCTCTGGCAGAGGTGATTGGCATGGTAATCAGTGGGAATTGCTGCAGGAGAGGGGACTTGGTGTAAGATTTCGGCCCCATGACCCTAGCTGAAGTTGGCGTGTGGTTTGGGCCCTGTGACATAAGCTCAACGTGGTGCACCATTCCTCCCCTGAGACCTAAACTGGACTCAGAGTGTGGTTCGGCCCCTGAGACTCTAGCTGATGTGCGGTTTAGGCCCAGAGTGCCTATCTGAGCTCTGCTCATGGTTTGGTCCCAGAGTCCCTAGCAGGACTTGGTGGGCAGTTTGGGCCCAGGGACTCTAACTGAGCTTGGTGCACAGTCCTGGCCCTGAGACATTGGCTGGTCTCAGCGTGCACTCCAGGGCCCAGAATCCCTGTCTGAATTTGGCACGCAGTTTGTGTTCAGAATTCCTAGCTGTATTCAATGCACAGTTTAGGTCTAGAGTCCCTAGCTGAGCTTAGCACAAGGTTTGGGCCAAGAGAGGCTAGTTGGGCTTGGCAGGCAGTTTGGCCCCAGAGACTCTAGCTGAGCTTGACACACAGTCCAGTCCCTGAGACTTTGGCTGGACTTGGTACACAGATTGGTCCCAGAGTCCCTAGCTGAGCTTCGTGGGCAGTTTGGGCCCAGAGGCTCTAGCTGAGTTCAGCCTTTGGTCTGGGACCTGAGACTCCAGCAGAACTGGGTGATCTCAGTGTGCTTTGGGCCTGAGATCCTGGATGGACTCAGCGCTAACTGAACTAAGTGCATGGATTAGGCCAAAAGACCCGTTTGGATCCAGAGACTGGTTTAGGTCCAGAGATGGGAACCAGACTCAGTGTGTGTGCAGTTTGGGCCCCGTGACACTAACCTGGACTCTGTGAGCAGCCTGGATCTCAAAACACTACAGGGAACCACAGGCCAGCAGAGCACCAAAGCTTCAGAACTAAGGAAATCTCGGGGTGACAGGGAGTAGAGTGGCCATTAGACCCCCTCCACCTGACCTGATTCAATCCATGGAGATTTCAAGTACTATAAGGGAACTCAGAAGGCTGTGGACAGTTTGGCCTGACCCAATGCAAATCTAGAGACCCAGGATAACTACAGGACCCACTGTACAGGGGAGCTGGGGATCACTGACTGTGAGAGACCCAAACTACAGAGCTAGCCTCCTGCCATCCAGACAAGTAAAGCACTAGAGATTCTGGCCTAGGGAAATCATGAGAAAATATGTGAATCTATCCTCAGACTCCCTCCACCCAACTCCAGAAGCTACTTGCCCAAAACAGAGATGGCAAGATGTCTACACACACACACAAAAAAAAACCAATATGGCATCTCCAGATCCCAGGTACCCCAAAGAAAACAACCCAGAGAACTCAAACACAATGGAAATAAAAGAAAATAACCTTGAATCCCTAGTAATGAGGATGATAATGAAGGAAACAAATAAAATTCATAATCAAATGCAGGAAGATGCAGCCAAACAGGTGGAAGACATAAAAGAGGTCTATAGAGAGGCACTGAAAAAAATGAGGAAAATACAAACAACCAGATGAAGGAAATAATAAAACTGTTCAAGCTCTGAAGGCCTATAAAGAGCCAATGGAAGAAACTCAAGAATATACGATCAGATGAAAGAAATAAATAAAACAGTGCAAGATCTGAAGATGAAACTGGATTCAACGATAAACATGCAGACAGAAGAAAAAAGGGAACGTGAGAGCTCAGAAAGGAAGGCAAATAACACAGAGATGAGCCTTTATAACAAAATTCAAGAGATAGAGGAACAAATCTCAGGTTTAGAAAATACAATGGTACATCTTGAAGCAATTATTAAAGAAAATGTTAAATCTGGAAAAATCCTGACACAAAACATCCAAGAAATCAAGGACAACATGAAAAGAAGAAATCTGAGGATAATAGGCATTGAGGAAAGAGAAGATGCCAGATTCCAAGGCCCAGAAAATATTCTCAACAAAATCATAGAAAAAACCTCCCCAATCTAAAGAAAGAGATGCCTATAAACATGCAAGTGGCCTACAGAACACCAAATAGAATAGACCAGAAAAGAAAAACTTCCTGTCACATAATAATCAAAAGACAAAATAGACAGAATAAAGAAAAATATTAAAAACTGCAAGGGAAAAGGGCCAAATAACATTTAATGGCAAACCTATCAGAATTACACCCGACTTCTCAGAAGAGACCATAAAAGCCAGAAGGGCCTGGACAGATATCCTGCAAACCCTAACAGACCACAGATTCCAGACCAGACTACTTTACCCAGAAAACTATCAACAACTGTTGATGGAGAAAACAAAATATTTCATGACAAAAACAAATTCAAACAGTACTATCCACAAATCCAGCTTTACAGAAGGTACTAGGAGGAAAACTCCATCCCAAAGGGACAAGCTACAACCAAAACTATACAGGAAATAGATAACAACACTGTAGCAAAAACACAACTACACGAATGCTCTACTGGAACCAACATCAAAATAAAGACTCTTAACATTGACTGGTCTTTAATATCTCTCAACATCAATGGTCTCAATTATCCAATAAAAAGACACAGACTAACTGAATGGATGCATAAACAAGATCCAACATTCTTCTGCATTCAAGAAATACATCTCACCCATAAAGACAGACATTACCTCCGGGTAAAAAGCTGGGAAAATATTCCAAGCAAATGCTCACAAGAAGCAAGCAGGCATACCGTTTCTAATATCGAACAAAATAGACTTTCAACCAAAATTAATCAAAAGGAATGAGGAAGGACACTTCATTCTCATCAAAGGTAAAGTCAACCAAGATGACATCACAATTCTGAACATTTTTGCTCCCAATACAAGGGCACCCACATTTGTAAAAGATCTATTAATGAAACTTAAACCACACATCAATCCCCACATAATAATAGTGGGAGACTTCAACACCCCACTCTCATTGAAGGATAGGTCAGTGAAACAGAAACTAAGTCAAGAAATAACATAGTTAACCAATGCCATGAATCAAATGGCCCTAACAGATATCTACAGAACTTTTCACCCAAATGAAAAGGAATGTTCCTTCTTCTCTGCACAACATGGAACCTTCTCCAAAATTGATCACATAGTAGGTCACAAAGCAAGCCTCAACTTATAATAGAAGATTGAAATAATACCTTGTATCATATCAGATAACCATGGTCTTAGGCTGCACTTCAACAACAACAGAAATAACTAAAAGCCTACACATACATGGAAATTAAACAACTCTCTACTTAATGACACCTGAGTCATGGAAGAAATAAAAAAGAAATTATGAACTTCCAGAAATTAAATTAAAATGAAGGAACAACATGCCCAATTTGTGGGATACATTGAAATCAGTGCTAAGAGGAAAATTCATAGCACTGAGTGCCTTTAAAAAGAAATTGGAAACATCCCACATAAGAAACATAACAACACCACTGGAATCCCTAGAAAAAAAAAGAAGCAAAAACACCCAAGAGGAGTAGATGTCTGGAAATAAACAAACTCAGGGCTGAAATTAATAAATTAGAAATTAAGAAAACAGTCCAAAGAATCAACAAAGCCAAGAGCTGATTCTTTGAGGAAATCAACAAGATAGACAAACCATTAGCCAATCTAACTAAAAAGAAGAGAGACAGTGTCCAAATCAACAAAATCAGAAATGAAAAGGGAGGCATAACAACAGACACTGAAGAAATACAAAGAATCATAAGATCCTACTTCGAAGGCATGTATGCCACAAAATTTGAAAATCTAAGGGAAATGGACGATTTTCTTGATCAATTTCACTTGCCAAAATTGAGTGAAGAATGGATAAACAAGCTAAATAGTTCCATTTCCCCTACAGAAATTGAAGTAATCATGGTTAGTCTCCCAACCAAGAGAAGCCCAGGGCCAGATGGTTTCAGTGAAGAATTCTACCAGATCTTCAAGGGCGAGCTAATACTGATACTCTTTAAGCTACTCCAAAAGATAGAAATGGATGGAACATTACCAAATTCATTCCATGAGGCCATAGTCTCATTGATACCTAAACCTCACAAAGACTCAACAAAGAAAGAGAATTTCAGACCAATTTCTCTTATGAACATCGATGCAAAAATACTAAATAAAATATTTGCAAAATGAATACAAAAACATATCAAAGATATCATTCATCATGACCAAGTAGGCTTCATTCCAGGCATGCAGGGATGGTTTAATATATGAAAATCCATCAATGTAATCCACCATATAAACAAACTGAAAATAAAAATCCACATGATCATCTCTTTAGATGCAGAGAAAACATTTGATAAAATCCAACACCCATTCATGTTTAAAGTTTTAGAGAGATCGGGGATACAAGGCACTTTCCTCGACATAATAAAGGCTGTATACAGCAAGCCAATAGCCAAAATCAAAGTAAATGGTGAAATATGCAAGGAAATTCATCTAAAATCGGGAACAAGGCAAGGCTGCCCACTCTCTCCATATCTCTTCAATATAGTACTCAAAGTTCTAGCCAGAGCAATAAGGCAACAAAAGGAGATCAAGGGGAGCAAATTTTCTTGTTGTGTGCTGGAGCATCTTCTGGGTATATTCCAAGGAGTGGAATAGCTGGGTCTTGAGGAAGCCCTATTCCCAGTTTTCTGAGAAAGCGTCAGATAGATTTCCGAAGTGGTTGTACTAGTTTGCATTCCTACCAGCAATGAAGGAGTGTTCCTCTTTCTCCACATCCTCACCAGCATGTGGTGTCAGTTGAGTTACTGATCTTAGCCATTCTGATGGGTGTAAGATGGAATCTCAGTGTCGTTTTGATTTGCATTTCTCTGATGACTAAGGAGGTCGAGCATTTCTTTAAGTGTTTCTCAGCCATTTGATATTCCTCTGTTGAGAATTCTCTGCTTAGTTCTGAGCCCCATTTCTCTATTGGGTTATTTGGTTTGGTGGTGTTTAATTTCTTGAGTTCTTTATATATTTTGGATATTAGACCTTTGTCAGATGAAGGGTTGGTGAAGATCTTTTCCCAGTCTGTAGGCTGTCACTTTGTTCTCTTGACAGTGTCACCTGCATTACAGAAGCTTCTCAGCCTCATGAGGTCCCATTTATTAATTGTTGACGTTAAGGTCTGGGCTGTTGGTGTTCTGTTCAGGAAGTTGTCTCCTGTGCCTATGTGTTCCAGACTCTTCCCCACTTTTTCCTCTAACTGGGTTAATGTCTCTGTTTTTATGTTGAGGTCTTTAATCCACTTGGACTTGAGTTTTGTGCATGGTGACAAATCGGGTCTAATTGCATTTTTCTACATGTAGACATCCAGTTAGACCAGCACCATTTTTTGAAGATGCTGTCGTGTTTCCATTGAGTGGATTTGGATTCTTTGTCAAAAATCAAGTGACCAAATGTGTGTGGATTCATCTCTGGGTCTTCAGTTCGATTCCATTGATCCACTAGTCTATGGCTGTGCCAGTATCATGCTGTTTTAATTACTGTTGCTCTATAGTACAACTTGAGATCAGGTATGGAGATTCCTCCAGAGGATCTTTTATTGTATAGAATTGTTTTTGCTATTCTGGGCTTTTTGTTTCTCCATTTGAAGTTGAGAATTGTTCTTTCAATATCTTCAAAATATTTTGTGGGTATTCTGATAGGGATTGCATTGAATTTGTAAATTATTTTTGGTAAGATGGCCATTTTTACTTTGTTGATTCTCCCGATTCACGAACAAGGTAGATCCTGCCATCTTCTGAAGTCATTTTCAATCTCTTTCTTCAGAGATTTAAAGTTTTTTTCAAATAACTGAAAAGTTTTTTTCACTTGCTTAGTTAGGGTTATTCCCAGATATTTTATATTGCTTGTGGCTATCGTGAAGGGAGTAATTTTCCTAATTTCTTCTTCTGCCTGCTTGTCATTTGTATATAGGAAAGCTACTGACTTTTTTGAGTTTATTTTGTATCCTTCCAATTTGCTGAAGGTGTTTATCAGCTGCTGGAGTTCTCTGGTGGAATTTTGGGGGTCACTTATATACACTATCATATCATCTGCAAATAGGGATAACTTGACTTCCTCCTTTCCCATTTGGATTTTTGACAAAGAAGCCAAATCCATTCAATGGAAAAAGGATATCATCTTCAACAAATGGTGCTGGTCTAACTGGATGTCTATGTGTCACCTGGCACAAAACTCAAATTCAAGTGGATTAAAGACCTCAACATAAAACCAGAGACACTAAGTCACTTAAAAGAAAAAGTGGGGAAGAGCCTGGAACATATTGGCACAGGAGACAACTTCCTGAACAGAACACCAACAGCCCAGACATTAATGTCAACAATTAATAAATGGGACCTCATGAGGCTGAGAAGCTTCTGTAAGGCAGGAGACACTGTCAAGAGAACAAAGTGACAGCCTACAGGCTGGGAAAAGATCTTCACCAACCCTACATCTGACAAAGGTCTAATATCCAAAATATATAAAGAACTCAAGAAATTAAACACCACCAAACCAAATAACCCAATTGAGAAATGGGGCTTGGAACTAAACAGAGAATTCTCAACAGAGGAATATCAAATGGCTGAGAAACACTTAAAGAAATGCTCAACCTCCTTAATCATCAGGGAAATGAAAATCAAAATAACTCTGAGAGTACATCTTACACCCATCAGAATGGCTAAGATCAAAAATTCAAGTGACACCACATGCTGGCGAGGATGTGGGGAGAGAGAAACACTCCTTCATTGCTGGTGGGAATGTAAACTAGTACAGCCACTTTGGAAATCTATCTGGTGCTATCTCAGAAAAATTGGAATAGGGCTTCCTCAAGACCCAGCTATTCCACTCCTTGGAATATACCCAGAAGATGCTCCAGCACACAACAAGAAAATTTGCTCCACCATATTCATAGCAGCCTTATTCGTAATCGCCAGAACATGGAAACAGCCTAAGTGTCCATCAGTAGAAGAATGCATAAAGAAACTGTGGTACATATACACTATGGAATACTACTCAGCTATTAAAAACAAGGAATTCCCGAAATTTGTGGATAAATGGATTGAGCTAGAAATGATCATAATGAGGGAGTTAACCCAGAAGCAGAAAGACTCAAATGGTATATACTCACTTATATCTGCATATTAGCCCAAGGGGCATGTCCCACGAAAGCCTTCACTTACCAGGAAACTGAGACAGAGGGGAGGACATTCTAGTGGGACTCTAGATGAGAGAAGCATGGGAGAATGGCAAAGTAGAAGGATCCAGAGGGTCCTAGAAGCCTACAAGTAGAACATTATGATAGGCAGATTGGGGCACAGAGGTCCTGCTCAAATTAAGGCACCAGCCAAGGACAATACAGGCGGTAAACCTTAAACCCCTACCCAGATCTAGCCAATGGACAGAACACTCTCCACAGTAGAGTGGAGAGTGGGATATTACTTTCTCACATACTCTGGTGCCTCACCTTTGACCATGTCCCCTGGAGGGGGAGACCTGATGGCATTCAGAAAAAGGACAGCAGGTTACCAAGAAGAGACTTGATACCCTATGAACATATACAGGGGGAGGTAATCCTCCTCAGGAACAGTCATAGGGGAGGGGAATAAGGGGAAAATGGGAGGGAGGGATGAACGGGAGGATACAAGGAATGGGATAACCATTGAGATGTAACAAGAATAAATTAATAAAGGAGAAAAAAAGTTTTAAAAAAAGACATTGAACAAATGCTTCTCATAAGTTGGCAACTTGTTTCTGTGGTTAGAAAATATCATAAAACTGTTGTTTTTTCAAAGGACTCCTCTACACATCTGTTTGTTGAAGGAAGAAATTGCAGAGTAACACGTTTCTGAAAGAAAGGTCACTGTTTCTATGAAAAACTGAACACATTGAACAAACTCTTGTGTGAGCTACAGTAACTAAAACTAAGCTTCCCTGGTCACATAAAAGTGAGAGAAACGCTGATTTTACTAAACACAGTCACATACTCAGAACCTGTACAACTGCGTTGATAGGTAAATGTACTGCCCTATAAGGCATGCCTGGTTAGGCAAAACACCTGCCTCTTTAAAAATTGAACAAATGCATCTTAGAAGTTTGCAACTTGTTTCCTTGGTTAGAAAACATGATAAAACTGTCATTTTTGAAAGCACTCTACTTCTACATATGTATTGCTGCAGGAACAAACAGCATGGTAACCCATGTTTCTGAGAGAAAACTCACTGTTTCTAAGGAAGACTGAAAACACTGAATAAGCACTTGTGTGAGCTACTGTAACTAAAACTGAGGTTCCCTCATCACCAAAAAGTGAAGGAAATGCTGATTTCACTAAACACAGTTACATACTCAGAATCTGTACAACTGCATTCCTAGGCAAAAATAGTGCAATGTAAGGCATGAATCTTTAAGCAAAAAAACCCACTTCTAATGAAATTGAACAAATACATCACAGAAGTTTGCAAATTTTTTCCTTGGTTAGAAAAACTCACAAAACTGTCATTTTTGAAAGCACTCTAACTCTACACATGTGTTTGTTGCAGGAGGAAACAGTGTGGTAACGCTTGTTTCTGAATTAAAAACCAAAGTTTCTAAGGAAAACTGAACACACTGAACAAACACTTGAGTGAGCTACTATGACTAAAACTGTATTTCCCTGCTCACAGAAAAGTGAAAGAAAGGCTGTTTTCACTAAACACAGTCACATACTCAGAACTTGTACAACTGCATTGATAGGCAAAAATAGTGCACTCTAATACATGACCCTAGAAGCAAAAACCCGGTTCTAATGAAATTGAACAAATGCATTTCAGAAGTTTGCAATATGTTTCTTTGGCTAGAAAATGTCATAAAACTATCAGTTTTGAAAGCACTCTACTTCTACTCATGTGTTTGTAGCATGAAGAAAGCACGGTATTGCTTGTTTCTGAAAAAAAGTCACTGTTTCCATGGAAAACTGAACACACTAAGCAAACACTTATGTAAGCTACTATGACTAAAACTAAGGTTCCCTGCTCACAGAAAAGTGAGAGAAACACTGATTTCACTAAACACCACCACACATGCCCCCAATCATCTACCCCTGTAGTCCTCCAGCCCTCCAGACCTACATCGCTCCACTCCTCCAGTCTTCCAATTCTCCAGTCCCCAGCACTCCAGTTGCACAGCCTTGCCGTCTGCCAGTCCTCCTCTACTCCATGCCTGCATTCCACCACCCCTCCAATCCTCTAGTCCTTCAGTCTTCTAGGCCTCCATCCCTCTTGCCATTTAATCTTACAGTCCTCCAGCCCTCCATCCCAGCAGTCCTTGACTCTTCCAGTCCTTTAGTCCTCCAGGGCTACAGTCCTCCAGTACCCCTGTTCTCCAGCCCTCCAATCCTCCAGCTCTCCAGACCTCTAGTTCTCCAGTCCTCAAGTCCTGCAATCCTCCAGTATGCAGTCCTCCATTTCTCCAGTAATCCAGCCCTGCAGTCCTCCAGTCCTCCAGTCCTCCAGCCATGTAGGCATCCAGCCCTTCAGCCCACCAGTCCTACACCCCTACATACCTCCAGTCTGCAAACCACCCCCAGCCCTGCATTCCTCCAGTCCTCCAGGCCTCTAGACATCTAGTCCTCCACCCCAGCAGTCCTCCAGCCATCCTGTCCTCCAGCCTTACAGTCTTCAGTCCTCCAGCTCTCAAGCCCACCATTCCTTCAGCATTCCAATCCACCAGTGCCACAGTCCTACAGTCCTACAGTCCTCCAGTGCTCCCATCCCCTGTCCTGCCATCCTCAGTCCTCCAGCCCCTCAGGTCGCCAGTCCTCCAGCCCCCCAGACACCTAACCCTACACTACACCAGTCCTTCAGTACTCCAATTGTCCAGCTGTCAAGTCCCAAGCCCTGCAGTCCTCCAGTCCTCCAGTCCTCCAGTCCCTCACGTCGCTGGTCCTTCAGCCCTGCAGACACCCAGCCTGCACTACTCCAGTACTCCAATTGTCCAGCCATCCAGTCCCGAGCCCTGCAGTCCTTCAGTCTTCCAGTCCTCCAGCCCTGCAGCCCTGCAGTCCTCTAGTTCTCCACCTTTCCAGTCCAACGGCACTACAGCTGTAAAGCCATGAAGCACTACAGCCCTATAATCCTACAGTAGCTCAGCACCCAAGTCCTCCATTCCTCAAGTCCTCCAGACCGCCATCCCTCCATGCCCCCAATTCTCCAGCCCTGTAGTCCTACAGCCCTCCAGTCCCACAGCCCTCCATTCCTCCAGTCTTCCAATTCTTCAGTCTCACTGTCCTGCAGTCCATCAATCCTTCTCTCCTCCACCCCTGCACTCCTCTAGTCCTCTAGTCTTCCAGACATCCAGCCCTCCAGCCCTGTCCTCCAGCCCTCCAGCCCAGCAGTCCTCCACTCCTACAGTCCTACAGTCCTCCAGGTCTCCAGTCCTCCAGTCCTCCTCTTCTCCAGCCCCCCAGTACTCCAGTCCTGTAGTCCTCAAGTCCTGCAGTCCTCCATTCCTCTAGTAATCCAGCTTTGCAGTCCTCCAGTCCTCCATCCCTACACATCGGCAGTCAACTAATCCTCCAGCCCTGCATTCCTCTAGTCCTCCAGGTTTCTAGTCATCTAGTCCTCCAACCCACCAGTCCTGCAACCCACCAGTCGTCCAGCCCACCAGTCCTCTAGCCCTGCAGTTCTCAGTTCTCCAGCACTCCAGCGCTCCAGTCCTCCAGCCCTCCAATACCAGTGCTGCAGTCCTCCAGTCCTCCAGTCCTCCAGGCCACCAGTCCTCAGTCCTCCAGTCCTCCAGTCCTCCAGCCCACCAGCCCTGCTGTTCTCCAGCCCTGCAGTTCCCAGCCTTGCACTACTCCGTTCCTCCAGTTGTCCAGCCATCCAGTCCCGACTCCTGCAGTCCTACAGTCCTCCAGCCCTGCAGTCCTCCACTCCTCCAGTCCTCCACTCCTCCAGTCTTCCAGCCCTGCAGTCCTCCAGTCCTCCAGTCCTCCAGTACTCCTGTCCTCCAGTCCTCTAATCCTCCAACCCCCCAGACATCCAGCCCTGCAGTCGTCCCATCCTATAGCCCTGCGGTCCTCCCATCCTCTGGTCCTCCAGCCCTCCTGTCTTCCTGTCATGCAGTCCTCCAGTCCTCTAGTCCTCCAGCCCTCCAGCCCTCCTGTCTTCCTGTCATGCAGTCCTCCAGTCCCCCAGTCCCCCAGTCCTCAAGTCCTCCAGTCCTCCATCCCTCCAGTCCTCTAGCCCTCCTGTCCTCCCATCCTCCAGCCTTCCATCCCTCCAACACTCCAGCTCTCCAGTTCCAGCCCTCCAGCCCTCCTGTCCTCTAGACTTCCTGTCCTCCAGTCTTCCTGTCCTCCTGCCTCCAGCCCTCCAGCCCTCCTCTCTCTCTCACCCTTTCCTCACTTCAGTCCTCAGGTCCTCCAGCCCTCCCTCCTACCTAAGGGGAACCTCAGCTCCAGTAAACAAGGACATGACATTAGGGCTAATGGGCCTGAGTCTCCCATAATGAATATGTATGCATTTGCCATCTGTGGTGGTTTAAATAGGTATGACCTCCACAGATTCTATGTTTGAATGCTTGCCCATAGTGAGCGGCACTGTTAGGAGGTGTTGCCTTGCTTGTGTAAGTGTAGCATTGTTGGAGGAAGTGAATTACTGTTGAGGCAGGCTTTGAAGTCTTACATATGCTCAGGCAATGCCCTGTTTGCCACACAGTCTCCTGCTGCCTGAGGATCAAGATGTAGAACTCTCTGCTCCTCCAGCACCATGTCTGTCTGCATGCCACCATTTTCCGTACCATGACGACAATGGACTAAACCTCCAAAACTGCTAGCTAGTCCCAACGAAATGTTTTCCTTTATAAGAGTTGCTATGGTCATGGTCTCTCTTCACAGCAACAAAAGCCAGGCACAATCTTTGTTCACAAAGCCTAGGATCACAGCATGGCTACCAGTGACAGTTGCCCATGGGAAAGGTAAGGAGAGGAAGGCAGTGGTGGGACACATGTCTGGGGAAGATTCATGAGACCCCTTGGTCTAGCCTAAGCTGTGGCAATGAGGTGATACCATGGGAACGCAGTCAAGTTCTAGCAGTAAATATTATCATTTTGTGTCAAGTAGGAGAAACCATCTCTGTGGATGATAAAGCAATAAAATACAGCTGGACATGGTGGCGCACACCTTTAGTCCCAACACTCTGGAGGCAGAGGCAGGCAGATCGCTGTGAGTTTGAGGCCAGCCTGGTCTACAAAGCGGGTCCAGGACAGCCAAGGCTACATAGAGAAAGGTTTCTCTGTCTCAAAAAACCAAACCAAACAACAACAACAAAAAAAACCCCAGTCAAACACAGTGTCCTTTTGCACTCAACATTCCTCTTCAAAAATAGAGAAGAGGGGTTAGAGAGATGCCTTAGGGGTCAAGAGAGCTTTATGATCTTGTAGAGGACATAAGTTCACTTATCCACACGCACATCAGACAGTTACAGCCTCCTGTGAAGCCAGCTCCAGGAGGTGAAGCCAATACCCTGTCCTGGCTCTGTGGGCACTCATTCTTGTGCACACTCACTCTTGTACACAATCCCACACTCACACACACACATATATGCACATAATTTAAAGTTTGTTAGTTGGAATCTATTTTTAAAATATGTAAAGACAGGAAGAACTTAAAAAGTATTTCATTAGCTGAGTGTAGTGGTGCCTGCCTTTAATCCCAGCACTTAGGAGGCAGAGGCAAGAGGATCTCTGTGAGTTCAAAGCCAGCCTGTTCTATATAGTTCCAGGCCATTCAGGACTCCATGTGAGACTCAGTCTCAAAAATAAATAAATAAATAAATAAATAAAAAATAAAAAATTTAAAAGTAGCTCATTAACATAATAAAATGTGTGTATTTAATAGTGACCTTCCTTTAAAATGTCACACCAAGCAAGCCTGACTCATTACTGCCAACTAATTAATTGCCAATGTGACTAAAACAAAAACAATATTTTTAAATGTTTTTAAAAGAATCTAAATGATCATTTCTTGTATAAAGCCAGTCTGAGATACAACATGTGCAGAAAACCAATAAAATGGACTCAGAAAAATAATAGAACAGATAAAGAGCCTATAAGGCAGCCAGCTAAAAAGTAAATATGCCAAAATCAGTAGCCTTTCTATATATCAGCAATAATCAATTTGGTTTCTTATGTTAACATTCACAATGGCAACATGAATAATAGAATACTTGGAATAAGTACAATGAAAGTCCCTGCACATATTTTATGATAAAAATAAAAATGTTACTGAAGATATAAAAGACACAAAAGGAAAAATGTGGTGGTGGTGGTGATGTGTGTGTGTGTGTGTGTGTGCGTGTGTGTGTGTGTGTGTGTGTGTATGATAGTGTGTGTGTGTGGCGCATGTCTGTATAATGGTGTGTGGTGTGTGTGTGGTGTGTGTGTGTGTGTGTGTGTGTTTACATGCACTTGACTATACCTAGCTTTTTATATTGGCACTGGGATCTGAACTCAGGTCATCAAGATTGCATAGTAAGTGTTCTTATTCACCAAGACATTTCCCCAGCCACCCAGAATTAATTTTTTTCCATCTTACTTTTCATGTGTGTGGGTGATTGGAATCCATGTATGCCTGTGCATGGTATGTGCAGTGCCTGTAGAGGCCAGAAGAAGGGGTCAGATCCTACCTGAACCAGCAATTACAAGAGGTTATGAGCTACCATTATAGGGGCTGGGAGCTAAAACTGGGTCCTCTGAAAGAGCAGCAAGTGCTTTTAACCACTAAGCCATCTCTCCAGCACCAAGACCTGTATTCCCCACGTTCCCTCATCACTAGGTACCCATATTCAACAATATGTCAGGAAAAATAAGACTAAATATACTTTGAATAAATGAAAACAGTTCATTGAAAATGAATTGCTGATATCCAACAGAAGGAGTCTGACTCATACTTAATTATACTACATGCTTTATCCTGGTGTATTTAAGACTCTTAGGCAACCTCATTTTAGGAAATGGTATCACTTTTACATAATATTATTACTTAAGATTTTTAACTCTTTGGTTCTTTTTTTTTTAATCCATTTAGAAATGTCGTTTGTTTGTTTTTGTTTTTCAAGACAGGATTTCTCTGTGCAGCCCTGGCTGTCCTGGAACTCACTCTGTAGACCATGATGATCTTGAATTCAGAGTGATCCACCTGCCTCTGCCTCCCTGAGTGCTGAGATTAAAGGCATGTTCCATTACCTCCCACCCCATTTAGTAAGCTTTTTTTTTTTTAAGTAAAAGTAGTGTTGTCTTTTTTAAAAGTACAGGTAATATTGTCTTAGATACACAAATAACACAGAACTCCTGCAGTTTGGTTTAATGGCCAGCAGGGGGAGACAGAGAAAAAGTAATTTAGGGTGCGAGTGGGGAGGGGGCTGGGTATCAGGTTGCTCTCATTAGAAACAATGGCTGGGGCCCAGCTTTGCATTGAAATCACCTGGGACTTTAAACTGATTCTGAACTGAGTGGTCTGAGGTATACATGCCATTGCTTTGAGATTTTTTCCCCCCTTCGAAACAGGGTTTCTCTGTGTAAAAGCCCTGGCTGTCCTGGACTCACTATGTAGACCAGGCTAGCCTCGAATTCACAGAGATCTATCTGCCTGCCTCTGCCTCCTAGAGTGCTGGGATTAAAGGTGTGCACCACCATACCTGGCACCTTGAGAAGTTTTATATTGGTTGTATTATTGTCTCTAGTTCCAACAACATCTAAGACTTCAGAATATGCTACAAGGGCGGGTTGATGTGTTGCAGAATCTTCTGAAGAATTTATGGACCCCTAGCTGCTGTATAGTCTTTGTTCTCGAAAATCAGCATATTCTATGATGATAACACAGTAAGCCTGAGTTAATAAAATAAAATCAGGCTGGGTGTGGGCCATTAACCCTACCACTCAGAGCAGAGGTAGACAGAGCTCTGAATTCAAAGCCAATCTGTGCTACAAAACAAGTTCCAGGCTAGCCAAGGTTACATAGTGAGACTCCTTGGATGGATGGATAGAAAGATAGATAGATAGATAGATAGATAGATAGATAGATAGGAATTTCATTAACAAAAATAATTAAAGAGAAAAAACAATATAGTTAGTACTAATCTCATTCTCACTTCATGTGAGATTCCTTCTCACACCCAGGCATTTTCCTCCCCAGAGCCAGGAGAGTTCCTCTGCACTGCCCAGGAGTGCACAAACTCTTGTGATAGAGTCTTGGGAGAAAGCCAGACAGTTCAGCCCAGTGTATCCCCAGTCTTTGTGGGTTCTGCTCCCCACGGCTTGCCTTCATTTTCTTATGTGAAACTGTATGTTATTTTTATATTGCAAGCTGTTATAAACTAATTTCTAAATGAAATCTGTCTGTTGCCTTCTACATTTCAAAAGTAATGAATCTTTGTTGTGGAAAAGACAAAAGCAGAAGGCTGTGGGTAAAAAATGTCACCATGCCAAGGCCATCACTACCACCATCTGGATGCATGTCATTACAGGCTTTTTAAGGACATGAAGACATGTGTATGTATGTGAGTCTACATTATATATGTGAACTCACAGTCCAAACCCGTGTGCGTGTGCATGTGATCCTGGATATACTGTGGGTCATTAAGCTCCAGAACTGGGGTTTCACTAAAGATTATTTACAGTAGGGCATTTGGCTTGGCAGGTGGTGAACACTGGTGATTTGGCTAAAGTGTGACTTTGCTGACTAGGCTGCAGCCCATTGCTCGGACACACAGTAGTTTAAGAAGCTTCCTACTGTGGCATTGTGTTTTCTAACCTCAGGATGACTCACACATGACTCTGGTTTGCTGGGGTTTTATGAGGAGAGCTTTTGGAAGTGTTTGGTTTGTTGTTGTTGTTGTTGTTTTTTAATCATGTAAAAACATTTATTGGGCCTGAAGAGATGGCTCAGTGGTTAAGAGCACTGACTGCTTTTTGAGAGGACCTAGGGTTCAATTCCCAGCACCCACATGGCAGCTCACAACTGTCTATAACTCCAAGATCTGACACCCTCACATAGACACACATGCAGGCAAAACACCAATGCACATCAAATAAAAATAAATAAAATATTTTTAAAAACATTTATTTGCATGTTTATTTTATTTATGTATGTATTTGCCTGCTTGTATGTACACCTGTGTACAGCTACCTGAGGAGGCCCAAAGAAGGTGTTGGATCCCCTAAAACTGAAATTATAGGCATTGGGAGCTATTTGATAAGTGTGCTGGGAACCAAACCCAGGTCCTCTGCAAGAACAGCAAGTACTCTTTACTACTGAGCCCCCTCTCTGGCCCCCTGCTTTATTGTTTTGTTTGTTTGTTTGTTTGTTTGTTTGTTTGTTTTGAGAAGGTCTGTCACCATATCCACAGGATGGAGTTACATTCACAGCCTTCCTACTTTAGCCTTTCCAGCCAGTACTGGGATCATGGGCTCCACACCCAGCGACTTTACCCTTCAGTAGGCATTTGGCATGATCTGAGATAGAAGAGGGACAGGGTTTCTAAGCACATCACTGCCTGTCCCTGGACCACTGTTCTAGTATTCAACCCATCCTCCAGCCTCTGAATGCCCCCCATTGCCTGGTTCCATCCTCACTTTCCTGGAGCCTTTTCTGCTTGGGACCCTCTGCTGAGACAGTTGTCACTGAACTTTGAATATTGGCTTGGAAAGTTGATTGTCCCAACCGAGGGGCAAATTTACTCTCCTCTCTAGCCCCAGTTCCCATCTTTAAGAGCACACAGAGAAAGAGTGGTGGCGCTTGCCTTTAATCCCAGCACTTGGGAGGCAGAGGCAGGTGGATCACTGTGAATTTGAGGCCAGTCTGGTCTACAAAGTGAGCCCAGGACAGCCAAGGCTACACAGAGAAACCTTGTCTTTAAAAAAACCAGAGCATCCTTTACTGCCCTGGTGGGGTTATTTGCCTGCTCGTCTGTTGTCTCCCAGCTGGACTTAAGTCACTTGGTGTCTTCTTGCCCTTCTCACCTGGCCACACTGAATAGGCTGTGGCAAGAGTCTGCTGGGTGGATTGGAAAGGTATCAAACATCCCCTTGTACAGATGAGCACCGAGGCCTCAGCAGGGACATGGCAGCCCATGACCAGCCTCACCAAGGGGACAGTGGGAATGGATGTTCAGATCTGGGAGATTTCTTTTTTTCATACTGTCTCCCACACAACTCTGCTACCATGTTTATGTGAAACCCAAAGATGGGGGGAATTCAACATATAAAAACTATTATTTCTCAGCCTGGGGTTCTATTTTTGTTTTCACCAAATTTTGATTTCCCAAACATGGCTTTTCCTATCATTCAGGACCTTAGATACAACTATCATAAAGGGTAGTGCTGAGATAAGGCCAGTAAAGCTGACTCAGCCTTCTGAGTCATCCCAGCCCCAGCCCCCACCTTCCTCCACCACCACCCCACCCCACCCCACCTCCCTTCACCACAAAGCAAACCTTGAGAAGGGGAGTGTCATATACACACCACACACATCACACACACCACAGACATTTTATTTTATGTGTATGGGTATCTTGCCTGCTTGTATGGCTGTACCACATGCACACACACTCACACACACACACACACACACACACACACACAGAGATGCCAGTAAAGGGCATTGGATCTCCTGGACCTTGAGTTAGAGATGGTTGTAAGCAGTCATGTGGATGCTAAGAGTTGAATCCAGGCCCTCTGGGAGTACAGCCAGTGTTCTTAACTGCTGAGCCATCTCTCCTTTGGCAAGAGGAGGGCATCACCTTTCCAGCCTAGACACTAAAGGTGAAAGAAGGGATGGGGAACCTTCTACTGAACGCTGGCCCTCAGAATGTAGATCTGTGGCCTGTATCTTCTGGTTGAACTTCAAGAACTGTCCTACCCTGACCATGAAATACTTGCTTGGCACTTGTGCTCATGGCTAGAGAAGGGACAGACACATGCCTGAGCCTGGGGAAAATGCAGGGAGGTGGCATGAAAATAAGTGGGACTCACAGTCAAGGGAGTACCTGCCCCACCCTTGGCAAGATTGCCTCGATGGGCCCTCCCCTACCTAAGCGGTAAGCACTCAGCCTCCTTCATCCCTTCATTTGTCACCTCCCCCTAGCAAGGTCAACCTACTAAAATCCAGGCACGTGCAGGTTTTGCAGATTCAAAGGTGAATTTCTGAACCAGTTCAAGCCAGGAGGCATGCCCAGATGAGGGCGATGGGGGCTGGAGAGAGGCCTGCACCAGACCAAAGAGGAAAGCCAGTCAGGCAGTAGGAAGAGGAGGGAGTGGCCTACCACAAGGCATGGAGACTGGCTCTGAGAGGTTAGTGTATGGGCCCCAGCTTGATGAGTGGGTAGAAGTCACGGACAGTGTTGGGGAGGCTTACCAGACCTGTGGGTACCTTGGAAAGATTTGCTTTAGGAAGCACTCAGGTAGCCAGCGGAGCACGGACAGGAGGTGAGGGCTCTCATGGGCGGCTGCACTGTAGTCATAGCAAAGCTTTGCCTGAGGAAGCTGCAGAACCTAGCCACACCTGAGGGAAGTTGCTGTTATCTGTTGCACGTGTATCCTGGGCCCTGGGATATTGAAACTCCCTCCCTTGTGACTGAGGTGTTAGCGCTACAGGGATCCCCTCAGGAGATGCTCAGAACTGGCAAACCTCACAATCAGAAACAGATCAAGTGGTTGTCTGAGCTTAGGAAGAAACAGGGGTCGGGGATAATAAGGGAAAGGACCTGAGTTCGGTTCCCACTACCCATGTCCAGCGGCTCACAGCCACCTGTCACTCCAGCTCCAGGGCATCCAGTGCCGTCTTCTGGACGCTGAAGGCAGCTACACTCACATGACCCAGGTATCAGACAAGCATGACGTCATAAAGCAATGACACGGGTCAGAGCAGCAGCTTTAGAACAGTATGATTTTCATTCACTCATTCACTCACTCATTCATGCATTCATTCATTCACTGGAGAAGATACCAGAAGAATTTAGCAAATACATTGTGAGAACCCAGCTGGAGAAAATCAAGGAACAAGACCAAAAAACAAAACAACAACAAAAAAAACCTTTCCTGCAGAGCTCACACTTCAGCAGGACAGTAATCTAACATAATTGGTGAACTGGGGTCCTGAGTGTCAGAGCCATAATCAAGGGAGGGTAGAAAGTTCTGGGCAAATTGTAGCTTGGCAAATTGTAGGTGTTACATGAGTTCTCCCCTGGGAAGGCCACCTTTGAGCAGAGACGGGCAGGAGGTGAACTTAGGGGTGACCACAGAAGAGCTGTACAGGCAGGTGGTATTTAGGGCACATGAAGCATGCTAGAGGGATAGCAGGTGGCAAAGCAGAACAGCTGGTGGGAACAGGAAGAGGGTGGGCATGGCAACTAGAGTGTGAGACGCGAATGGCCTTGTCTCCAACCATAAAAAGGAAGAACAGGGGAACCATGGATGGCTGTAAGCAGAGCTTTGCCATGACCAGACTCCTCCTAATGTAAGGTCACCTCTAAGTCAAGGTTTTCAGCCATGACACTATTGATACCTGGGGTAGGTTGGCTCCTCAGGATGCATTGTGGGATGTTTGTCAACATCTCAGACCTCTTAATTACCAGATGCCAGTAAGAATCCCTCCTCATAGCTGTGACACCCACAGTATCTCATGCCTTGCCAAATGTCCCCCGGAAGGCTAAGACTCCTACAGTGGAGAGCCATCACTTTAGGTTGTAGCAGGCGTGGGCCCCAGGAGCTCTGGTTCAGACAAGCTGGGCATGAGGTGGCCAGGAGACCTGTAAGACAAGCTGTCTCTCTTGAGCAGCTGGACAAGTGAGTTCAGCAACTTCCACACCCTGGGATGAGGAGCAACGCCAGAAGGCTTGGTTGCACTTAATTCCTTGAACAAGGATGTGTGTAAGGTGCTGGAGAAGGTACCAGAAGAATTACTTGAGCTTTCTGTCCCCACTCCCCCACCACCACCAAGCATAGAAAATGAGAGTCAAGGGGAGGGACTGGTAGGAGGCTGGAGAAAAAGGAGAGGCAGTCAAAGTTGTCTGGGAGGGAAGCTCATCGATTATTGGTACACTTTGTGACTATCTTCTATATGTGAGGCAAATGTTATCCTTCCTGTTTCATGACGCACAGTCTAGGAATCTTGAATAACATTCTTAGATCACCTCCAGGACACGTGCTCCTTAATGCCAATGCTCAATGCTGGTTCCCTGAAGCTTGTAAGTGTGGCTTATGCCAGCATTGAAAGCAGCACAGGTTGTAGTGTGGTTGGAAAATGAAACAGCTTGGATGGAGCTTAGATGGGGAGTAAATTACAAATATTCAGGGCAGGGCTATTTATTAAAGCATAGAGCTTGTTAATATCAACTTTACTTCAGGGTGGGGCACTCCAAAGCTGCAGTATGCCTGTGCAGGCCAGAGGACAATGTAGAGTAGATGGCTCTCTCCTAGTTGTGTGGATCCTAGTGGTCAAACTCAGGTCATCAGGCTTTGCATAGCTTATCCACAATCATTTCCAAGGCCAACTGTGTGTGTGTGTATGTGTGTGTATGTGTGTGTGTGTGTGTGTGTCCATCCGTCCGTCTCTGTCTCTGTCTCTTTCTCTGTGTGTGTGTCTCTCTATCTCTCTGTGTGTCTCTGTCTCTCTACCATCCCTCAAATGTCTAACTCATGTAATAGTGTAATAGTGCTTTCTGTAACACAGTGCAGAGAAGCTACTTGGGGACTAATAGGCCACTAAGTAGAGTGAGGTGGCATAGCCCCTGACACATATACAGTGGGCAGTGTTTGTGGAGAGGATGAGACCTATTAGTAAGGATGTAAGAGTCATTAAAAATGCTTCATCCCAGCAACAGATGCCTAAGGGCTCCAGAAAGACTGGGCATGAGCACCTCACTGGAGATTTCAGATTTCTGGGGGGTTTTTTGGGGTTGTTGTTGGTTTTTTTTTCCCAACTGCCACCCCCAACACCAGAGTTCTGGCATCCTGGAAAGTAGCATGCATTATTCCTAGCACCTGTAGGCTTCACTGCCACAGTGTCTCTTGCCCATCTGGTTTTGAACTCAGGTGTTTCTAACATCAGTACCTTTCCATTCTTCTCACGGTACCAAAGGGAGAGCTTGGTATTTGCCTGCAATCATGTTCAGTGTCTTCACCATTTATTTACATTTCAGGATCTGTAGACCCATAAGATTGTCACCACTGTGCCAGTCCTGAATCTGAAACAGGCCTTGCAAGTAATGGGGGGGAAAAGCGAGCCACCAGTGCAGGAAAAATAGTGGAAGCCAGCTCAAAGTGGAGGGCCAGCAAGATGGCTCAGCAGATAAAGATGCTTGTGGAAGCTTTCTCTCACAACAGATGGAAACAAGTAGAGAGACCCACAAGAGAGAGCTGGGGTAGCTAAGTAAATTCCTCTGTTCAGAGCTCAGGGAATCTGACAGCAATGATGACAATGACAATGATGACAACAAAGAAGAGGGAGAAAATGAAGAACAAGAACAGAAAAGTATAAGAGAGGATGGAGGACAAAAGGAGAACAAATCCCTCTAAGCCATTGAACAAAGTAATCACTGAAGCAGCAAAAGAGAGCCTACAAAGGTCTGTACCAGGCCCTCCACAAACATATTATACCTTTCTTCTTGGTATTTTATGGAACACAAGGTTGGTGTGCCTTGTCTGACTTCATTGTGATGGTTGTGTTTTGCAGCCTGAATTTGACTCCCAAATTCTATATAAACATTGAAGGAGAGAACCCACTCCACCAAATTATCCTCTGGCCCCCACACCTCATATCTTTACTGAATCATAAAAATTAAAAACAAACAAGAACCCTTTAAGCAGACTCCATAAAGGCTGGAGAGAGTATTCAGCAACTAAGAACATGTATTGCTCTCACAGGAGACCTGAGCTCAATTTCCAGCACCATATCAGTTGGCTCACAGCTATGAGAACAGTACCTGAAAAGCAACATCCAAGTTTGTATTCTGACCTCCACACTCCATACCCGCATGTTGTGCACATATGAACCTATGTCCAAAATAATGTGCACCTCCAAAATGACACGAGGTATGGCTTTTTGGACACAAAGGAGAATGATCTGAGAAGTAGACACTGCAGCTCACAGCCTCATTCTAAGGAAATCCACAAAAGCATCTCTCTCTTAAAGAGCATGGGCCTTTCCATCTCCCAAGTACATCCCAGCCTGCACACTCCTCTCTTGGGCACTGACTCCAGTGAAGCTGTGGTAAGAGTCCCAGGGAAGCAGTAGAGCTGGTGACGACTGGCTCTTAGTAGGACTCTACAGAAAGGTCGCTCTAGGTGTGTGATGCAGGCAGAGAGGCAGAGAAGGACAGTCCTGGGACTGAATGTCAGGAATGGCTAGAGAATGCAGCAGAGAATTAGAATATGGAGAATGATGGGGAGACTGGTCAAGGGACAGAATACTGGACACTTTCTTCTAATCTGCTAGCTGTTGTCCAAATGGCTATAATACCAGTCTAGGGTCAGGAATCTGGTAAGTATGAAGAGACCCTTGCTGTGCAAGCATGAAGATCTGAGGTCAATTCCTGAACTCATGTAAATCAGGATGAAGAGAACTCCAAAAGGTCCTCTGACCTGAAGACAGGCACATGTAAATTTATAAATATGGATGCATATGTACACACACAGACACACATGATCCCATGCCCATAGACATTCATACATAAAGGACACACCAATGTTAACACATAGGCATGCATACCCAAGCACATGTGTAAGAATGCTCACACAAATATATAATCACACGCATGAAGACTTTTACCTTTATATAGAAGGTATAAATGCAGAAACCTCTTATGGGTGTGAATTTACATGTATACACACATTTAAACAGGTTTTTTGGTAATGTTATGACCAATTCCCTTGGTACTCTTTATTTTTCTGTAGAAACCACCCCTTGTCCCCAAGACCAGGCCTTGTTTCCACTTCATGATAACTAGGATCTATGGTTTATTCCTTTTCTTTGGCTCTAATTAAATTATAATGTGTGGGACCCAACAATTCTCCAAACATGTTCTCACTTTCAGAAACCTCTGGATGAGAAGACTGAGGGCCCTGGAATGACAACTTCATAACCAATGTGGTGACCTGGGTTACAGCCTACTAATGCTACCAAGCTACCCATGTCACAGATGGCAGTAGATACATGGTGTTCCCACATGACAGACAGGGGACAGGCACCCAAGAGTGAGTGGAAAGCATGTCATTTTCCCCAGTCATCTTAGAACCTTTTTCATTTTAGATGATTCCAATCACTCTGTGGGGAACATCATCCCTATGCTCCCTCTAAATAGGTCAGTCATTGAAGGAATTGGCCAGAAGGCCAGAGCACTGACCCTGCATTGTGAGCAAGAAGGAGTCCTTTATGGTCACCTGCACCTTCAGCCACATACTCAGTGTCTTAAAGTTTCTAACACCTACAGTGATGATTTGTGACTTCTTGCTACATCAGAACTTGAGCATCCTAATTTGACAGCTCTGGCCTAAACAAAACATCCATATCAATGCCATTCAAAGCTCAGGGGAGCTGATGCAGGATAATCACTAAAAATATGTATGGAGAGCTCACCTGTTACAAATATCCTGTGTCAAAAAGAAAAAGGTATGACTAAGTGCTCATTCAGAATTGTCAATAGACCTCACCTCTCAGTGACTACTAATGCCACTTGCTATGATAACAGGAAAATGCCAGCAGCAGCAGGGAGAAGAAACAGCCCCATGGACACCAGTGTTATGGAAATCACCTGAGAGGGTTTTTAACTTGGTGGAGAAGCAACAGCATCCCAGGAGATGTCTCCCCTCCTTGCTAGCATTGGCTTTGTTTCACACAGGGTCTCACAATGTATTCCAAATGGGATAAAAATCGTGTTATATTACTGCCTCACTTCATGAAGCTCAGGTTATGTCCATAGATAGTGCTGCTTTCCCTATTGTCAGAGAAGCTTCTTTTGTATGAGGAGCTACTAATGCATAGACTCATCAAAAGGTTGAGAATAAGTGTTGAGTGTCTGGCCACAATGAGTCATCTGTATCACACAGTCACACACCAGACCTCACCACTCAGGTAGCATGGTCAGGTAGCATGACACAGAAACAATACAAGAGGTAGAGGCTGGGAAGGAGTGTTGTGAAAACCTCCTCTCTGGACTTGACAAGGCATTACACACTTAAAACTCTGAAGCTGTGGTTACTTCCACTAAAATTTCACAAGGTGGCACCCTTTCAGTATTCCAGCATGCTTGAGATAGAGGTTCTGCTCCACCCCTCCAGAGGAGCTATTGATAGTTAACTTTTACAAGGGAAGGAAGAGCCATTTTATGGAGGGATGCAGAGAATGAAAAGTTGCCCAGGAACGCCACAGGCAAGGGCATGCAAATAACTCTGATTAAGCACAGCAGGATGTTAAAACAGAGAAAATGGGGCAGACCACTTGACCTTACAGGATAAGGCCCTTGCAACCAATCCTGACAGAGCTTAATCACTCCGCATAGTGGAATAAGAGAACTGATTCCTGTAATTTATCCTGATTCCAAAGAGCATCTAGCACACATTCTTTCTCTCTCTCTCTCTCTCTCTCTCTCTCTCTCTCTCTCTCTCTCTCTCTCACACACACACACACACACACACACACACACACACACACACACACACAAAACATGCACAGAGAGAGGCCAATAATTCTCAGCCTATAGGTGATATTGTGATGTGATTTTTTAAGGCATATATATTTTTTATGATTTTACATTACTTTTACCTTTGTATTCACACTACTGAATGAAACTTAGGAACTGATATTGAAGAACAAAGTAGCAGGTAATAAGCATTGAATAAGCTACTGGATTTCATCCTTTGTTTCTCTCTACCCTGCCCCCCACCCCCACCGACACCTCCACTACTAGGAATGGAATCCAAGGCCTCAAGCTGAGCTCAAGCTCTGACCCTGAGGTATACCACATTGCTACTTACCTTATTCTCTTTTTAAAATTAAATTTTTATTTTTAAAAATAATTTATTCAGATTACATCCCAATTGTTATCCCCTCACTTGTATCTGACCACCCCCCCTCCTTTCACTCTATTCCCCACATCTAGACCTCTGACAAAAGGGGACCTCCTTCCCCACCATATGACCACAGCCTATCAGGTCTCATCCAGATAGCCTGCTTCCCCTTCCTCTGAGTGCCACCAGGCCTCCCCCCAAGAGGAAATGGTCAGATGCGGGGCACCAGAGTTCATGTCAGAGGCAGTCCCTGCTCTTCTCACAGCTATTTTTTAATGATACCTAAAAAACACATACAAGGAGAAAAGAGGTAGCAGAATCTCTCTCTTCTCTTCACTTTCTCTCTCTCTCTCTCTCTCTCTCTCTCTCTCTCTCTCTCTCTCTCTCTCTCTCTCTCTCTCTCTCCCCCTCCCTTTCTCTTGGAATTAGCATATGATCCCAGGATCTTGAACTTTCTTGGATCTCGGTGGCTGCATCTCTGGCTCTTATATACTTTATGCGACAAGTTCTTGTCCTTTCACAATGTTGCTGCATTTCCTCTGAGTGCAAAATCAGTGGAAGAGACCAGGATGATGTGAAGTGACAAAATATCATTGCTCTGTGGATGATCTGATATACCAAGATCTATCTAATCATACTAAGGGTGTTTTTAGTGAACACAACCTGGGAGAAGAAACCATATCCCTAGGCAGGTGAAAACCCTACTTTTTGGCTGAATTCCAGAATAAAAGTTGCTTAATTAACCTAACTTACATGGCTTTTCCCTTTGCATTCAGATGATTGATTGAAGCTTGGTAATTGGTATTGATAAAGAGCAAAATAACACATAATAAGCACTGAATAAGCTTCTGGTTCCATCCTTGTCTGTTACTTTTTTTCCCCATGTTACTAGGGATGGAATCCAGAGCCTCTAGCATGCTGAGCTCACCCTCAGACCCTAAGTTACACCCCAGTCCTAATTCCATTATTCTCTCAAGATCCCTGAAAATTACATAATATTAGTATATCCAGATATCAGGTAAAGGGCACAGAAAGGATTAGCACCTTCAAATACAGTACATTATGGGTTTCAAAATATGAGGAAGCTTATGTCCTCTGCCCTCTTGCTTCCTAGATATGTGGTTATTATGGATTTTTGGGAAGGTGCATGATAAGGCTGAACTTCCACATGGGTCTGAAAAGATGAGAAACCTTATCAGCTCTATATCCTGCCTGAGATCATGGCCTTGGTCTCTTGTACTATGGTACACATGTAGAATAGGTTCCTGTTTATAGGAATGGAATCCCCTCCTGGGGCAGAAGAAAATCTCTTTTAATCCAGTAGGTGTCCATGTGCAAATTCTAATTCTGAAATGAGAAAAGGCAGACCTCAAAGTCAAGTAGATATTCCATCAAGTCACCTCCCTCTCACTTCTCCACCTTTCTCTCCTTTTTCCCCTTCTTTCATTTTCCATTCTTCCTGTCTCCTTTCCTTTCTTAGATGCCTCCAATTTTTATCTCTTACTCTATATCTTCACCTCCCTCTTCTCCTCCCATCTCTTTTTTTCTCCTGCAGTAGGAAAATCATTTGTTAGATACAAAGGTCTCATACAAACATTATACGGAAACTTATAATTTCATCTGTCTTGTGGCTCCCGAGAATGCCTGAGACACCCTGTTGTGGCTGTGGCCAAAGCTGCTGGCTCTCAAATTATCACAGGCTTCAGAAACTACCAGAAGTAATATTTATGACGTAGGAGCAGGGAAGGAACACATGAAGAGACGGGACCCTAACTGGATGCAATCTCCACACACTTTTTCCCTCTTCTAGCACCTGTGGACCTTCTCCTCCTATTCCTGTCATCACTGTCATCTTTGTCCTCCTCTTAGACCTTGTCCATCTTGTCCTATTCCTAATTGTCCCCCTCTTTTTTCTCTTTTGCTCTTTACTTTTTCTTCTCTCTCTCTCTCTCCCTCTCTGTCTCTCTCTCCCACCCCCCTCCTTCTCTCCTTGTTACTCCTTCTCATCTTTTTTTCCTCTTTCCCCCATATTTCTAGTCATCTGTCTGTCTCTCTCTTTCTCTCTGTCTCTCTCTCTCTGTGTCTCTCTTTCTTCCACAATGACCTATGTGGACAGAAGACCCCAACAATAGTAATGAGTAGGAAGATGAACCAAGCAAAAAATTAGGTCTGATTAGATCAATCATGATGAGGAACAAGGAAAAAAATGCTAAAACCTGGGACCTCTCATTCATGTGAGACAACATCCATGGTACACACATTTATTACAAAAGAAATCAGAATGATTCATTGCTTTCCCAACACTAGCTGTGCTGAAGAATTCAGAATGATACGGCTTGGGAATGAAAAGAGATGGCACTCATATACCATGCTTGATATGGAATTTCTTCAACCTCTGGAACTTGAGATTAGTTCTTGAGGGTTTTTCTTCGAAACCCACCAATGATATCATGATATATTTTATGAGCAGCTGATATTAATTAGAATGTGTAAGACACTCTGTAATAGCTAGTTTTTAGTTTTGAACTACCGAGCATTTTGCTCTTGTACCTTCCAGACCTGAAACTCACATATTCACTGTTTGTATTTCAGGATACACACCAGGGCAATGGAACATGACAGCATCTTCTGGTACCAAAACTGTGTGTATAGGTCCACACTTGACAAGAATGCTCTCAGGAATAGATGGGTCTGAGAAGAAATAAGAAGCCAGGAATTTCAAATGAGCACAGCCAGCCATACCTGATCCACCAAGGAATGCAGGCCCAAGGAGCTTCAACAAATGGCCCCTAGAATGAATCCCAAATCATTCCAGGCATACACTCATCTTATGGGGGCAAAGAAGAACTGACAAACTGCTTTGTCCTCCTAACACATAAAGGTCATAATAACCTGAGTTTTCTCAATTATGTTTAGCTGTCTGTGACTAAGAACAAGACTCCGTTATTCATTCATGCTCAGTTTTACCTGTAACCATTTAAAGTTTTGTCCTTCAGAGGAATATCAAATGGCTGAGAAACACTTAAAGAAATGCTCAACCTCCTTAGTCATCAGGGAAATGCAAATCAAAACAACTCTGAGATTCCATCTTACACCCATCAGAATGGCTAAGATCAAAAATTCAAGCAACACCACATGCTGGCGAGGATGTGACGATAGAGGAACACTCCTTCATTGCTGGTGGGAATGCAAACTAGTACAGCCACTTTGGAAATCTATCTGGTGCTATCTCAGAAAACTGGGAATAGGGCTTCCTCAAGACCCAGCTATTCCACTCCTTGGAATATACCCAGAAGATGCTCCAGCACACAACAAGAAAATTTGCTCAACCATGTTCATAGCAGCCTTATTCATAATAGCCAGAACATGGAAACAGCCTAAGTGTCCATCAGTAGAAGAATGGATGAAGAAACTGTGGTACATATATACTATGGAATACTACTCAGCTATTAAAAACAAGGAATTCCCAAAATTTGTGGATAAATGGATTGAGCTAGAAATGATCATAATGAGTGAGTTAACTCAGAAGCAGAAAGACTCAAATGGTATATATTCACTTATATCTGCATACTAGCCCAAGGGGCATGTCCTACAAAAGCCTTCACTTATCAGGAAACTGGGACAGAGAGGAGGACATCCTATTGGGACTCTAGATGAGAGAAGCATGGGAGAATAGCAAAGTAGAAGGATCCAGAGGGTTCTAGAAACCTACAAGTAGGACATTATGATAGGCAGATTTGGGCCCAGGGGTCCCGTTCAAACTAAGACACCAGCCAAGGACAATACAGGCAGTAAACTTTAAACCTCTACCCAGATCTAGCCAATGGTCAGAATGTTCTCCACAGTTGAGTGGAGAGGGGGATATGACTTTCCCATGTACTCTGGTGCCTCACATTTGACCATGTCTCCTGGAGGGGGAGACCTGGTGGCACTCAGAGGAAGAACAGCAGGTTACCAAGAAGAGACTTGATACCCTATGAGCACATACAGGGGGAGGTAATCCCCCTCAGGAACAGTCATAGGGGAGGGGAGTAAGGGGTAAATGGGAGGGAAGGAAGAATGGGAGGATACAAGGGATGGGATAACCATTGAAATGTAACAAGAATAAAATAATTTTTAAAAAATTTAAAAAAATAAAAAATAAATAAAGTTTTGTCCTTCAAATTCTAATCCACCTCTGCTTCCCTCCTGCCAAGAGCAGACTGATTCTGTCTTCACCAAGATTTCTCAGGACTTCTCTAAACATCAGTCCAACAATTTCTCTAGATTTTCAGCTGTCTATGTTCACTCTTGCCTCTGAGACCTCTGTGTGTGTGTGTGTGTGTGTGTGTGTGTGTGTGTCTGTCTGTCTGTCTGTCTGTCTGTCTGTCTGTCTGTGTATCTGTTTGTGTCAGGGGGCAGTTTGTATGGGTACAAGTGCATTTATGTTCAAGTGACTTGGGGGGGCTTATTCATGGAAGCACAGACTCCACTAAGACAGCACACTACAGTCCAAGTAACAAGCTGAGTGGCTAGCATATATTGCCTTGTCTCCGTGTTCTTCACACTGACCTTCTCTGCCAGGTTCTGCTCATATTTAATGGTGTATTTCCTTAGGAGTTCCCTCTTCAGTGGCTCAGCCCTCTTGAACACTGTATTGATAGTCTGCAACACAAAACCAGAGTGGAGAATTAGAACAGTTCTAATGTCAGAAATGAGAAAGAAAACAAGTTGGGAGAGGCAGCAGTAGCTCCTGCACACCCCCATCCCTGCCATCCCATTCCTCTGCCCTGCTCTGCTGAGGCAGGAGCAGCACAGCTTCCACTCAGTGTCAGGATGTGTGGCTTTTCTTGGAACAGTCTGCTCTGCTCTGGAGATATTTGGTCAGACACATAGACAACAAAGACTGAACTTTTCCATATTTGGGGCTTTGATGAGTTTTTCCACATAAAGTTTAAAGGAATAGAACAGAATGACAAAGATGTACAGAGAGATTCCACATGTCTTAAGGAGGCCTGAGGAAATTAGGACACTGCATGCAGGACTTTAGAAGTTCCTAGAGTTTCATGAGCTACACTCTGAAATCCTACACCCTTTTCCATTCCAGTGCCTGGAGAGAGAAGTGTCCTCATTGTTCTATTAAACTGGTTCATTCAACAAACATCAGCTGCCAAGAAACATAGCTAAAATGATAGGGTGTTTGCTTGTCATCCCAGCACTCAGGATGCAGCAGATAGAATTAGTAGACCCACAGAGCTGTGAGGAAACAAGTCATACTACTGAACTTCAAAACAGAAAACAAAGATAGTGGTCCCTATCTTCCATCCCAAAACACAGTGTGTATCTTTCTTGTACAGCACCTTTGTGTATTGTTTCCCAGCAGGGCACAACCTCACCTCAGAGATCATGAAGCAATGATGGAAGACAGTGAGGATGCTCAGAGCTAGGAGGAGGTGTTCTGTGGGCACCTCTTGGGATGCTGTACTCCTGGATACCTTAATCTGCTTTGACCTTCACCTCAGTCCAAGAATCAAGAATTGTCATGACCTCTCCAGTGGAGTCTGTGTGACAAATGTTACTATAGACCCTGAGGCGATAGCCCTCTATCCAAAGGAGAGCCTCCTGGAATGGGTCTGATGTTTCTGCCAGGAGTAACTCATTGTTTTGGGAACGTTCTGACTATTTTCCTTTTCTGCCTTTGTTTTTATTTTTCTTATTAAAGAACTTTGTGTAGGTAGTTGACCCTTGACTTGAAACTGCAGGTCATTCAGTCAAGTTTACCACTAAGTTCTGTTCCACCTGTTAATAAAAACATGGCTAAGAATTAATCATAGTTCATATTATGACTTACAAATGAGGTGTTTGAATAAGCTCCAGATAGTGGCAGAAGAGCTAAGAAGAAAAACCTGTCCTGACTCACAGATGTTTTGCATAATGAGAGAACATTGACCTTTGATAAAGAGAGCCTATGCACTGATACCAATCTAAAGACTTATGAATGATTTTTCAAGATTGATGACAACATAATTACACTGCATCCTGTATTTTTGAATTGTGTGGAAAAATAATGTAACCACAAGAGAACACCCCTATTTCAGGATATGTGTATAAAAACCTGGCTTGCTTGTCTCCAAAATACCCTCAAATTCAAATACTACCGCTGGTTTGTTTCTGTTTGTCACTCACCTATCTTCTGCCCACCAATGCTTTGAGAACTCCCGACCACAGGACCTATTCCTGACTGAGATGGTCCATGGCAAAGAATGATTCATGGCCTTATCAGAAATTCTGCTGGAGAGCAGAGTGTGATCATAAACTTAGTATGACAGGTGATATCTGGAAGGACACATGAGACCCCGGTAAGAGTGATTTTTCTTCAGATGCTGAAGAAAATGAGAAGGAAATTTACTGTGATCTCAAGAGAATACCTTCAGTTTACAAAATACCAACCTTGGAAACCAAAAGGACCCCTTTTCTCTGTCAATATCGAACAGATCCTACATCAGGTAGTGAGGATTAGGAAATAATGAAAGAACAGAAATAAGAAACTGAGGCAAGAAAAATAAAAAACAAAGGATAGATTTAAGAGGGCTTGCAGCCTTGATATTGAACTCATAGCCTCAAACACGCTAGGCAAGTGCTTTTCCCATCTCTCTATCTATCTCATGTTCTACTTATTTGGGTGCTGGAAAAATCAACTCTCAGCCCAGAGGCCACCGTGTACTCTTTCTGAAAGTCTAAAGACCTTGAGTGTATACTTTGCAGAACATCTCGCTTAATCATGCTTTCAGCAATTCATGTTATTATTTTGCTTGATTAGAGAGCAGGAGAGCAGTGCCTAAAGACAGAGCCTTTACAAATGGCTCCTAACAACCTGACCTCTGAGAAACCAGGAGAGAAAGGAGCCAGGACTGTATGGTCTCAGACTATATCTCAGTAATTCCTGCCTTATTTTTTGTGATTCAAAGTACTTTCATAACTATTTTGCAAATGCAAATTTAGTAGAGATAGGACATTAAAAATTTATATTTATTCTGTGTATGTGCGTGTTCATGTGTGTTGATAAAGCAGATGCTCTTACAAGTATTCGTACATATGTGTACACAGAGCAGTGAAGAACGGAGCTCAATGTATCGTTCTCCACTGTGCATCTTGAATGAAGGACTTCCACTTAAATCTAGAACTTACCTGTAGAGCTATTGTTTTTAACTTTCATTCTCCAGTGTCTCCTAAGTGCTGAAATAAAAGATAAGCTACAAACCTGTGTCAATATGGGTGATGGGGATTGGACCTCAGTTCCTCACAATTACATGGCAAGTGCTTTACCCACTAAGCCATTTCCTCTCCATGCTAACAGAGTGGTTTGCCCCCCTGTCACACCTCTCTCCCCCGCCTTCTTCTTCTCTTCCACTGTGCCCTGATGGCTTCACTCACACTACTACCTGGTTGATCCTGCCAGTAGCATATGCTTGTCTCAAAGATTAAGCCATGCATGTCTAAGTACACACGGCTGGTAGAAACTGTGAATTGCTCATTAAATCAGTTATGGTTCCTTTGGTCACTTGCTCCCCTACCCTTCCTTCTCTCCACCCTCGCCCCTCCCCCACCCCTCCTCTCCACAAACAAGCAAAGAAAACAGCCATCAAGTTGGGACCCACAAAGCAAGCATACATGGCACAAATACTTACAGCAGAGAGAACTGAGTCTAGCAACAGTCAGCTCACAGCCACAATGCTTCCCACATTGTGTTACATTGTGTTTCATCCTGAAAAAAAAAACACATGGGACTAATCACTGTGCTATCAAAAACTGTTTTCAAACTTTTTCTAACCAAAGTAGCAACTTACTACCATGAGAAATGCCTGTGTTCAATTTCGTAGAAGCACATTTTTTGGGAAAGGACTGATGCCTTAGAGCACACAAAGTTTGCCTATCAACACAGTTGCTCAGGGTCTTAATAAGTGACTGTGATTAGTGAAATCACCATCTCTGTCACTTGCCTGAGACCCCGGTGCTTAGTTTTACTGAGAGAGAAGCTCACACATATGTTTGTTAAGTGTATACAATTTTCCATAGAGACAGTGGCTGTGCTTTCAGAAACATGTGTTACAGTTTGTTTCTTCCTGAAACAAACACATGTGAAGAAGCACTGTGCTTTGAAAACCTTACTATTTTCAAACGTTTTCTAACCAAAGAAGTAAATTACTAGTGTGAGTAATGCGTGTGTTCAATTTTGGTAGAAGCAGGATTTTTGCCTATGGAATGAAGCCTTAGAGTACACAGCATTCACCTGTCAATGCAGTTGTACAAGCTCTCATTAAGTGATTGTGGTTAGTGACATCACTGTCTCTCTCACTTGTCAGAGACTCTAGTGCTTAGTTTTAGTGAGAGAAGGTTAAACACGTATTTGTTTAGTGTATGCAGTTTTCCATGGAAACAGTGACTTTGCTTTCAGAAACATGCATTACAGTGGGATTCTTTCTGACACAAACACATGTGAAGAAGCACTGCTATTTCAAATTTGACTGTTTTCACAGGTTTTATAACCAAAGTAGCAACTTACTAATGTAGGCAATGCCTGTGTTCAATTTTGTTAGGACTGGTTTTTTGTTTGTTTGTTTGTTTTTGCTTAAGGCGTGATGCCTTAGAATACACGAGGTTTGCCTATCAATGCAATTGTTCAGGTTATGAATATGTGACAGTGCTTAGTGAAACCACTGTCTCTCTCACTTGTCTGAGACACGGGCATTTAGTTTTAGTGAGAGACCCTCACACATATGTTTGTTGAGTGTATGAGTTTTCCATAGAAACAGTGACTTTGCTTTCAGAAACATGCATTACAGTGTGTTTCTTTCTAAAACAAACACATGTGAAGAATCACTGTGCTTTCAAAAACTGACAGTTTTCTAACATTTTCTAACCAAAGAAGCAACATACTAATGTGAGCAATACCTGTGATAAATTTCATTAGAAGCGGGTTTTTTGCCTAAGGAGAGATGCCTTAGACTGCACATTTGACTATAAATGCAGTTGTACAGGTTCTGTTTAAGTGACTGTACTTAGTAAAATCACCATCTCTCTCACTTGTCTGAGACATGGGTACTTAGATTTAATGAGAGAAGCTCACACATGTATTTGTTTAGTGTACGCAGTTTTTCAAAGAAAGAGTGACTTTGCTTTCAGAAACATGTGTCACAGTGTGTTTCTTCCTGAAACAAACACAGGTGAAGAAGCACTGTGCTTTCAAAAGCAGACTCTTTTCAAAAGTTTCTGAAAGCAAATCTACTTCTCTGCTGTTCTGATTCTCTGCCCCTCTGCTGAGATACAACTCTACTCCTCTGCCCTTCAGCTCCTATGCAAATCTTCTAAAATGTGCCTGAAACTTCCAAATGTAGAATTTTCCTTTAAGTTCCTAAATTTTAAATTCTATCCTTAGTCTACATCTGGCTCAGAAGATTTCCACCAGCTTGACACCACACAGGAATCAGCTGCAGACTACAAACTTCTCCAAATGGCTGTGAACCCTGGACATGCTGAAAGCTGAAGTGAACCAGTCCAGATAGTGTGTATTGTTCCCTGTCTCTTCAGCTGGGTCAGGTAACCAGATGCTTCTGCTGAATGCCCCATTACCTGAATCCCCTCTAGGCCTTTACTAGTATTCCAGCCTTCCTGGGCCCTGACAAAGACATCCCAGTTTCAGCAGGAAATAGAGAAGATAATGCATCACCCTTTGTCCTCAATAAGCTGAAATTTTAAGTCCAAAGTAAACTCCCTGGTATAGGGGACAAATGAGTGCCTATACTACCTAGTAACATAACAGAAATGGTATTTGATAAAAACCAAATAGGCCCAGACCTATGAAGTTTGTTGGGGGCAGGTCATATGGCCAATGTTCAGCCATCTTGTCAGAGCCTAGGTTCCTATTTCTCCAGCAATCTGTCATTTACCAGAAACCAGCTGACCCTGTTGTGGTTCAGCAGTTAGATTTAGATGGAGCCACCCTGTTGTAGTTTAGCAGTTAGATTAGATAAAGAGCAAAATATTCGGTATGGCAGAATGTTGTGACCTGCTTGGAATTCCTCACATCTTGAGATAGCCTGCATCTGGGTTGCCATAGCAATATGCTTCCCTGCCCCCTGCCTTATAAAACCTTCTACCTGTACAATAAAATTTGAGAGCTTGATCAAAGACTTGCTCTCCTTCTTTGTGTCTTGTGTTCTGTCCCTATACAGGAGAATTCTCCTCCCGCGCATTAGTCGAAACCCAGCAGGCTGGGACACAAGTTGATTCATTAGCTGAAGTAGTTCTATAATTTGATATAATTTGAATATATTATATGGCTTTAAGAGAAAATTGTTGTTTTTATACAAACCTTTCAGGAATCATTAGAGATCTGGCTGTACTCACAGAAACATTACAAACAAGGGGGGACCTGTGATGAATTAAAGAACTGGTACCCATTCTCATTTTAAGGCACTTCCTAGATAGCAAGTGATGTCAGCCATCATGGGGCCTTTGGCCCTTCTGTTTCTGCAAATTACTGTTGTCCTTTGCATCATTAATGCCTTAGTTATATATACGAATTCCCATCTGGGTCCCCTTAAGTTGATGGCTATTAGATGTCAAAATAAGCAGATACCCACTGCAGCATCCAGGATTTGACTCAGGATAAAACTCAAGGAGTGAATGTGAGATCAAAACAGAAACAATATACCTGGCACGTTAAGGTTTCTGTTTACAGTTAAGACAGTTAAGAATAAATCCCTATTTGTCCTGTGCAGGTTAATGCTTCTGTTTGTACTTAAATAATACATTTGTTGCCCTGTATTCCATCCCTGTAAGCTAACATTTTGTTATAATTGAGGACAAGTTCCTGTGGCAAACTGCAAAGCATGATTTTCAGCCTAGACTAAACTTGAGACTCTATTCACATCCCTTACCCTTGTTTCTTCCCATTCACTGTGTCTCTCTAACAATCTATAACAGCCAACTCTCTCTCTCTCACACCCTGTGAGCAGTTTATCTCTCCTTTTAAAGAGACTTCAAGAGGTTGGCAGGTACTGCTCTCTCAAATCCCAAAATGGTGAGCCAGTTGGCTGGCCAGTTGCGGGTTCAGCTTGTTATAAATAAACAAATGTAGATTTGGTCTTTTCTCTTCATGATTATTGGGTTTAAGAGAGAGAGAGAGAGAGAGAGAGAGAGAGAGAGAGAGAGAGAGAGAGAGAGAGAGACCCTATCTCAAAAAAATGTTTTTAAATAAAAAAATCTTTAGGTCAGTCTATCTAATGAACACAAACACAAAATTCTCAATAAATTACTTGCAATGCAAATTGAATAAGACACAGAAAGCTCACCCACCATAAACAAGTGGCCTTCACCATCTAAGAGATACAGTAATGGTTTCAAATATGGAATCTCATACACTGACACTATATCAGTCAATTCAAAAATAAAAACCATATAGCAATATCATTAGAAGTTGAAGAGTCCTTTGAAAAAATCTAAACTTCCTTCATGATAATTATGAAGAATCTGGGGATAGAGAGGAAATGTCTCAATGTAATACAGGCAGTATAAAACTACCCAACAACCAACATCAAGCTAAACAACGAAAGACTCAAAACAATTTCACTAAAATATGGAACAGGACAAGAATGTCCACTCTCCCCATTCCTGTTTAAAAAAATAATAATTCTTAATATTTCAGCTAGAGCAATAAGACAAGTAAAAGAAATAAAGAGACATACATTAAAAAAAAAAAAAGAAGAAGAACTCCTGCCGCTAGAGGCATTGCAGTTGTGGCTGCTGTGTCACATGTGTGTCAATAGGTGGCAGAGAGAAGAGGGGCTCTGTCTATACTCAATGTTCTCACTTGTGAACATCTGAATGGTTGGTAGCCTAACAGTCCCTGAAAAAAAAAAAAGTGAGGCTGAGACAACGACCAGTTCAGCACCAGGGAGGTCAGGCCAGGCTCCCAGAATGGTAAAGGTAAGATGGCGACTACAGAGGTGACTGTGGGCAGGAGCTATCCCAAGACAGGTAACTCTAGCAAGAGGCCCCTAGGGTGGGCAGGGCAAGGAGTGAGCACAAGACAACAAACCAGACTTGGCACCACTGGGGCCTGGACAGAGAGCTAGACTGAGGTGACCACCAGTCCAGCACCATGAAGGCCTGGGAGGACAGACCATGCCTGAGATAACCTCTGCCCAGTGCCATAATGCATGGGTAAGACAGAGCACTCCTGAGGCCACTCCTGATGACCCCAGACACTCAGATACCCTGGGCACCACTAATAGGATCAAGTAAGTGGAGGAGAAATGGAAGAGAAAAAGAAACAGAAGGATATAGGCACAATGAAAAGAGGCAGAACAGAACTGGAGACTCAAAGGTAGTAGGGAATAGCCTGATGTGAGTAGCCAGTGATACAACCTGGAACCATGGTGGGGTCCTGGTCTGTGTTGTCACCTAGGGGCATGTCTAGCTTGTCACCCATTACTACCAAAGGCCAGGCTAATGTGCTTGGTATGGGCTACCTCCTAGGACATGTTGATTTCAGGGGCTGCGCAGAATTGGCCTCACACCTCACCTGGGTATCATGGCAGAGCTGGTGCTGGGAGCATGAAAGCAGGAGAGCTGACTCTGCCCCTAGACAGATGAAGTACTCGGAAGAGTAGGCCCCACACATTGCAGGAGTTGCAAGTAAGCTGGCTCTCAGCATATAACTGTGGGAGAGCAGGCTCCATTTGTCTGCTCTGTGATGGTGTTGGTAAGATTGTGACCTTTCATCTTAACCACAAGTGATGGACAAGAGAGCTGATCCCAAAGGGGTCATGATAGCATGAGAGCTGTTCTTGCCCCTCACCTGCTGCACCACTCAGGAGAGTCAGCCATGCCCCTAGCCTGGGCAGCACCGTAGAGCTGGCTCTGGAAGGAGTTGCAGGTGAACCAGCCCTGGGGGAAAAATAGTGGTACAGCAGGCAGGCTGACCAGCTCAAATACCACTCAGGCCCAAATCCAGGACGTTGAATTGGCCCATAGGTCTTAAATCCAGTCAAAAGCTGGTTAGTAACTCCCATAACATTTGTGTCACTATTGTACCAGTGTAACTTGTAGGCAGGTCACAGACATAGTTCTCATGATTTGTAGCTGAGTAACATTGATGATTAATTTTTTTCTTCAAGTAGTATTCAAAGTACATTCCATTACTATACATGATACTCAGTAAGGGTAAAACTCAAGCTCAGTTTCTCCAAGTTTCATGACATAAGCATGGTGGTACGTCATTATTAATAACACCTTACCATGAGGTTGTAGAAGTAACTAATAGACTTACTAATATCCTGTGATATTTGGGGGAGAGAGGTCTATGATACCCTTGTTAGGCAACAACTTAATAAGAGGTAACCCATTCCCAGCATAAGAAGGGTTTTGTTTTGTCTTGTTTTGTGTGAAATAGGTTCTTTTATTATGTATTTCGTTTTGTTTTGTTTTTTATGTGATATAAGTTTCATTATGTATCTCTTCCTGTCCTGGAATTCATTATGTATACTAGCCTAGTCTCAAACTCCCTGAGACCACCCTGTCTCTGTCTACCAAGTGCTGAGATTAAAGACTTGCAACACCAGGACCAGATTGTCACTAGAGGTTTTATTGAGTGTCATGAGAGTCCTAACTGGAACATTGTCTCCTCTATTATCTGGTGACTTCATTTAAAGTTAATATATTTTAAGACATTTGTGCAATAGTAGGCTCTATATGTGGCTTTTCAAAGGCCTAAGGTGAATGTGTTCTGTCTCTATACTCTGTCCTTTACCCTTGTCCCCCATTCCTTCTCTATTTTATGCTCCTGCTTAAGTTTCCCCTTTACCAATGGTTTATTTCTCCTTCCCTGGAAGGTGCTCTCCTAGACCCAATACCTTTCTTGATATTTAACCTTTGTGGTCATTCTAACTGAAGTACACATAAATAACGTTTAAAAACAAGCATTCACATCTAAGAGAAAACATGCAGTATTTATAATTTGTGGTCTGGATTGCCTTACTCAAGATGATTGTTTCTAGCTCCATCAATTTGCCTGAAATTTAATGATTTAATTTTTCTTGACAGCTGAATAATATTGCATAATGTAAATGCGCCACATTTTCATTAGCCATTCACCTGATGATGGACATTTAGGTTGTTTCCAATTTCTTACTTGTAAATGGATTATCAGTGAATCTGAATGAGCAAGTATCTCTGTATTAAGATGCGGAATCCTTTGGGTATAAACCCAAGAGTGGAATAGCTGGATCTTGGGGTAGATTGATTTTCAGCCTTTTGAGGAACCCCCCACACCAATTTTCATAGTTGCTATACAAGTTTTGACCCTCATCAGCAATGGATAAATGTCCCTCTTTCCTTACAGCCTTGCCAGTATGTGTTGTCATTTGCTTTATTGATCTTGGCCATCTGAGTGTGTTAAGATAACACCTCAAAGCAGTTTTAATTTGAGACTCCCTGATGGCTAAGAATGTCCACATTTTTATAAGCATTTCTCACCCATTTGTGTTTTACTTGAGAATATTTAGTTCTATATCCTATTTTTAATTGGGTTGCTTGTTCTCTTTTCCTCTTTCCCAAGATTATAATTACATCATTTCTCCCTTTCCTTTTCTCCCTCCCAATCTTCCTATATATATAGTTCCTTGCTCTTTTCAAATCCATGACCTCTTTATTTATTAATTGTTGTTATATGTATACATGTATATATAGATATAACCATGAATATAAACTACTCAACCCATATAATGTTACTCACATGTATGTTTACAGGGCTGAAGATTTGGTATTGGATAACCAAATTGATGTGTTCTTACTTGGGAAAGACTTATTTCTCCAACTCTCAGCATTCCTTAGTTGCATGTAGTTCTCTTTGTAGGATTAAGGGCTCTTGGGCTTTCCCCATCCTTGGCATGTCTATTGGTACTGTCTTTTTTCAGCTCATGTTTTTTGGCAGTCATGTTTCTATGATGTTATGGATTCTGCTTCTGACATTACTAAAAGACACAACCTTATGGCCAGCTCCCTGATCCTCTTTTTTCTTTTGAATTATTATTATCTTTTTATTGAAAAATAAAATCATTCATATTACATCTCAATTGCTATCCCATCCCGTGCATCCTTCCATTCCTCTCTCCCTCTCACTTTCACCCCATTCCCCTTCCCTATGACTGTGACTGAGGGGGACCTCCTCCCCCTGAATATGATGCTAGGGTATCAAGTCTCTTCTTGGTCCTCTTAACAATCTTCCTCAGTGTTCTTTGAGCCTTAATGCAGGAGTATTTTATAGATGTATCTGCTGAGACTGGGCTGCATAACTCATAACTCTGCATTTTTTATGTTCTTGTTTTCCTTACTAGTCTCCATCTGTTACAAAGAAAAGTTTCCTTGAGAAGGGGTACACTTATCTGTGGATCAAATGTTTAGGTTGTCATTAATGATTATACTTTTTAATATATTATTAGTTGTAGGTTATTGAACTTCTTGGTGTTCACCTTTTTTTAAAGTTCTTTATAAAATCTAGATATTGTCCCTATGTCACATATAATTTGTAATGATTTCTTCCCCTCCGGTAGGCGGCAGCTGTGCTTGAATGATGATAATGCCTTTCCAAGGCCTTTTAGCATTGTACAGTCATAATTATTAATTGTTGGTCTTCATGCCATCCTATCTGAACATGTCCAGGAACTCTTTTCTTGTGCCTATTTCTTACATTCTCTTCTCTCAGACTCAAAATATCGGGTCCTATGTTGAGGTTCTTATTCCATTTGGAGTTGAATTTTTGCATGTTGATAAATTTCTATTTATCAACTTGCATTCTTCTCTGTGAAGACATTGTTTGATTTGCGCCATTTGTTGAAAATATTTTATTTTTTTTTCCAGTGTATGTGTGACTTCTTTATCAAACATCATGTGTCCATAGGTTTGTGGGCTTATATCTGAATCTTCAGTTCTAGACAATTAATCAACATGTCTATTTTATGGCAAGTAAATAGATAATTTTTTAAAAGTGGAATACTTTATCATGTATGAACCTTGAAATATGTACAATGCGCTAGCTTTTAAAAGTGGATCACTGTCAAAAGCATGGACTTGAGCTTGAAAGGCACCCATGTCCAGGTTCTCATGTCCCAAGACAATGAGTTGGAATAGACACCAGATTAGAAATAAATATAGAAGTATTTAATTTAAAAAGCAAAAGCACTCCAGAGAATGGAAAAGGGTTAGTTGGTTTAGGGGAAAATCACATGTCCCAAAATTGCTAGACCATGAGCCCTGGTACTTTCTAGGACATTTACATTGAATCTACTACTATGTTTGTATATTTTGGGTTTCTCTTAAGCATTCTCAGTTTGTCTCATGTAGCCCAGATGAGAAAAGAGTTACACTGTTTTTCTATTTCCTATGACGATCTTCATATTTGTATATGCTAGGATTCACATTGCCTTCTCCAGGTTACCCTGTTCTGCAACATTAGCAAACCATGTTTTTAAGAGTAAATGATTGAATGTATTGAAAACACATCCTATTTTGCAACATAACAATGAAAATATCAATTTCTCCAAATGAATTAAGAAAATACAATTCCATTCAAAACACAAATCAATAGAATTGACCTGATTTGGTTTTTAATACAAAAATTTAAAAGAATCAACACAAAATGAGAAAAATGTAAAAAAAAAAAAATCCTTCTACAAAAGGTTCATCTATATACAAATCAGTAGGAAAGAGAATGATAAAAATAAATAAAACATTTTTTGAGGTTTAGTTGCAGGTTCATTTCTTTCTTTTTGTATTTATTTTAAAACTATACAATTACTCAACCATATTTGTTGTTTAACTCAAAACAGCCAAAAACTGGAAACAACCTAGATGTCCATTAATGGATGAGTGGATAAAGGAAATGTTGTACATTTTACACAATGGATCACTACTCAGCTGTTAAAAATAAATGAAATTCATAGATAAATGAATGTTGCTAGAGTGAAAGTCATCCTGAGTGAGGAACCTCGGACCCAGAAAGATAAATATGGTATGCATTCAGTTGTATGTAGATGTTTGCCATAAAATCATTGATGACCAAGCTATAATCTGTGCAACAACAGGGATTAGGTATAGACAAAGGGACTGGAGAGCAAGACAGATCTCCCTAGGGAAAATAGAATAGTTATAGATAGATGAATGGAGTAGGAGAGAAACTTTAATGGGAGGGTCAAACAGGGGACAGGGAAGTTGGGAAGGGACTAAGGGGAAAGACAGCTAAAACCAAATATTATTTGAGAGACTGTATGTAAACCTAATACAGTAGAAGCTTAAGAAAATGTATACAAATCTGAAGATCATCTAAAGGAAACCAACAAATAATGGGTGAGAGAAAAAGCCCCAACTGGATATCTTTCATCATCAAATGAATCTTCCTGTACTGAAAATGAATTAAACCTAATCGAGGTTTCACCAAAGGGTGCCATAGAAATCACCAAACAACTCAGGCTACACAACCTGTTGGTAAGACCCTGCTGCTGAGGACAACACCTAAGCAACTCACTGAACATAGAGAATCTGAGCTGGTGTCTACCCCTATGGACTACTGTTTATGATACTAAGAGCTACTCTGCATGCTCCTAGAAAAGAAAACCAAACACCAATCCAGCCACACTCCCTTTACTCTACAATGGTGTTTTGTCTACAAGATTTGCTGGTGGAGTGGTGGCACAAAAGTTGTGTTAAATGACCAACTAATATCTGATTGGATTTAAGGCCCCACTCCATGAGAAGGAACTTATATCCAATACAGTTTGGGTGGCCAAGAACCCGAAACTAGATAGGTCAGGGATAAAGAGAAATCTAAATACTACAGTTCTGCTGAAGAAACATAGCAATATGACTTATTCTGCTATATTAACAGATCCGTTCCTTGTTCAGCCATCATCAGAGAAAACTCCTCCTGTAGCAGATGGGAACAAATACAGAGACCGACAACCAGTCAATAATGCTTCCCTTAAGGGGTCAGGGAATTCTGTGGCAGAAAGAGTGTTAAGAGCCAAAGGAGATAAACACTTAAAAATAAGGCCTTAGCGTTCTCCAAGGGAGTCTCATCGGAGCAACAAATCATGCTTCAAGGTAGGCCCCATGGCCAGCGATAGATGGCCATTTGTACGTTCTTTGTCTCATAATGTATCAGGGTTGTTGTTTTTTTTTTTTAACTTATAGTTCCTTTGTGTACATTATAGCTTTATTCATGCTTTAATGGGATTTCTGTGTGTACAGACACGTACCACTGCATCCATATGCATTCCTCCTGCATTTTCTTTGATATTTTTATTAATGATAGACATTTCCATCATTTCATTAATGACAGCCATTTCTTGAAACATAAAGCCTGAAAATTTCTTCTTTATGAAATATAAGTGCCCAATTTAAGAGTACCTCAACCGTGAGATTAACGCCAAACAAATGATCTGTCTTACCTTTGAGGATCCGCTGGTCTTCACAGCTGTGGCTTCACATCACATCACTAAGACCCACTGGCTGTCCAGGGCAAACCAGAGCTCTAAGCTGTATCTTGACTACCTTCTGCTGCCCCTTCTTCTATGTACTCCTCACTACTGCAGTAGGGTCATCTGCATCACCCACCAAGTAACATTTGGATTTGTATTCACTGTGGCTTTTTCTATTATTTATTTTGGGGGAATGGGATGGGGAATATTACTAAAATCATAGCCTTCAAGTTTCTAAAAGCAGCAATAACACTGAAGTGTTTGCTGGTTATCAATCACCTGTCATCTTCATCTGTTCTTTTATTCAACTTATCTGTGGAATTTGGTGGTAGGATCTGTTTTGACAGTGTGGCACACCCTGAACCTGACCACCTACCTCATCACGTGAATGAGAATTCCGAGGAGGAAGCTATGTGTACAAAGTCTGACTGACCAATTAGAACTGTATTGGCTCTGTTTCTTAATGGTTAAACTTTATTATACAACCCAACTATCTTACACAAGAGGGAGAAAAAGGTTAAAGGCAAACAAGAGTGAACCTTCCGCTATCTGTTCCATGGGATGGGTCACTAGGTTTCTCTGACCTGCGCGCTGGTCCGGCCTGTTCATTGATCCTTTTGCCAATCCATGAGCACTTGAGCTGCTCCCTCCAAACCTGCTCCCTCATCTCGTCCTCTCTGCCTGTCTCTCAGGTGCAAGGGTCTCCTCCCATCGAGGGTCGATTAGACGATTAGAAACACAATAATCCGAGAGGAGTCCCCAGGTCTGCTTCCTGAATTCCAAGCCCAGGATGGCTCCACCCTACCTCAAGGTTAATCTCGGGGAGTATCAAAGTCCAAGGGCAAAGCCCACCAAGACTGCTTTCACCTGTGACAAAGCTTACAATCCTTCCCACAGAACTGTAGTTATGTGAAGATGTTGGAATGCCCACAGCCGAATAACAATTGTATCTTGGGCTATTTTTAGCCCCTACTAGCCATGGATGTCTTTTATAGTTCAGGGGCTATAGAGATGGCTCAGGGGATAAAAAGTACTGGTTTGGTTCTCATTATGTACATGGTAGTCACACGATCTATAACTCCAGTTCCAGGGGATTCAAGACCCTCTTTGGCCTCTTGAGGCACCAGGCATTCACACGGTACACAAGCACACATAATCACAATGCAAACATTCATACACATAAAAATTTTAAAAATGAGATTTATACTTAGGAGAGAATTAGAACAACAATAACAATCCATAAGTAAAGCTAGTTTATTGTACCCACAGCCCAGCATAAATGTACATAAACCCAATCTCTGAGGTGTTTGGAAGACCTGTTGGCTGAGTCAGAACATCATGCCTTCCAGTCCATCCTCCATGAACTTCTTATAAAGTGCCATAAACTTGGCCACAAATGCTTCCAAATGGTAAATGGCTTTGCTGCCCAGCTGTAGTCGATGCTCATAATAGGCTGCCATCTGTGCCACTTCCCCTTTCAGCTGCCCATCACAGTTATGTAAGAGTTCTGAAAGTAGGCCCTATAGGAAGTGAGGGTGACATAAAGCGCAATCATGAGGAAAATAGCCAAACATGCTTATGCCTCTCGCTCACAAAAGGTAAAGCTTAATATAGTTTTTATATGTATATGCAGGTGAATATATACAAGCATATGTATATATGTATAAGAGAAAGATGTTACTTCATTTGTTTGAATCAAAGCCAAAAAACTTAAAACCAACATGTGTAACAAAACCTGGTACTTATTCAAGGTCTTCCATTGCCAAATACAGAAAGCCCCTTGCCACAGCATGAGGTTTTGGCTTTACTGATAATGCAAAATAAAGTACATGCAGCAGAAACTGTATATTAATACAAGTAACAGTATGCAGACTGAGCAGGTTGTACATATGTATTTAAGAATATATATACATATATAAATTATAAATGCACACATACTCTTTCTCCATGCTAGAAATATGTAGTATAATATTCTCTTGAGACCCTGGTGCCAAGCAGGGAGCAATGCCAGTACCACATAATCCTGATGGCAACAGTCAATACCCTGCAGCATATCATCACTAACCTGTGCTGCTGATGGGCAAGTAAGTGGTGCTAAATGTTCTACTCTTTGAGACCAAGTCTCACTGTTGCCCAGGTTGATGTGCTCAAAATATCCTTAGACTTTATCCCAGTGGCTGGAGCTAGAGGTGTGGCCACAGTATCTGGCTATGCCATTCTGAGACATAACATGTTCAACTTATAATGTGTTTACCAGGAAGAAACCTAACATAACTTGAGAGCAGCTATACGCAGTTGCATAGGAGTGCAAGGATCTAAGCACAAAGGTAGTTACTGCCACATTCATTATAAAAATAATAATAATCTATAAACAATCCAAATTTCCACCAATAAAGCTCATTTTCAAGAAACTGACATGGTCATACAATGAGGTATCATTTATCCTATACTGTTGAATGAAAACTCAATAGAATGAACAGTCTACACACTAGAAACACCCATGCACACACGCACACACAGCACTTGTTACTAGGTGAAAAGAACAGAAATCTATTCACAGCATTAACTCCTGTATGTAAGAGAGCACATTTTTCTCTGTCTTTTCAGTATCATTTAATTTTGTTCACATTACTGTGCAATTTTGACAGAAACAAACAAAATACCACAAATGCCCTAATATCCAAAATCAGTAAACTTAGCCAAGTGGCCAGTAGGCCAATCCTATAAGGCCTAGACTGTACCTGTCTTCAGTCTCATTCCTCCATGTGTCAGCTGAGGAGGGCCTTTCCCTGAGCAGCTGTCCATGCTGTGCATAGCTCACTTCCATTATTATTATCCCCCTTTCCTTCCTCTAAAGACTCACAACACTCTGAAATCTTCTTCACTTGTCCCCCTTATCACTCTCTATCACATACTGTCACACTGGGGTCCTCCCTTCCTTCTTCAGTGCTCCCCTAATGCACAGGATTACTGTCACACTGGGGTCCTCCCTTCCTTCTTCAGTGCTCCCCTAATGCACAGGATTACTGAAATGCTAGCAATAATGATATATCTCAGCATTTCAAAAGTTTTGTGATCACGCAGCCAGTGTCCAGCTTACAGTTATAAAAGTTCAGGACGTAAAACAGGGCTACTTACCTTCATTATTATCTCAGGAGGAATACAATGAGTTAGAAGCTCATAGAGCCTCCCACGGACTTCAAGGAGCCTATATAAAACAAAGAAATTGCTACTTTGTGATAAAAAGTAAGAAGCAATTTTAACACACCAGCCAGTACAGGTCCATTTTCTTACTTGCTATATCAACTTGATGGCTTGTGCTGTATGAAGGAGAGACAGCCCAAGCCCCACCTACTTTAGTTTGTCTTTTCAGACAGTCTCATTCTGTGGCCCAAGTGGCCTGGACCTCACTGTGTAGCTCATGCTGGCTTTGAATCAGGAGCAATCTTCCACCCTCAGCCTCCTAGGATACACCACCATGGTCATGGACCAACTCATTTTTTAAAATGGTTTTTTTTTTCATACCTTTTTAACAATAGGTATTTATAATAAGGGCTATTATATCACTCACAAGACTACTAGAGAGAAATCAAGATTCCAGGGCCTGACAAGTTTGGTGAATAATCTGTGTCTTGTACAAACCTGAGGACCTGAGTTTGACCCCTTAGAACCCATGGTGGAGGGAGACAATAGACTCCCGGAAGTCATTCTCTGACCTCCAGATACTGACACAGTCATGGCTGTATACACACGCATTCAGAGAGAGAGAGAGAGATAATAACTTTAAGAAGAAAAATGACCTTGAAATGTAAAGCTCATTCACATCAGGACCTGAAGACACTCACTTTACTGATACACCAAGCGCTATGTTAATGCATCTTCTCTACACACAACTGAATTGTACGCCTTAAGTATCCAGAGTGGCTGTGAAGACTAGACAGCCACCGTCAATCACCCAAGTGATGAGGGGATATGAGCAAAAAGTATATAAACAACACAGCAGGGACACAAGCTGCCTAGTATAGAAGGGACAGAGCTCCCAGGGAAGCACAGCCAAGCTAAGCCAACACGGGGGCCAAACCTGTGAACCCTTAACTCAAGCCTTCCTGACGACACTTTCAGGAGTGGGTGAAGGAAATGCGCACATTGCATTTCAGAACAAGAATAAACAACAATATTCCCCCAAGGTTCTGACCAAAAGTGAAAACAACTACCCACAGTTCTCAGTAAGCTACTGCCGATTCCACTCCATGTCAATCAAGACAGGGATTTAAAAGTTTTCTTAAAAGTAGACATTCAAGCTCCTTTCCATCCCACAGGCAGAGTATAGTACAGGAGTACCCAGGATGCCTCACTGTCCGGCTTCAATGCACAGGAGTACCCAGGATGCCTCACTGCCCAGCTCCACTGCACAGGAGTACCCAGGATGCCTCACTGCCCTGCTCCACTGCACAGGAGTACCCAGGATGCCTCACTGCCCAGCTCCACTGCACAGGAGTACCCAAGATGCCTCACTGCCCGGCTCCACTGCACAGGAGTACCCAGGATGCCTCACTGCCCGGCTCCACTGCACAGGAGTACCCAGGATGCCTCACTGCCCAACTCCACTGCACAGGAGTACCCAGGATGCCTCACTGCCCGGCTCCACTGCACAGGAGTACCCAGGATGCCTCACTGCCCGGCTCCACTGCACAAGAGTACCCAGGATGCCTCACTGCCCGGCTCCACTGCACAGGAGTACCCAGGATGCCTCACTGCCCGGCTCCACTGCACAGGAGTACCCAGGATGCCTCACTGCCCAGCTCCACTGCACAGGAGTACCCAGGATGTCTAACTACCCAGCTCAACTGAGTGATGCTGGTAAGAGGCCTGTAAAACCCTAACTCATCAGACACATTCGACAAGAGAAGTGCTCGCTGCTCTCACCAAGACTTTCATCTCAAGCAGGACAGTCAGGTTCTCTCTGGTGCTGGCACTCAGGTCTATTCTGCACTTAAAATGATCAACTACCCCTAAGGCCCAAGGATGAGGCTGTGCTCCCACAAGCCCGAAGAAATGCTATACTGAGGTAACAAGGGAACTTCAAATCTGACCAAGTTATTCAGATAAAGAGACTGTCTTAGTCAAGCTGCCATAAGGCAAACTAGCAATGGAGGCATGCTCAGTACTGTACACTGTGAGCAACAGACCCACAGGCGGACCCAGCAAGAACAACTTTAGAATTCATGACAAAATGAAGTTTTCTAAGTGCTTTGTACTTCTCTTCCCAGACTCTATCCTTGGACATGGTATGTTTCTAGTTCCAGAGCTGTATCGCACAAACTCTTTGTTCTCTGTAACAAAGCACAAGTACCCTTGCAGAACAGCAAATGAAAAGGCTGGGAACCTAAGGTGAAGGCACCTGCCTAGGATGTTTGGTTAAATTAGGATGAGAGCTGGAAGCACAGTGTCTTTCTAGCACATTCTGCGTCAATTTCAAAGCAAGTACAGCAATTACGATTGTTCATTCAATCTAACCACACTAGGCAATCCATGCTGTGGACTAAAACTAAGCTACTGAACATTCTGGAACAAAAAAGAAAACAGTCCAAAATTTATTAAGTATGGTTCAATTTTATATGTTGACAGATCACGGAAAACCACACTAAGTACTTTGGCTACTATATTTTAAATCTTAAGTGCTGGTTTTTTTCCTTTCAAATAAGGCTCAAGATTAGCTTATACTTGTAAATGTCATGGTATCTCTGCCTCCCTCACACTGTTTTACCTTTGTGGCGTCTGCTGACTGACAATAGCATTGGCAGTCTCCTTCAGATACACCTCCCAGTCTGTCTCGGGGATTTCTTGGTCTTCAGTAAAAGGGTATCTGTGAAACAAAAAGAAATCAATGAACAAGACACTCCCATGTCCCAGAACGCTCCCTGTGGTAACAGCCCCACTCACTGCTGCACTCTGCAAGCTTCACACATAAGTAAGGCTTTTCTGAGGTTTCTGCAGGACTTCTCGGCCAGTCTATGAGCCAATTTCGAGGGAAGGGCCAGACCTTCCTTTTTGCAGACAGTAGATAATACACTGCAAATCTGTGAGACACATTAACGGAGGAAAATCACAATGAGGATGTTTAACTCCTGCTAACACTGATATGTAGCCCTGTCAGTGCTGCTCTGCCTCCCGCAGGGCACCATATGTTGCTGCTGTGTGCGATCTCTCAGTATCTACTATGAGCAGGAAAGTGACACATGGAGCTGATGCACACAATCTTCCCCTCTCTATTGTCAGTGGGAAAGCTGTCTACTGTGAGAAACAGGTGCATGTGACTAACAGCTGTTAAAATGAAAAGGGAAATAGTGTACTGACTCCCCCAGAGGGACCAGGATTCTCATGTCATCTCCTTCCTTGATGCTCACATTTCCCCCTATAACAAAGTAAATCAGCTTGAGGTAGAAGATACTAAATACTTCCGGAGACGTCACATAGCTTGGTGATTGCTCATCTGTTAAGAGTAAAAGACTAGTGAAAGAGAGCATGTTCTGTATTTGCATTCACCATTAAACACATCACTATCACTCCGCACCTACTAATGGCTGGCCTACGGCTCTATCTGTAGCTGCCCTTCAATGACCAATAAGTGTCACTATATTTCAGAAAGCAAAACTGGAGCAAGTATTTCTGAAAAGCTTAACCTGACTTACATCTTCGATGCTGGGAGCAGGCACACGAACTGCCAGGCACCTACTGCGGATTGGGGGTATCACCTTGGACGTGGAATTACAGCACAAGATCAGCCTGCAGGTGGACATGTACTTCTCCATGGTTCTGCGCAAGGCATGCTGAGCATCCTTTGTGAGTTTATCCACTTCTGTCAATAATACCACTGAGTCAAAAAGAAAGAAACCAGCTTCACATTAAGGCTTGAGAGACAAGGCCTTAATCCTAAATAGATGACTGATAGTCCACTTGTACCTTTGAAAGGGACAAATTAGATTTAGAAGAGTACTTTTTAATTTTTTATAATAAAAAAGACTAAGAAACATTGGTCACAGTGAAGTTAAATTAGGAATGTCACTACAGGGTCACAGTGAAGTTAAATTAGGAATGTCACTACAGCCGTTACCACTGGTAACAAAGTTGCAAGACCCGAATGTGCTGCACTGCACTGTAAATTCTAAAAAATTCACTAAGACTTTGCAAATCTCCATTACAAGAGTCATAGCTATTGGGTGTAGCCAACAGGAGGATTTGGATGCATCCTAGGACCGGTCAGTCTTAAGTGGCTCAGGAACAATGCATAGGCAGCGGATAAATCTAACTTGCAAAAACAAGCTGCTTCCAAAGGATAGCAGCGGCAACAGGTTCCACTTAAACGAGCTCACAGTCACAGCCGCCTCAGCATTTAAGTCATACTACAGCCACATTGAAGCTGATAGGAACAAACAGTGACAACGAAGCGGCATCGTGCTCAAATGGGAGAGAAAGGAGGGATCCACAACACTTGCCCCAGCTGTTAGGATGTGACGCCCCAAAGTACCCACAGGACACACTGGGAATCACAGCCAATAGCAAAGCAGAAGTTGTAAGTGGGAGGAGCAGGTTGCACAGGGCCCAACCTGCGGATGGGAACACAGGACCCGACACAGTAAAGCCTGGGCAAGTGGTTGGTTCTGAAAATGCTACAATGACGCTCCACACAGAGCCCGGCAATGGAAGTGGCTGAACAGAGCAACAACGGGACAAGAACAAGGATGCAGAGTGGCAGGAAAAACAAAGAGGTAGAGACTGCAGCACAGGGTTATGTGCTTCACTGCTTTCTGAAAATAAAATATGGAGCCCACCTGAGACCCAATCCCTCTCTGGCCTCCTACTTTCAAACACTACAAGAAAGCCTTTTTTTTTTTTAATTTAAATTCACATTTATTTTTTTTTTTAAAAAATGGTCAACAGAAAAGAACCAATTGAATTCAAAGTTCCAAGAAAACCATTATTTTCATATAGCCATAAACTTAATGGAAAACTTTGGAAGTACAAGTACCTGAGTTCAGGCCCAGTACCCACATACAGAGCTGGGGAAGCAGGGACAGGGGTATCCCAGGAACTCACAGCCCTGTCAGCAGAGCCAAAATCAGTGAGCTCCAGACTCAGCGAGACCCCACCTCAAACATAAGGTGAAGAATGAGCTAGGAAGACAGGAAGTGTCAACTGCCGCCATGCACGTGCACTTGCACACATGTGCATTGTACATCATCACATCACGGCCCCACACACCACAAACATGTATACACAAAAGAAATGGGCTAAGAATAACTACAAATAATTCATATAATAAATACATAACAGAAGAAAATATAAAAACAAAAATGCTATTTTCTCCAAAATGACAAAGGTAAAAAATAATAACATGGAGATTAGATAAATGTTTTGGAGAAATACAAATGTATACTGTCCCCCAGAAGAAGAATTTGACATCAAATGCTGCCATTTTGTCATCAGAAATTCTTATGTGTAAGAATATCATGTATATAAAAAATACGGGCAGGCAAAAGTCACTGTCAAGAGTGGCTGTCTAGGAAATGCAATTGCAGCTAGTTTTATTTTCTTTGTTCACAACTGACAACAGGAAACTTTGGTCATAGAGTGCTATTTTGAAATGGCATTGCTTTTTATTTTAAATGAGGTAGGCTCCCATTACCTTGCTCTGAAATGTCAAACAGGCACCACAGACAGAAGACTGAATACCATAAGACTAAACACCATAAGCAGAAACCAGGGCTCACATTCATTTTTTTTTCTTTTGAGACAGATCTCTCTATGCAGCCCTGGCTATCCTGCAGCTAGGTCACTCTGTAAACAAGGCTGGCCTTGAACTCCTTTGCCTCCCTATGCTGTAATTAAGGACATACACATGGATGCCTAGCATGTATTCATTTCTAGCTCCAGTAAGAAAAGAGCCCTGTCACTCTACAGCCTCACAGAAAGCCTCCTCACCACCTACCTTTGAAGTCTCTTTGTGAGCTGGTTTCAAGCTGTTGTGACTGTGCCACTGTCTTCAGCATCTCCTGAATAACCACCCGGTCACTGTTCCCTGCATCACTACACAACAGCAGAATGTTGGTTATATGGATGCAAATACTCACCAAGTAAAATACACCCTCATTCTTAATCTGTTATTACATGAGAAATGCCAGAAGTTTGCCTTCTTTTGCTTTGTTTTGGAAGGCATGTTGACATCAGCCTCCTGAGTTTACCATCATGCTTGGCTACAATTGAAGGCCTTGTGGTGACATCTTTTTTGCTGTTGTTGAAACTAGTAATATCTAATTATACTCATAAACCTTTAAAATTGAGATGTTTTAGGCTCATTAACAAGTTTAAAATGTATTACTACTAAAAATATACTATGTGTTCTCACAGTAGTTTATTATTACTTAAACAACAAAACTAACAGTTTAACAAATATCTTGATACACTACTCAGTACAAAAAGTGAAGACCTAATTACATCCTACTTGTCAATTACTTTGTTACCCACACAGCCCTTATGGTTTCCTCCTCTTGCCACAGCTGGATCATAACAGCTGGACGCTGGCAACCATTTTCCCAGCCAAGAAGTTAGAATAATTCCCAAGTTGCCTATAGAGCAAACATGTTTAGTTTTATAATTTGATCTATTCGCAATCTTTCCCTTGATGAACCCTCTCAGGGTTACTCTGAGGTTCATATACAGCACACAAGGGTCCTGCCGCCAAATCCACATATGCAAGATCTTTCAACTCCTCCTTCCGCGCTCTCCACTACACCCCTTCCTTTACACAAGCACTCACCTCAGCAACATGGTCCATGGTGGCCCCTGCCCTAAGGGCCTCTGATCTGTACTCCTCCAAGAATGCCTAGGCCACACAAAACCCTGACCATTTTCCCAGCTCTGATCTGCAACGTTCGTCCCCGGTGTGCACCCGTCCCCAGCAGGACATCCCGGCAATGCTTGGTGGCCATCACACCACTCTAACTGGGACACTGAAACACAAACTAGTGCAGCCTGCAGCCATGCTCATTCCAAACAGGATCAACTTTTTAGACAGCTTTGCGCATGCTCATCAGCACCGAATAAATCAAGATCACTAACAGAATTCATGCAAGAATTATGGGAAAAGAGTAAGCTCTGTTGATGGCGTAGACCTGAATGCACTAAGAGCACAGTAGGCCAAGCACCAGGCTGTGTCAAGCAAGCTGCTTTACTTTAATCTGCTTATATCCTGTGCTTCTACATGGACAATATTATTAAAAAATAAAACTATAATCTGGAGGACAGAGACTGCAAAACTCCTTTTCTGCTAACATTGTTAATTTCTAGCTACTTTTATAAAAAATATTTAGTAGGAATTTACCTGGGATTAACTTCAAGGTGGTAGTTACTGGCAATGGTGCTGATTTCAATTTTTTTTTTAGATGGAGTCTGTGAATGAAACAAGAATCTCCTCAACATTTACTGATCTTCCCTTTTTTATGTATCACCAAATCACCACTGTCAACTATCTGCAGTCTTCCATATTAACAGAGAAATAAAGGAAAAATACATTAATAGGATCAGTGTTTCATGGAAAAAAATATAAAAAGAGGGAATTTCACACATACCTATTTTGCTTTTCCTACTATGTCTTTGCAATCCTTTTCGGAAAACTGCTGGAGGCCATGACTGTATATCAACTCATAACATGCACAGTCTACAGCTAATTACCCATATGGATTTTCACTCTGTTGACACTCTGTATATCTGTGTCCCCTGACTACAGCCCCATCAGCTGAGCAAGAATCTAACATGTCTGGCTATTCAGTTTCACTGACTGGATTCTGATCTTGCTGTTTTCTAATACAGAACACTCACACTGCTGGGCCACTCCAAAGCTCCAGTTACTCGTCACTGGCCACTCACATTGCACTGTGATTACTTGTTGCTTTTGACCAAGTTATCTTCCTGCTGTTTAATAGAATACTTTATGCCAATCACTCTCTGCTAATTCAGCTTATCCCCTGTCTTACAGACGTAAAGCCACATGCACTAAACAGCCACATCTTTTCTGTAGTTTCCATGTTCTCCATGGCTTCCCTGCCCATGGGGAGCTCACAGAGTCTAAGACATGTCATTTTAAGACAGTATTTCATCATAAGTCTTTATATCATAGCTGTATGACACAGCATTCATCTTTACTTTCCTCCAGTAGATGACCAGCTATGCTGCCTCATTCTTTCCACTAATTTGAAATACACCCTGCATGTTTGTGGGCTGTTTGGTTTCACAGGTCAAATTATTACCTTACTGTTTTACAGTCAAACTCTGATTTGCCATCTTGTAAAAGAAGTCCCATGTCAGTTTGAATGTGCCATGTCCCTACAGACTTAAGTGCTCAGATGGTGCTGTGTTTGGGATGTTCTGGAAATGTTAGGGAGTAGGGCCTGCCTACAAGAGGTAGACTGTGGTACTGGAGTGGATCGTTGGGCATATATGTGCCTGGTTCCTTCCTGCCTCTAGCTCTGCTACCCCTCCACTGACAGAGGAAGTTCCTCCTTCATACACTTACACCCCACCCCTATAACTTTTCTGCTGCACGATAGACTTAAAGACACAGTCCACTAACCACAGACTAAACCTTCTGAAATTATTTCAAACTCAGGACTCAAGTTGGTGAAGTGTATTTTATCAGAAAACTTGCTATTTCTATTTCTCAAAATCAATATATCTCAATAGTCTGTCTGTCTGTCTCTCTCCCTCCCTCCTCTCTCTCCCTTCAAATAAATCCACCCTCCCTTAAGCTAGTTTGTGGTACACAATCTGATTCCACAGATGAGATAAGGGAACAAATACACTTTAAGTATCTTATTTACAACTTTAACTCATTTCAGAAATGTATTCTCCATAGGGAATTTAGGATGGCATCATACAGTTTTTAAACATTGGGAATTTAACTGAAATTTATATTGTAATATGAGGGAAAATAACTTTTAAATAATAAGTCCCCCAAATGAGAAGATACTTCGTGTTTCTATTTGCTCATCTCTTTTGTCTTGTAAGACAAGGTTTCTCTGAGATAACTCAACATTACCCTCTTGAAGATTCTATTAAGAGCATTCCATTCACACTAAGCACTTTTCCTTTTTCAATACACAATACCATAAGACACTCTATTAGAGGCCGGGAGGACTTTAAAAAGGTGTGGCATATTCTCTTAGTAACTTCAAAACAAATACAACTTACCAAAGTAAAAGATAAACAAGTATAATCAAGGCAAGTTACAAACTACTATTTGTAATGAACTCCCAATTTTGCTGAGCTGAGGAGCACTTAAGAGAAGGGCATGTCAGGGACGGCAGGTGTGTGTGTGTGTGTGCGTGTGTGTGTGTGTGTGTGTGTCTGAGTAGAATGCACCTGCTATGCATGCATGATGACTTGAGTTCAAATCCCCAGACGCTACATAAAAGCTATAAGCGCCAGTGAAAATCCCAGGGTACCTTCACAGGGAGGTGGGAGGCAGAGACAGGAGATTCTGGGTCAGCCACCCTGCTGCAGGAGATGGCAAAGAAACTGTCTTAAACAAAATGGAAAAGAGAGAATTCACAGCCGTTATCCTACTCGTCACATACACACATGGTACGCAAGTGTTCATGAGCTCTCGAGTGTGCACACACCCACACACTCACGCATACACACACACACACACACATTCTTAAGTCACACACTAGGCAGCCTTGGTGGGGGTGTGGTATGCACATGACCAGGACTGAAAATCCCTGCCAGAAACATCTGCCAAGCCTCGACATGAGATGCTTACTGTGATACTTTGATGCTCAATTCTCAATTTTTCCACCCCAACACCATACAGTTCTCGTAGAATACACATAATTCTCGTCTTTTTTCCAGCACCTGACGGTCCATAGACTAAGAGGTGAGGAAAGTCTCCACACTGCACCTAAGAAAAAAAAGAACACATTTTACCCTAGTCAAACTGAGGTGACACAGGGTTAAACAAATTACTTTTAAAGTACCAAAGCATTTTGTTTACCATCCAACTCCAATAGAAAATTTGCCAAACTCTGGAATGTTTACTATTTTCTGGGCATTAATTTAACCCAACTTACATGCACAACACAGAGCATGCAAGGCCCAACACTATATGCTTAAACATAGGAACTCCCTATCAATCTCTGTAACTGCAATAGATGCTCCTCCTACCCAGGTCCCCCAAAATGGTCCTCTTCCTAAGAAGCAGGTGCACCAATTTCCTTGCTTGGGAAGCACAAGAGAACTTCACCTAAGGCCAGGAATGCAAAGCTATGGAAATGGCAGCAGTAAGAGAGTGCTATCAAACTAAAGAGCAATATAGGCACGGGGGCTTGATCTGTTAAGAAGACAGTGTTTAAAAGCAGACTAACTAACAGGTAGGAATAGTATTTTAAAGCCTGCTCTAAAAATATAGCCCCAACTCTGTACGAGTAGCCACAGAAATCCAGTAAAAGATGCATCCATCCTGCCGCTAGGAAAATTAACGTTACTGTAAGGAAAACTGGTATGCATATAAACGAAGTATAATGCTCTACTTTAAATTATTTGCATGGATTAAAAGCAAAAACATATCCTCCACTTCACTCTCGATTCTTCCACAAAAAAAAAAAAACTCATATATTGAGAGGATAGAGGCATTTGTTCAAATTTCTCCTCTTTGGAAAGCACTTCGCTATGATCATGAAGAGTTTAGTTACTAGCAACAGAGTCCAGAGCACAGTCACCTCCATCACTGCCCGCGGCTGTAACACACTCGCCCCGCCCCTGCGCCGACTCCTACAGCCCGGGCCAGCTCAGTGGGCGCCATTATAACGCCCTCTCTCAGATCGCCACGCCAGGCTTACGGGGACCCCGCAACACACACTCTGCACTCTGGGGACTCCCTCACCAGCACTGGGGGGCCCCCGTCTCACTCCCTTCCCCTCTGCTTTGCGGGAAGCTGCTGAGCGTGGCGGCCGCCTCCCTCCCGCTCTGCTCACCAGGTTGCGCAGCTGTGCCGCCTGCTCCTTGTGATAGTCCAGCCGGGTGAGGGAGCTCGGCCGGTATTTATCCACCCAGAGGCTCATGGCCGCTTCCGAGTCCCAACGGTGAGAACGCCTTAGCCAGCGACCAGTTTTCCCGCGGGCGCCAACCCGTAAAACGTCACGTCCGGCAGCGCTCGACTTCCGGACAGGGACTTTACGGATTCCTAATGGGACCTGAAATGGTCCCCCCTCCCCCCCCTCCGCCCGCGTAGCGCGTAGTTCCTGCTACTATGATACCAGCAGTCGCTGAGTTCTTGCTGCAGTCCTGTCTCTTTATCCTCACGCTTTAGAAAATATCAGACGGAGTTAAAGACGCAGGGCGTCCAATCTGAGTGCTTAGAAGAGGGAAGTTTCCTCTATTTCTTTCCTCCATTTATAACTTCATCCAAATTTGTGCTACAGAAATTCATCTGTATTTGCAGAGCTGAGGTTTTTGTTTGTTTGTTTGTTTGTTTGATTGGTTTTTGTTTGTTTGTTTGTTTGTTTGTTTGTTTTGGTTTTTCGAGACAGAGTGTCTCTATGTATCCTTGGCTGTCCTGGACTCGCTTTGTAGACCAGGCTGGCCTCGAACTCACAGTGATCCGCCTGCCTCTGCCTCCCGAGTGCTGGGATTAAAGGCATGCGCCACCGCGCCCGGCTGTAGAGCTGTTTTTTTTAATAAATGAATCAATGAATGAATATGTACATAAGTAAACAAATAAATGTCAATGATTATTTGTGTCAGTTCTTGGTGCCCTCAGAGGTCAGAAGATACCAGATTCCCATGCAATGAGGGTTACAGACAGGTGTGAGCTGCCATGTCAGTGCTGGGAACTGAACCCAGGAGCTGCGAAAACTTTTAACCACTGAGCCACTACCTCTAGACCTGTGTTCTTCTCACTGTAAATCAATTGCAGGCACTCAGTAGAATTTATAGAAAAAAAAATAGTGGAGGGAAGGACAGTTTTAAACTTCGTTTTATTTTACTTTTTATCTCCACTACACAAAGTTCGTAATGGATTGAAAACAAAATAAATAAAAGGAAGCAAGAAAGACTACAGAAGAGCAGTAGGGGAGAAGACACAGGATTAGCATGCTGTTTTCTATAGAGAACATCTGAAAGCCTTTTGCTCAAAAGGAAACGTGTGAAACACTTGAGAAAATATTCTGCATCTCAAGGCCACACCATCACAATGCCCCTCAGCTGCACCTCTCAAAATGTGCTTTTCTAGTTGTAATGCTGGTTGCGTTTGCTTTAAGATATAAATGTTCGAGCATGGTCCATGGAAGATAGAAGAGGACACTGGATGCCCTAGAATAGGGATTACAGTTGGTTAAGAATTGCTAGGGAGTGGATGCAAGCTGTCTTTAATAACTGCAAAGGCTCTTAACCACTGAGCCATCTTTCCTGCCCCCCTGATTTCTTATTCAACGTGGGCTTTTGTTTTGCGTCCTTACTCAGACTCCTGTCTTAAGATTAGAAATCCTCTCATAAGTGGAATTGATTTCCAGATACATTTAGTAGCCTTCTATCAATGTGCTAAACAAGAATTGATTGTCTTCACCTGTGAACCATCATGTTCAGCGAGCTATTGGGTAGATAAAATATCACTGAGAGAAATCAATAACACCAGAACTATAAGATCTAGTTCCTGAGTTCAAGAAACTTCTGAAACAAATCTGGGGACATCTGCATTTACAATGGTGAGAAACTAATGTACTTTCTAAGCAGCTCCTTCCCACAGCCCTGTCCTGTATTCAGGGACACGTTTCTAGCTGCCCAAGAAAACCTTCCTCATACTCTATTGTTGGACTGCAATGAGGAAACAACTTCTGAAGTGAGAAAGCAAAGGAAATTAGAAACAAAGGCATTGAAGGGCCACGTTTATAGACACTGGGGTTGTGATCATGGAAAGACTTTTGGAAATGAGGAGAGTGAGATAGATGCCACAATGAGCTATGCTTTGTCAGTGGTGGCCAGTAGCATGACAGACAGCTTCAGTAAGAACAGATAGGTCGTGGTCTATCCTAGCGTCTGTGCTTTAGTGCTGTGTTCTAAAAGGTTGAAAGAATGTGGAGAGAACGAAGGCGGGGGAGCTCATCTAGGTTTACTCGATTTCGTAAGTCCAAAACACAGTGCCCCATTCATTTTAATTTCAGATAATATTTTAGTGCGTCCCAGGCAAAATATTTTTCAGTTGAAATTTGTTTTATATGAAATTAAATTTTAATTGGGTGTCCTGTGGTTTTATCTTACAATCATCCTCAGAATCCTCTAATTTATGAGACCTGGTAATAAGAGATATGCAAGGAACATGGGCAATATTTTGAGGGTGCTTTTGTATTTGTTTTAGGAAATAAAAATGAGAAGTCATGATGATTCAACAGTTCCCAATGCCTCCATTCATTTAACACTATTTAATGAGGGCTGGAGAGATAGATGGCTCAGCAGGTGGTTGTACCAAAAAAAAAAAAAAATAGAGTTCTAAGAATAAGAAAAAAAATGAGAGCTTAGATATCCAACAGGCAGCTGTTAACATCTGTCCAAACAGGCACACAGTAAGGGGTGAGGGAGACACAGAATGATGAAGAATTAGGTGGGTTTCATAACAAAGGGCTGTTTGTGGTACGCTGGGATGGTTGTGTTAAAATATGTGATTTGTTTAAGAACAAATACACAACTCTAGGATGGATACGGGTGGATGATGGATTTGGAAGAAGACAGATTTACTTCCCTACAGTAGTAAGTGTTGTGTATTAATGGCCTACTAAGGTTTTTCTTATGTTCTTATTCTTGGATTCTAGTTCTCATATATTAAAACAAGCATCATCTGAAACTGGAAAGATGGCTCTGTGGTCCAGAGCACTGGCTGCCAGGGTGAGTTGATACCCCTGGGGGCCTCCCCTTCTCTGAGAAGAAAGGAAAGGGGGAGGAGAAGGGAGTGTGAGCGTGGAACTGGGAGGAGAGGAGGGAGAGGGCTGGGATCCAGCTGTAAATTGGTTAAATAAATAAATACATAAATACATAAAAGAATGGAGGGTAAGAGGCCAGCTCCTCTTTCAAAGGACCTGGGTTCATTCTCAGAACCCACATGGCAGCTTATGACCAGTTCCAGTTCCAGGGTATCTGATACCCTCTTCAGGCCTCTGTGGGCACTGCACACATGTGATGTGCAGCCACACCTGCAGACTGAACATCTGTACATGGACCATTAAGGGATTTTTTTTTAAGTAACTAAATACAATGAACACCAACTTACATTTTCTGATGATAAACCTGATATCTGTGCCTTACCACTACTAAATCATTTAACATCTTTGCAAAGATCACAAAGTTTATACAGATATCAGGTGTGGCACAAGCTATCTCTCTGTTCTCCAAGCCTACTTCCTTTTGTTCTGACATCTAAAACTATGTTAGTTTTCTACCAGGTTCCATTTTTAGACATGACTCTATCACTAAGTCTAGCCAACCAGACATGAAGCAAACCCCTGTCAATCCATTCTTAAATTATCTGTATTATCAGTAGGCCTGGCTATCAATCAATTAAGACACTGACACTGGTTATATTTTAAAATATTTAAATATTTAAAATAGCCTTTAACCTGAAGCAGGGCAGACATAAAGCCTCTAAACTACTTCCCATAAGGGGGCTGGCATGGGATCCCTGCCTCAATCCCATGCCATCTGCTTCCAATAATTTCTATCAAGCTACCTCCCATCCGTAATCCCAAATACTTGTTCATGTTCTTCATCTGGGCCAGATTCTCTATCCACGCCAGCCATGTGCTTCTCCTCCATCTCACCCATGGCTTCCTTTTTCCTCTCTCTGTGTCTCTCTCCTCGGCTTCCTTCTCTTTTTTTCCCAGGATTCCTCTCTCTCCCTCTGGAACCTTAGCCACACCTCTATCTCCTCTTCTCTGCCCAGGTGGGATGGCCTTTTATTAATCAAAAGGTGGATCACAGAGACAGCAAGAAGTAAGTAGCATCAAAATACATTAGACCATCCCCCAACAAATCCAGGCTCATACGAACTTGCCATAGGCCTTACTCTGTAAGTTTTCTTTCTCCATTAGATGAAGAAGAGAGGGGGAATTAAATCTTTACTTCTGTTCATCATAGGAACATTAACTACAGCCCTATAAACTACATCAGGAAAGACAGCTTGGCAGAGGAAAACAGAGGGGGAGGGAGAGAGAGAGAGAGAGAGAGAGAGAGAGAGAGAGAGAGAGAGAGAGAAATTTATGTGTCACAGGACGTTTCCCAAAGAAATAAAATCCTAAAGAAAAAATTAAGGTTAGATATTTTAATGCTCGTTTTTATAGTTTGATAATAGAGGATGAAGTGAGAATCATTGCCTGAAGGAAGATCGCCAGAGCTGGTATTCAAACTCTCAGAAGCCAGGATACTCCCTTCCTTTGGGCGTGGGAGGGGCATCTCCCCAATGAGGGTTTGTAATATGCTTCACATGAAGGTCAGCTTATGTGTTCAGGTTGCTATGTTGGAGGGAGAGGGAGTGTCATGTAGTGAGCCCCATCAGAGACAAGCACTGTGACCATGAAAGCCTTCTGTTGAGAAGATGGAAGGAGCCCATGACTGACTCACATCTGTATAGAAAAGCCATTTGTGTGAGTCAGAGTCCCTCAGCTTGACTATAAAAGAGAAAAAGGCCTGTGCTTTCCGACCATGATATATACCTTGGGGTCAATTTTCTATCAGATCGCCTATCCTACTTAAAGATGGCTAGGATTTGAGAGACAGAAGTAATGACATCAGTACCAGGCCAGCATTGCTTTTAGCTGGCTATTGTTTTCAATGCTCCTTTAATAAACTGTTTATTTCAGTTTTGAGCTTGTGTTCAGTTTTGGTTTGAGACATGCTTTAGTATTAGCTGATGCTGGCCTTGAGCTAACCATCTCTGAGTACTTGGATAATAATGTGATAATAAGCCCTGCTCAAAATAGAAACACAAGTTACCAGTAGGTAATCTTTCTTTATCTTATACATCTATTTAAAAGACATGGGAGCAGACTAATAATATACCATCAAAATGATTTCCTAGTTTGAGAATATTTTTGTTATGATAACTAACAAAATTTGAGATGCTAATTGATGTTAATAAAATGTTTAAGACTAGAAGTATCTTCAAACTGGTAATTTAACATAACTTCACTTTCAAAATAAATTGTTGATGATGAATATTCAAAACCTTAATAGTAAAAGATATGGCAATTCAAATTTTCTTCTGTGGGTAAATGATTTCTAGTCATTCTAAAATAGGAATATAGAGGGATAAGGAGCTTAGTTGAATATCTTGAAAGAAAATGATCAGAAACATAAAAGAAGTGACACATGGAACAGAAGAGAAATCAATACATCCTATTAGGTTCCTTTTCTAACTCTTATATATCACATTATGTATAATAAAATTGATTATGCTCCATAGTATGATAGCTATTAGCTTTAATATTGCTCATTATTAAAATATATCAAGTTGAGTATATTCCTGGATCTGTTATTTCCAGAACTTTCTTTCCACTTGAGGATTGATGTCCAGACAGAAGGTAAATGACTAAATGGCCTGATGCTCTCTGTTTTATCTTTGAGTATCATTCTGAACATCTGTTATTAATTTTAAAATGGATTAATCTTCAAATGTAGAAATACAGATAAATGCATTTTCTTATACAACTCACACACACACACACACACACACACACACACACACACACACACATACCTAAAAATCAGAAAAACTCTGTTACCATATTAAGCTATAGTTATAGCCTTTCAGTTGCTCATCTGCTGCTATAATCCTATGGTACTTAAAAGGAAGAAAATTTTTGTATTGATGACAATCAAATGATCTCAACCTTCACTGGCTGCTGTAGCAGGGGACCTGGATTTGGTTCCAGCACCCACATGTTGGCAATCTTAGTTAGGGTTTTATTGCTGTGAAGAGACACCATGAAACATTTAACTGGAGATGGCGTAGGATCCAACTTTTCCAAGCCTACTTTATTTGGGGTTCTTTAATGTCTATACCTCCCTTCCAACCCACCTACCCTAGATAGGAGAGAAAGACGGTTTATGGGAACATGAGAAGTAGACCTTGCTTGATTCAGTTCCTGGGAATGATTCCCCTGGTATAGTTGGCAGGATTTCAGCAGACCAGCAAGCAATTCCACCAAAGCTGCTGCCAGAATCTGGAACTGCAGCCAGAACCCAGAGCTCCAAAATGCTGGAGCAGTCTCTATGAACTTCTTGAAGTGGAGCGATGAACCGCCAAATACCAAGACCCAAAAAAGCCCCTGTGTCCTGTTCTGGAGACCCATCCTGGAATATAAATCTTTGGACAGCGAAGGCATGACATTCATGAAAACATTAGGATAATGACATAGTATACCAAACTCCAATGATCAAATATCCATCCCACAATGTTTAGTCGATATGTGCTTGTAATGAAGAAATTACATAACCATCAAGCATGCACTAAGACTCTACTGCTCAAGAACATCCAAGCATATCCAAGACATCTGAACATGAAAACAAACAAACAGTTGCACCCAGTATATGGAATAATTTATGTCCCAGAAGGCAGACCCCCCCAACCAAGAAAATAGCATGAAAATGCAAAGAAGAGAAATGGCTCTTCCTATTAAAACTCATTTTATACAAAGTCCATGTCTTATTCTTTTTGTTTGCTTCTGGAAAATTATTTGTATTAATACACAGCAGGTATTTCATTAACATATAGATGATAATTAGTAGCTCCCCAATTTCGTATGAAAAAAATAGCAGACTGAAAAAAAATCTATTTATTTTCATGCAGGGCAAAATAAATATTGCCTGGTACTTTGTGACAACTATAAGAGGAAAACATAACTAGAAAGCAGAATTTCTTGGTACTAAAAAAAATGGTCCCTAAAGCTCAAACAATTCCCTACAATCTGATTGGCAAGAATTTATAAAAGAGCTTCTTAGAATATTAATATAGCCAAAGACAGACAGCAGCTGGCTTTGGGTTAGGCATTTTTAGTGACTTAAAGTAAGTCATCTGTTTTCCTTGAGTCCAAAATCTATACTGTCAATATAAGTGTAGTGGCTTGAATAAGTAACAATAAAAATAAATAAATGACAGTAATGGACTAAACCTCTGAGACTGTGAGCCAGCCCCAAGTAAATGTTTTCCTTTCTAAGAGTTGCCATGGTCATGGTGTCTCTTCAGAGTGGGGCTTTGGGAGGTTAGACAGGAGATAGAGATCCCTATGCCAAAAGTAGTCAGTGTTGCTAAAATGAAAAAGGAAAACAAAAGAAACTGCAGTGTGAGGACAGGAAGTGAGGCATATGCGCCTTCCTGCAGCATGAGAACAGAGAACACACTCCTTGTTGGAGTTGGTGTTTTCCAGAAAGCAGCCTCTAACACAGTGTCACCAGATGTTAACTCTCTAACATCAGGACCCCTAATCAGAGGTAGACTTAAAAGAAGGCAAGTTAGGCTGGGCCAAGGGAGAGTCAAGATTCACTGTCACTTGGCAGTCTTAATTCACTTGTCAGAGTAGGAATGAATCTGAAAAAATGGACAAAACCAGGACAAACTGCAACATGAGAGCAGGAAGTGATGCTCATGTGCATTGTGTTGAAATTTAACCCAGTCAGTGATGCCATGAGGGTTCTATGCCTTCTGAATGGATTAGTGCTTTTACAGTCATACTCTAGAGAACCTTAGTTGTGCCCTTGCCTTGCGATGATACACAGACTGCATTATCTACTAAGAGGAATGAACCTTCACTAAAGAGCAAATCTCTTGACTCCGTGAGCTTGCATTTCTTAGCCTCCAGAGTAGTTAGGAACAAATTGTTGTTGTTTATACATTGCCCAGTCAGTCTAAACTATTTTGTTATGCCTTCCTGAAAAATACTAAGAGGTACTCTAAGTGGGACCCATGTAATGGAGTTATTTTCAAAGCTGTTTCATATTTGACTCAAATGACCAGATCATGATGCCCTGTCGTGATCGGTTGACATTAGATATAATTGCCCTTGGACAAGTATAAACTTAAATGAGATCCATCTCTACAGCTGAGCTAGACACTCCCATGTCTATACTCCCAGGAGCTATAGCATCAAGGCTTTTTTTTTTTCTTGTGGGGAGCCATGCTAAATTCAGATATGTTAGAAATCCTGTGCTTACATTAAATGCTATGACCTTCAAGTTGTTGACCTTTACTGAAGGAGGTCTTTTGTTTTAGGCTATCTTTGGATTGTTTACCTTTGAAAGAAATAGTGAAGTTCTTACAGGAAACTACCCAGAGGATTAAGGAAGTTCTTACAGGGAACTACCCAGAGGACTAAGGAAGTTCTTACACAGAGCTACTCAGAGGATTGTATTCTTCCCTGGGAGCTAGGAGACGTGAGATTACAATAGAGCTTCTGGTGACCTTGCTATATAAAGTCTACTCATCTGCATTAAAGTGAGTCTGGATCAGAAATCTCCAGACTTGACTCAATTTTTCTTGTGTCTCTGTCCCCCACTTTCAATTCCCACTCCCTCTTCCAGGGAGCCCTGTTTGATTTGTCCCACAGGCTGGTACACTTTCAGGAAGATTTGAGTACCCCATAGCTCCACACCAAGACAAGCATAAATCTGCAGGATGAGTTGAGAAAGAAGCTTAATGCTCTAAATTGTATAATGATGTCTTACGCTGTGTTGGAAGGATCAGAAGCCAGAAAAATAGTGTTACATTAGGTAAGGATGCCAAAGGTTTGGCTTCCTACATCAGCTGTTCCAAGACACAATGGGAAGGCTTAACAGGGAATTGAGAAGAGGGAAATAGAAGGAAAAAGAAGAGACGGACAATAAGAAGTATAATTTTGATCTAGGCAAAGACATCACATAATACAGGCAAAGTGAGAGTATGAGAAAGGAGAGATGCTTGAATGTAAGAATGTAAGATGTGGTGGGACCGATCTGTTCTATTTCATGCTTCAGGAATTTGGATCTCAGGTGAATCACCACAGGATTGCCTTAGTTCTGGGACTTCTAAGGGTATTAAACAATGCCATTGTTTTAGTCACCTTTCCATCACTGTAACAAGTACCTGGATTAAACAACATACAAAGAAATGGGGTTTGTTTTGGCACCTAGCTTTGGAGGACATAGCTCAGGGTTGGTTGGCCTCATCTCTTCTGAATGAAAGTCTTGGAAGAAGGAGAATATAGTTAAAGAAACCTCTTACCTCATGGGGCAGACAGGAAGCAAAAAGAAGGGGATGAGGTCCAAATATCTCTTTCAAGAGTACTGACTTCCTCCTACTAGGTCCCATGCCTTATGTTTGGCTTCCTTGTGTTGTGGGCTGCCAACACAAGGTGTCACTAAGATGTTGGTGTGAACATCTACAATCCCAGCATTTGGGAGGCTGAGGCAGATAGGAGGTTCACAAATATGAGTGCAGCTGGGCTACATAGTGACTGAGCCATGCCTTTAAAAAAAAAAAGAAAGAAAGAAAGAAAGAAACAACACAAAAATTATGTAAATTGGCCCTTCAGTGTGTGGGAATGGGATGAGAGGTCTTTGAGAAGACATAAAAGGATCGCATCCAGTATGGTCTGTCACCAAGCCCACATTCTATTCCAGCTGTTTTCCTTTCCTTGCTCAGTTCTACTAAATAAGAACTATTTACAGAGACTTTTTAGCACCATGTCACTGTCATGCAGCTGTCAATAGTTACACAAATGAAGTATATTTCCTGCTGTTCTGTAACAAAATCACTGGAGTTATTTTAGTTCAGGAAAGTGAGGTAAGACGGCAATGCATGTCCCCTGGAGGAGGAGACCTGGTGGCACTCAGAGGAAGGACAGCAGGTTACCAAGAAGAGACTTGATACCCTATGAACATATACAGGGGGAGGTAATCCCCCTCAGGAACAGTTATAGGGGAGGGGAATAAGGGGGAAATGGGAGGGAGGGAAGAATGGGAGGATACAAGGGATGGGATAACCATTGAGATGTAACAAGAATAAATTAATAAAGTAACTAAAAAAATTTAGATTCAGAAAAAAAAAAAAAGACGGCAATGCAAATGAATGGTGGAAACCAGGAATAAATCAGGGCCAGTCAGATGCCTGCTGCAGCTAAACAAGGATTTTAACAGTTGGGAAATTTCCTTGGGCACTTCTCTCCACATATTTCCCATGGCTGCTTCTCACTTCTGTCAGGTGGAATATTGCTAAGATACTAAGTGAGGAAAACATGTTAAAAATAAAGTTGGTAGTTCTTTTATAAACCATGTGCATGTCCACTGAACTATAAAGTGGATAAGCACAGAAATTGCTACCTTTCTCAACACCTACCTTCTAGCCACACTTTCCCCTCAGTAGGTGATGAGTGACTGGCCATATGTCCTGCATGAAGATTAGCATCTTCTGTTCTCCATGTGGACCACACCAGCTCCATCCTGCACTACTGTCTGTCTTCCTATCAGATGATCAGCACTAGACAGACCGTCCAGTGTGAGTGCTGATGTAGTAACTACCACAAAGCAGGGCCCAAGCTAGTTCTTACTAGTGTACAACTACCTTCCCCAACAGCTAATGAGAAGTTCCGATCTTAGCAGCAACATGAATGTTAACTTTCTATATAGCTCAGTCATAGACAACACAGTCCTAGTTTGCTCACTGTTGCTGTGATTAAAATGACCAAAAGCAACTTGTTGAGGAGAGACTCCATTTCATTTTACAGCTGCAGTCCACCACTACGGAGACTCAGGACAAGAGCTGAAGCAGAGGCCATAGAGGAACCCTGCCTACTGGCTTGCTCCCCTGTGGCTTGTTCAGCCTGCTTTCTTACACACTCCAGAGCCACCTACCATAGGCTGTTCCTTCCCACATGAACCAATAACCAAGATTAATGATTAATTGATTGACAGACACCCCCACAGGCCAATCTGGTGGTAGCATTTTCTCAACTGAGGCTCCTTCATCCCAAAAGAAATACTTAGAATAAACAACACAATGTAATGTCCAGATTGATCCAGAGAGTAGAGTAAAGAAATCAATATTTGAATGAACAAAGGTAAGCTGTACACAGTCCACAAGAACATTTTGCCAACATATCTGACTCACCCCAGTGAGTCTGTAAAAGTATCAGACAGAAGAACAGAGCCATCTGTGTGTTATTTGTTAGGCTCAGATCAGGGGTACCAAAATGTGATGAAATCAACAAGACTAGGGATGAGATGAACAGTAGAGTATGAGCTGAGTTCTTCTTTGATACATCAATGAGACAATGATGTCATTAATGAGTCTGATGACTTGAAGGTATTTCATTTCCTTCATTGTTGTGGAATATCAGGTATATTCCAAGCTAAATATTGATCATTTCAATTAAAAAATCTTTACTATCATTCACTGTTTGACTTTCTAGGTCCATGCAAATGTATTATTAAAATGCCAACTACATTTTTCCAGGAAAAAAGGATATACTGCTCTTGTTTGACTTCCTCTCTGTGTTAAAACACTGACAAGAACCAACTTGAGAAGAGGAAAGGGTGCATTTCATCCATTTGCCTACAAATTTCAAGATTTCCTTGTTTTTAATACCTCTGTAGTATTCTATAGTGTAAAGGTACCACAGTTTCTTTATCCATTCTTTAACTGAGAGACATCTAAGTTGTTTCCAGATTCTGATTATTATGAATAAGGTTGCTGTGAACATAGTTGAACAACTGCACTTGTTGTGTGGTGGAGCATCTTTTGGGTATAATCTAAGGAGTGGAATAGCTGGGTTTTGAGGAAGCCCTATTCCCAGTTTTCTGGGGGAAAAATGCCAGATTCATTTCCAAAGTGGTTGTACAAGTTTGCACTCCTACCAGCAATGGAGGAGTGTTCCCTTTTCTCCACATCCTCACCAGAATGTGCTGTCACTTGAGTTTTTAATCTTAGCCATTCTGATGGGTGTAAGATGGAATCTCAGAGTTATTTTGATTTGTATTTCTCTGATGACTAAGGAGGTTGAGCATTTCTTTAAGTGTTTCTCAACCAATCAATATTCCTCTGTTGAGAATTCTGTTTAATTCTCAGCCCCATTTCTTAATTGGGTTATTTAATTTGGTAGTGTTTAATTTCTTGAGCACTTTATATATTTTGGATATTAGCCCTTTGTCAGATATAGAGTTGGTGAAGATCTTTTCCCAGTCTGTAGGCTGTCGCTTTGTTCTGTTGATAGTGTCTGCCTTACAGAAGCGTCTCAGCCTCATGAGATCCCATTTATTAATTGTTTACCTTAGAACCTGGCCTGTTGGAGTTCTGTTCAGGGAGTTGTCTCCTGGGCCAATGAGTTCAAGGTTCTTCCCCATTTCTTCTTCTAACAGATTTAGTGTCTCTGGTTTTATGTTGAGGTCTTAATACACTTGGACTTGAATTTTGTGCATGGTGATAAATATGGATCTACTTGCATTTTTCTACACATAGACATCCAGTTATACAGCACCATTTGTTGAAGATGATATCCTTTTTCCATTGTATAGATTTGGCTTCTTTGTCAAAACTCAAGTGTCCATATGTGTGTGGATTATTTCTGGGTCTTCAGTTCGATTCCATTGGTCAACCAGCCTATTGCTATGCCAGTACCATGCTGGGTTTTTCTCTCTTTTTTTATTTAAGTACTTTATTCAGATTACATCTCAATTGTTATCCCCTCACTTGTACTTTCCCATTCCCCCATCCCTCCCTCTTTTACCCTATTCCCCTCTCATAGTTGTGTGACAGAAGAGGACCTCCTCCTGCACCAAAGGACCACAGCCTATGAGGTCTCATCCTGGTAGCCTGATTATCCTTCCTCTGAGTGCCACCATGCCTCCCCACCAAGGAGAAGTGGTCAAATAGGGGGCACCAGAGTTCATGTCAGAGGCATGTGGAGAATGTGCTGACCATTAGCTAGATCTGAATAGGGGGTCTAGGTTTACTGCATGCATTGTCCTTGGTTGGTATAGTATTTTGAACAGACCCCCCCCCTCAGTCCAGATCTGACATCCTTGATGGTCTTCTTATAGATTTCTAGGACCCTCGGAATACTTCTATTTCCCTATTCTCCCATACTTCTTTCACCTGGAGTCCCAGCAGGAAGTCCTCGCATCTATCCAAATTTCCTGCTAAGTGAAGACTTTCAGGGGACATACCTGTTGGGCTAGTGTCCAATTATAAGTGAGTATATACTATGTGTATCTTTCTGGGTCTGTGTTAACTCACTTAGTATGATCATTTCTAGTTCTTTCCATTTGCCTACCAATTTCAGGATTTCCTTGTTTTTAATAGCTTAGTAGTATTCCACAATGTAAATATACCACAGTTTCTTTATCCATTTTCAACTGGGGGACATTTAGGTTGTTTCCAGATTCTGACTATTACAAATAAAGGGGCTATGAACATGGTTGAGAGCATATGTCCTTGTTGTGTGGTGGAGCATCTTTTGGGTATATTCCAAGGAGGATGGGTGCCATGCTGTTTTAATTACTGTTGCTTTATAGTACAACTTGAGATCAGAGATGGAGATTCTTCCAGAGGATCTTTTATTGTACAGGATTGTTTTAGCTATGCTGGGGTTTTGGTTGGTTGGTTGGTTGGTTGGTTGGTTGGTTGGTTGTTTTGGTGTTTTGTTTTGTTTTGTTTTGCTTTTACTTTTCCATATGAAGTTGAAAATTGATCTTTCAATTTCTTTACAAAATTCTGTAGGTATTTTGATAAGGATTGCATTGAATCTGTACATTGCTTTTGGTAAGATGGCCATTGTTGATTTTCTCAAAGAACCAGCTCTTGGTTTTGTTGATTCTTTAATTGTTCTCTTTGCTTCTAATTTATTTGTTTCTGCCCTAAGTTTGATTATTTCCAGCTGTCTACTCCTCTTGGGTGTTTCTGATTCTTTTTTTCTAGGGCTTCCTGATGTGTTGTTACGTTGCCTATATGAGATGTTTCCAATTTCTTTATGAAAGCACTTAGTGCTATGAATTTTCCTCTTAACCCTGAGTTCATTGTGTCCCATAAGTTTGGGTATGCTGTGCCTTCATTTTCATTGAATTTTATGAAGTCCTTAATTTCTTTCTTTATTTCTTCCCTGATCCAGTTGTCATTGAGTAGAGAATTGTTTAGTTCCCTTGAGTGTTTAGGCTTTTTGATATTTCTGTTGTTGTTGAAGTCCAGTTTTAATCCACGATGATCTGATAGGATACAAAATATTATTTCAATCTTCTTGTATCTGTTGAGGCTTGCTTTGTGACCTACTATATGATCAATTTTTGAGAAGGTTCCACGAGGTGCTAAGAAGAAGGTATAATCTTTTGTGTTTGGGTGAAAAGGTCTGTATATATCTGTTAGATCCATTTCATTCATGACATCAGTGTCATTATTTCTAGGTTTAGTTTCTGTTTTGTTGACCTATTAGAGTAGAGCATTGAAGTCTCCCACTATTAATGTATGGAGATTGATGTGTGGTTTAAGTTTTGTTAATATTTCTTTTACAGATTTGGGTGCCCTTATATTGGGGGTGTAGATATTCAGAATTGTGATGTCATCTTGGTTGAATTTTTCTTTAATGAGTATAAAGTATCCTTCCTCATCTCTTTTTATTAATTTTTGTTGAAAGTCTATCTTATTAGATATTAAAATGGGTGCATCAACTTGCTTCTTGTGTTTGTTTGCTTGGAATACCTTTTTCTAGCCTTTTACCCTGAGGTAATGTCTATTAATGTGGCTGAGATGTGTTTCTTGAATTCAGCAGAATGTTGGATTCTGTTTATGTATCCATTCAGTTAGTCTGTGTCTTTTTACCATTGATGTTGAGAGATATTAATGCCCAGTTACTGTTAAATCCCTTGATTTTGACGTTGGTTTTGGTAGAGTGTTTTAGTGCTTATGTCTTACAACAGTGAAGTTATCTATTTCCTGTGTTATTTTGGTTGTAGTTTGACACTTTGGGTTGGATTTTTCCTTCTAGTAACTTCTGTAAGGCTGGACTTATGGACAGCAACTGTTTGAATTTGTTTTTGTCATGGAATACCTTGTTTTCTCCATCAATGGTTATTGAATTTTTTGCTAGGTATAGTAGTCTGGACTGGCATCTGTGTTCTGCTAGGGTTGCTAGAATCTCTGCCCAAGCCCTTCTGGATTTTATGGTCTCTGCTGAGAAGTCAGTTGTAATTCTGAATGGTTTGCCATTATATGTTACAGGGGCCTTTTTCCCTTGCCACTTTTAATATTTTTCTTTGTTTTGCAAATTTTGTGTTTTGATTATTATGTGGCAGGAAATTTTTTTTTCTGCTCTATTCTATTTGGTGCTCTGTAGGTCTCATGTAGGTTTATATGAATCTCTTTCTTTAAGTTGGGGAATTTTTCTTCTATGATTTTATTGAAAATATTTTCTGGGCCTTGGAGCCAGGCATCTTCTCTTTCCCCAATTCCTATTATCCTTAAGTTTTGTCTTTCATGGTGTTCTTGTTTTCTTGGATATTTTGTGTCAACAATTTTTTAGACTTAACATTTTCTTTGATGATTGCATCAAATTCTTCTATTGTATCTTCTACATCTGAGATTCTTTCTTCTATCTCTTGAATTCTGTTAGTGAAGCTTGCCTCTGCATTTTCAGTTTTCTTCTCTAAGTTCTCTCATTACTGGATTTCTTCTTCTCTGCTTTTATCATTGGTTCCATTTTCATCTTCAGATTGTGAACTGTTTTATTGATTTCTTTAATCTGATTGTTTGTATTTTCTTGAATTTCTTCCAGTGATTTCTTCATTTCCTCTCTATAGGTTTCTGTCATGGCCTCTCTAATGTCCTCAATCTGTTTGGCTACGTTTTCCTGCTTATGGATTTTATTCATTTCCTCCATTACCATCTTCACTACTAAGGATTTGAGGTCATTTTCTTGTGCTTCAGTTGTATTTGAGGTCCCAGTGTTGAATTATTTAGGATAACAAGGTTCTGGAGATGCCACATTGTTTTGTTTTTTGCTGGTGGTGTTTTTTATGCTGGGCTTTAGTCATCTTGCTGTCTCTGACACTGGTAGGTACTTTCTAGTGTCCTTCATTGGTCATTGAGAACAGTTCATTGGTGAGTATCTATAGGTCAAGAACTCTCACCTGTGGGGATCAGAGAACCCTTCCCTGGATGAGGCAGGTGACCTGGTTTAGTTCCAGAGGAGTTTTATCCACACCATGGGCTCCCCATTGGGCCATCAGAGGCTGGTTCTCATGCTCTTCAGCCCAAGGTTCAGTTCAAGGTAGTGTAGATACAGCTGGTTATATGGCCTTTGGCTGGGCTTTGGAAATCCTGCCCTCAGGCACTGGGGCTTTAGGGCCTAGGTTCAGTTGGCTCTGAGAGTATGGGGACCCCTACTGGCTTGTGACAGTTGGCTAAGCTTCTGTCTAACCCACTCAGGCTGGTTTAGGTCCATCCAAGAGAGTACAGGAACAGCCCACTGAATTGGTGTAGCTGACTTGGTTTCTGACTGATCCATTCAGGCTGTGTCACCTTAGATCAGTCAGCCCAAGAGTGCGGCTATGGAGCTGTAGCTGGAGAATGTGTCCATAGCCACCTGGGCCTCTGAATGGGCCCTGGCTTCCTCTGTAGACTGGCATGATAATCTAAGGTCTGATCTATACCAAATCCACACTCTGGGCTCCCTGTGGGCCAGAAGATGTTGATGTTGTTTCTCTGTATCCCACAGTTCAGAGAGAGAGAGAGAGAGAGAGAGAGAGAGAGAGAGAGAGAGAAAGGTGGGGTGGGGTGGGATGAGTGGAGTGCTCAGCAAGAAAAACCTTACACTCTCTGGAAGGGGCCTTACACCATCCTGCTCACCACAACCACCCCTCTCAGACTATACAAAGAAAGGCGTGATGATGGCCTGCTATTTAAAGTCAGGCTAGTAGTAACACAACCACCCCCAGTACCCATAGGTCTGAACCCCATTCTTGCTGACACCGGAATGCAACCATCTCTTCCTCCCTTCCTCACATCTACCCCGGCCTTAACCCCTGCTGCTTTTACTACAAGGGAACCCCCCTTACCCAAAGTAGGGGACCATCTCTTTAACCTAGTCAGAAGAGCTTTCCTAGCCCTTAATGACACTAATCCTCAGGCCACTCAATCCTGTTGGCTCTGCCTTAACCCAAGCCCACCTTACTATGAAGGGATCCCAACCTCCACCTCTTTCGTTAACACCACTAATCACTCTTCTTGTGACTGGAGCCAACACATAAAACTTACTCTGACTGAAATTTCAGGGCTAGGCACCTGTCTAGGTACCATACCCCCCCAGTCACCAACACCTCTGCAACCACACTCGTGCTATAACTACTACCAGTAATAACCATTTTCTTATTCCGGACTTACCCCTTGTATATCCACTGCTGTTTTCTCAGCCTCTGATTACTGTGTTTTAGTCCAATTAATCCCCAGAATTTATTACCAATCCTCCCTAGCACTTGAAACCAGTTATTAAAAAAAACTCGGTACCGCAGAGAACCCATCTCCCTAACTCTTGCAGTCTTATTAGGATTAGGGGTTGCCGGAGTGGGAACCGGGACTGCAGCTCTTATATACGGGACCCAGCAGTTTGGACAGCTTAGAGATGCCATAAATGATGGCCTCTGGGCCATAAAACAATCCATCTCTCGGCTAAAAGAATCTCTTACTTCATTATCGGAAGTAGTGCTCCAAAATAGATGAGGGCTTGACTTACTATTTCTGAAAGAGGCGGGCCTATGTGCTGCTCTTAAAGAACAATGTTGCTTTTATGTTGATCACTCAGGAGTCATCAAAGATTCAATAGCAAAACTCAGAGAGTGCTTAGACAAGAGACGAGGGGACCGAGAGGCCCAACAGGGATAGTTCAAGAGATGGTTTAATACCTCCCCCTGGTTGACCACTCTCATATCCACCCTCCTTGGCCCCCTTCTGATCCTTTTCTTACTTTTAACTTTTGGGCCCTGTATCCTTAACCGGCTTCTTGCCTTTATTCGAGATCGTCTCAATATAACTCAGGCCCTGATCCTAACTCAACAGTACCAAGCCCTCAGAAATGGGGACACGCCTTAAGATTAAGGCCAGTTAAAAAACTCAAGGGGGGATTGTAAGGCTCTCTCTCAGCCTAAGCCTGGGAACGTGACCCAGACAAGCTTGGGAAAGTGACCCAGAAAGAATTGAAGGCCAGTTTCAGTTTCTGAGATCAAGGTGGCCAATCAAGAAAAACAATTTCAACTAAGATAAACAATTCTCAGAAAAATACCATCTGAAAATTCTCTGGAAACTCCCCAACACCCCTCCCTGCCAAGAATGGCCCCGAAGATCAATGACCCCTGCAATAGCCAGTAACATTTAGACAAGCACCCGTAGCGACCACCAGAGCCAATCCTAACATAGGGCACACAGCCCCTCCTAACCTTTGCGGTTTTAGCCTGTATCAGTGACTCATGGTGCTTCCCTCCCAAGTGAGTGCTGAGGTCCCCTGACGCACGTCAGCAATAAACCTTGTGCTTTTGCATCAACACTGTGGTCCTCCAGTGGTCTCTCGCGACGACCCCCCCATCAGAGTAGACTCTAGGGTCCAACAAGAGCAGGTATGGCACAATAGGCTGCACTGGGCTTTGGAAATCATGCCCATGTGGTCAACAGCCCCTGGGGCTTTCTGCAGACTGGCCGTGGTCTGAGGTCAGATCCACCCGTTCTCCTGGGTTCTCCCTAGGCCAGCAGATGTGGACTCCCATGCTTCACTACCCACAGTTCAGTCCCAGATACTGAGGCTGTGATATAGAGCACGGCTGCAGTTCACAGGCAGGTGTGGGTCCAGACTGGGGACTCAGCGCCCATTCTCCATGGGCCAGTTGGATGGCCTGAGGCCAGACCCACTGTGCTGACCCCTCTCACCTAAGGCTCTCCCCGTCTTTTGGTCTGTAGCTCCCAGCCAGGTCCCTAGTCTCCACCCTACTGTGCTGTGTTCAACACTGCCACCTTGGATCATCTGCATGTGCCCACTCTTAAACAGGTCAGATACACAAGGCAGCAGCTAAATAAGTGGAGAAATGGAAGGTTGTTCAGCATTAGTAATTCATGGTGTCAGAGCTAAATCTGTCATTTATCCAATATCCAACTGGATGCTGGTTGAAGGAGACTGTCACATAAAGATCTCCTGAGGAAGACAAGCTGGGATTATGGTGCCTGAAAAAGGCTAAAATTCATTTAATCTAAAGACCAATCTTGTATCTTACTGTTTTTCTTTCTAAAACCAAACTCTGTTTGGGGCTTGTTTTCCTCCAGCATAAACGTTAAGTGAGATTAAAATAATTAATTCATTTTGAGTTCTATGATGGTGAATTGGTCAACAGAGAAGCTTTAGAGAATGAATAAGAATATTTCGTTACTTCATACTATAGTTTTGTTCCTCACTTGGCTGCTCTCCTTAAAATCCATCACACATGTAAATTTGAATTGCAGTAAAAGTCTTGTTTGGTTTTCAGACAAGAAGACAATGTCTTTCCATGTAACTATATGAAGCAAGATTGGAAAATGTGAAGACAAATGCTTGATTTTTATAGTTTAATCAAACAGAAAGATAAATTTTGTAAGATAAGACAATGTGCTCAGTGACATGTCTGCTTTCCCACCAAAGCATCCTTTGAGTATTATTTTATAAATTCAACACTAAGATGCTAATTCTCTCAAAGCAAACAACTTTCAGATCAGCACCTGACATCAATGGACTAAGGAATGGGAATATTGAAGACAAAAAAAAAGAACAGAGCATCGAAAACAGATAGAAAACACATAGAGAAGAGTGAGGTGTCTAAAAACTAAATTCTTCTTGTCATCAAAATTATATATTACAGATTATAAATACTTGTGTACTTTAGATTCACAGTCAATAATAGTGAGCCTATACTAGTCACCAAATATCTGTAATATAAAACTAGGAAAAGTACTTTGTAGTTTATCTATAAGAATACCATGTCCTACTTGCTATTGTTACTTTAGAACAATGGCAATGAAATTATATCTTATTTTCAGAGCTTTTGATTAAAGGAGCTAATTTAATCCACTTTTATAAGAGTGCCAAGAAAACCATGTGAAAAGAATATATACTACACACATGCACACACACATACACACACACACACACACACACACACACACACACACACACACATCATTCCATAGCCCAGGTCCTGCTTCTTCTCTTTGGGGTGTGTTGTTTTATTTTTTAAAATCCCAAATGTTCAGCCGGGCATGGTGGCACACACCTTTAATCCCAGCACTCGGAGGGCAGAGGTAGGCGGATCGCTGTGAGTTCGAAGCCAGCCTGGTCTACAAAGGGAGTCCAGGACAGCCAAGGCTACACAGAGAAACCCTGTCTCAAAAAAAAAAAAATCCCAAATGTTCTGTTTTACCAATAAAGACTTTGGAGTCAGATGCTGGAGTAAAAACCGACTAGCTCAGAGAAGCAGAAAAAGCACCCAGCTGACCTTCTTACTCAGCTCACATCCTGATGGAAAAGGCCCAAAAGGCTCACTAGTTCAACTGACATCCCAAGAGAAAATGGCCAAAACACCTAACCCAAGGCTAAAGGCTTGCTAGCTCAAAGACCAAAAAGCCAAAGGCTAGCAAGTTGAGGAGCTCAAGAGCTAAAGACCTAAAAACCTCTTCTACTTCTCCACATTATCTTAAATACCACTCAACTGAAAGCCCCTCCTACTCTTTAATACCTGTCAAATGGTTTCTTGCTTTGCCTCTTGACTTAGGGTTAACTTTATTAAATCCTGTGTACAGAGAGCTCTTGGATTAAAAGTTTGTACTAGGGCTCAACTGCACCAAACAAAAGACATGTCTTATAGTTCACAATCTCAGGGGTCAAAATGGGATTAAATATCCTGTAACAGGGGTGTCCAGGCATCAATTCAAGCAGATGCTTGGCTCAAAGCAATAAAGCTTAACAGAGCAGGCTGGGAGCAGGATCTCTGTCTGGCAGTGAATGCCTGGGGTGGGGTAAAAGCCTTCTTTGATATAGCCCTTTCAGTGATACAGCCTTTTCAATGTCACAGCTCTTCCAGTGATACAGCTCTCTTTGGGGGGGGATGGGAATAAGGGCTACATAAACCTTGGGGAAGTAGGTAGGGGTTTACAGAGTGAGTGTATGTTATTGTCTGTGGCTTCTGTGCTGGGAATGCTTTATTTGAATGGAAAAGAATTTCCAAGTGCTAGCTGAACATGTCCTTATGAGAAAATCTAAAACCTGGTCACCAAACTATGTGACCTCCAGGGGAATGCAGGTGGGGCCACAAGACTACATGCACCAGAACATGCAGGCCCAGAACAGAGAGTGAGCAATTCTTAACACTGCTGCTCTCATTTGAGATATTTCAGCATTTGAACACATCTGGACCTCACTCTTGCTCCAGGCCAGTCCCTTTGGTTACATGGTTTGCATATGTACAAACACACACACACACACACACACACACACACACACACACACACACACACACTCATAATTTTTTCTACTTGGAATGTTCTATCTGGGCCTCTTCTGGAAAGGTCAAAGTCTGGGGTATCTGAATAGCCAACTGAGCTCAATCTATTATGGTGGAGTCCTTTTCTCAGCAGGGTTCTCACTTTACCTGATCTGGGGAACACAAGATCTTGTATGGAGTGTCACATAGCCCTCAGGCAAGATTACAGGCCCAGCCCTTTCCTGAATGAACCTGTTCAACAAACACCTGGGGATTTTTGGGAGTATCTCACCCTATGATAAAGAGATCCAAGCCTTCAGCAAATGACCTTTAATCATACTTAGTTCTTCCCCCACCCATAGGATAGTTAAATTCTATATTTCTTTCTTGTGATAGGACCCTCTGCTACTTCATTTATATGAGGTACTGTATCACTGCCTGTAGATTAAGTATCCTGGCACCTCTAGCCCCTTCAAATTAGAAGCATTAAACCCACAAACCACTCCCCACTGCCTAAGGTTTATAAATAAAGGTTAGCTGGCTTGCTCTCTCATGCTCATGCCATTCCTCCACCATGACTGTATGAGCCTTATCATTTATTTGGGGGGAAAATCTGGATGCCCAGGGCTAGATGCCAGTGATCAGGCAGTGATGGCTGCCTTGGCAGCTACTGAAGCCCTCTCCATTGCCACCACTAGTTCAGTACTGACCAATGTACATAGCATGTCAGGCCTATATCCCACCAGACCTGCTTTCTGACTTGTCTCAAGATTCAATCTCCTTCCTCTGCCATGCTTAGCGTGACACAAAGGGCTCTAACACTTTCTAATCATCATGGGCTCGTGGAGCTCCTGAGTCTCCACTGCCATCTGATACCAGGAATCTCATTCTGAAAGAGCTAATTGTAAAACTCAATGGAAAACCCATTTTCCACCTCCCATGGTGAGACTGGGAACCTAGCATAGGGGTCTGGCCCTAAAGGGCTCTAGGCATTCCTAAGAAATAGGATATGGTGGTTTGAATAAGAAATTCCCCTAAATGCTTAACTTCATATGTTTTAAACACTTGGTCCCTAGCTGGTGGTCATATCTAAGAGGCCCTGGAACTTTTAGGAGGTGAAGACTTGTTGGAGGTAACATGTATCTAGTGAGAACTTTGAGAATTTGTGGCCTTATCTACTTCTAGATTTTTCTTTCAGTGGACAACCAACTTTTTCTTCCAGTAACTTGCAGCCATGCCTCCCCTACCATTATGGTTCCTAATGTCTAGTAGTATAAGTCAAAATAAAACTTATTCTGCTTGTGTTTGGAGTGTTTATCACAACAGAAAAGTAACAGTCTGTGTGTGTGTGTGTGTGTGTGTGTGTGTGTGTGCACGCGCGCGCGTGTAATGTTCAGCACTGAAAAAGAAGGCATTGAAAGACTTAAAAGATGTTAAAATTTGGCTAAACCCCCAATATAAGAGACAAGCAGGGAATGACTGGGGCTGCATTCCCTCCTGAGCTATCATGATACAGTTCCCAAGCAACCCACCCAATGGCCACTGAAACTACGGCCAAAAGCCACATAACCAGATGGGCCACCAGAACCACATATGACCTTGGTGCCTATCTTAGGGTCATAAAGTTCTTTGAAGAAACAGACTTAAAAGGTAGGAAAACAGCTGCAAGGAGATTTGAGCTCACAGCTGCAAAGAGCAGCCCCACCAGAGATAGTATTACCTAGCAACTGACCTGAAGGGCCCACCAGAGATAGAGTTGCTAAGAGACCCAGTTTTATGGCCACATTCCTTCCTGTCCACGAGAGATAGAGTTAATAAGAGACCAGACACTTCCCTGGGCAAAGTGGTGAACAAAGAGAACAGAGAAAGCTAAGCCATGGGCAGTGTTAGAGCCTTTTTCAGTAGTCTCTCACCTTTGGACATTAGATCCCCTTATGTTACTCAACCAATAGATAATTGCCAAGCTAAGACCCCGCTGCTTTAGGTGTGTTGGAAGGAAAGGGACTTATAAAAGGTCCTCAGATCAACACCCAGGGGTCACTTCTCAATACTATTAAATTGGTGCCATGTACATTCCAGCTTGAGTTGAAACATTAAAGATTCCTCTTGCAATTACAGCAGTTTCAAGTCTTGGTGGTCTTTTGGGGGTTTCAAGATCTGACCGCACCAGTATGAAATTGGAAGTGGTAGTGGTAGTGGTAAAACAAAGTCCTGTCTCTAAAAGTAAGATGAACCATGGTAATGAAGGGAAAGGGAAGTTAGTACCAAAGAGTAAAATCATAACTGTTTTCTTACACTGTATAGATGGTACTAGTTAAATTTGAGCTCTTTTTGGAGGTGTCAAGATGATTGTATGGGTCTAGATGCCCACCTGTGCCTTCTGAGCACACTACCACTCCAGCTTAAATTTAACTTATTTAGTATTTCCTGATGACTGAGTTTTCTCTTGCTTACAACAAGCATGGGCATATTCTTTAAAAACCATATGTTATCTAAATTTGTGTAAGACAATGTAATCCATAAACATAGTAAGAAAGACATTCCTCATCCACTGAAAATATATAACATGATGTACCCTGTCTTCAGTCATTTCTTTAGCGGCCATTATCCAGGAAAGCATGAGGGTTTGGGGCTGATTTGCATTTTAAAAACCACTGCGTGAAGTGTTTATAATGGAATCCCTTTTTATTAGTTTTTATTTTACTATGGTTCTGATAATTGGTCACAAATGCTGAAATCTCAGCCATTAGACTGAGAACTGTCACATTCATTGCGATTGGCTTATTAATGTATTGTTTAAAGCTGAGATGTAATAATCAAATGCCTGTTGCTGGATACTTGATCTCAGTGTGATCTTGGAGATTGTGAACTGTGGGAAAGACTGTAAGCTTTGTCACAGGTGGAAGCAGTCTTGGCAGGCTTACCCTTAGGCACCCCATGAATACCTTGTGACAGACTGAGTGGAGCCATCCTGGGCCTGAAATTCAGAAAGCAGACCTGGGGCTCCACCTGGACTATTGTTTTTCTAATTGACCCTCAATGGGAGAAGGAGACCAAGAGAGGTAGAGAAGAAAAAAGCAGCAACAGGTTCAGACCTGGCTTGAGTGCACATGGATCAGCAAACAGGCTGGACCAGCATGCAGGCCAGAGACACCTAAGAACCCGCCCTGTGGAATGGATACTGGAAGGTTCACTCTTTTTTCCCTTTAACCTTTTTTCCTTCTTGTGTAAGCTAATTGGGTTGTATAATAAAGTTTAATTATTAAAAAATAAAACCTACAGTGAACTGTAAAACTCTGTCATTGACCCCATTGTGATCCCTGAGATTACAATGTAAAGCCCTGTTTCTCATGGTACTTGATAAAGGAGCTATAGGAATTCAGAAAAATGAGAGTGAGCTTAGAAAAGATCACTTCAAGAGAGAGTCAAAGTAAAAGTAGTTCTCAATGGAGGGGTTACAACAAACTTTGTACCTTGTAACTTAACTGTATTTTGGCAACTACTGAAATGCGTGTAGGGAAGGCAGGAGATTGTGGCTAAAAAGAGCCCAGGTTGGCTTGCTTCTCTTACAGAAGATCTGGATGGGTTCCCAAAACATACATGGTAGCTTACAACTATCTAACTCCAGTTCCAAGTACTTATATGTCCTCTTCTGTCCTCCTGGGGTATTTCACACCCTGTACATATACATACATGCAGACATATGTTTGGCACACATCTATACATTCAGGAAAACATCATATGACAGATAGATAGATAGATAGATAGATAGATAGATAGATAGATAGATAGATAGAAGAGAGGAAGAGAGGAGAAAGAGACAAAGAGAGAGGGAGGGAGAGAGAGAGAGAGAGAGAGAGAGAGAGAGAGAGAGAGAGAGAGAGAGAGATTTAAGGAGAATGGAATTTTCCCAAACATACTTATTTATGTCCATACTCTATAAGCACTGGCTTCATATCATCCTCATCCATGTGTATCAATCCCCTTTATGTTGCTATAAAGAAACACTATAATCAAAGCAACTTATGGGAAAAGGGATTATTTTGACTTATAATTCCAAAATAATCAGAGTCCACCATGGTAGAGACGCATAGCGACAATCAGCAGGCATAGAAACTGAAACATCATATCCTTAAGCACAAACATGAGTCTGAGAGCAAACTGGAAGTGGGACTAGGCCATGAACTCTCAGCGCTCATCCCCAGTGACATCCTTTCTCCAACAAGCCTGCACCACTTGCCCAAAAAGTGCTACCAACCAGTTACCAAGTGTTCAAATTCCTGAGCCAATGAAAGACATTTCTCATGCAAACCATCACACCACATAAAGGCAACAAATCCAACCTACATGAATTCAAAGTGACCTCTTTGTAAAGGTAATGAATTCTCCTGGCTCAGTTGTTCTCTGGGAAGCTTACTGCCTCCTTCTGCTAACCAAGGTTAGTCCTTGAAGTTTCTAGCTTCTGTATAATCTAACATAGGCCTAGAATGTTTTCAGCCTCTGACACTTACTGCTTAATGAACTCACCCTCACTTGTTCTTTCTGAACTCTAGGCTGGCTGGTTCAACTCAACTGTTCTGGCTCAAACTCTTCTCACAACTGACTAATTTAATCTGGCTCCCCTCTTGGCCCAGAATTACTCTGCTTGGCCTCAAACTAACTCAGCAATATACTCTAATCTTCTGGTTTCTTCTCATTTTCAGGGTCATTCCATCTTCACCTGAGTTCTCTCTCTGCAACCCATCTCTCTATTATTTTCCTTGTAAAACCACCTCCCCTCTCTGTAAAACTGCCTCTTAAGTAGCTTCCCTTTCCTCTTTCTTGTCCTGAGAGTTGGGCGTGTCCTATTCTGTCAAATCTTCTCTGATCCATCACCTTTTCTGCCACTCAACTAGACATCACTTTCAAACATGGTGCTTCCTTCTACAAACTAACTTTACCTTTGTTTAGAATTAAAGGCGTGTACCACCGTGCCTTAACCTAAGCTTTTCTTTACTTGATACTTGCTCTATACCAGGCTAGCCTTGAACTCAGATCTGTTTGCCTCTGTCTCCTGCATTAAAAGCATGTCTGTATTCCAACCAGATCACACATACCTAGAAAAATATTTGGATGTGATATCTTGCCAGAACAGCCAAGTTCTGAATCAACAATCTTCTATACCTCTTCACTATCATCATCCAAGCTACCTGAGTTCAAAGTGACCTCTTCACTACCATCTTGAAAAACCAAATGTTGTAGAGAATGTTTAATGCATGATCAAAGAAAAGTAAAAAATGTTTGTCAAGCCCAGATTTACTGGGTAATTTCTGTGAATTTTTCACCTGAGAATTGCATCATGGATCTGAGCTGTTGGAAGAGAATGTCTGCTTTCTCCTGAATCAGTGAGGACTTTGGGAATTTAGAACAGGCTGAAAGGAGGCAGTGGGGAATGACTGTTGGGAGAAAACCCACTACTCCACAGAGGAAGGTTGATAGATTGTAATTTGTGGGATATGCCCACTGCAGGATCATGTTTTGCTTTATGAGTTTTTCTTTGCCTGGTGCATTTAACCACTTGTGTCACCACAGAAGCTGAAGGGAAACTGTATAGATCTTAACTCTATACCTCAGAAGTGCAGAGGGGGCAAGTGTGTCACTACAAGTGATTTGCCTTAGTCCATACCATATCTTTGCAAAATGATGTTTAGTTATTATCAACAGCACTTTATCTAGTTTTACTTCAAAGGCTTTTAAAGCTGAAAAGAGTGTTAGACTTCATTGTTAAGGTTATTTTTATATTGTTTTTCTTTCTCAGTTTCTCTTAACCTGGATATCACACAAATAATTGATACTCTATTATATTTGTTTAATAATAAACTTCACAACACAATAGCTGTTCAGTTATCACTCTACTCTTAACCCTCTAAGCTAATTTGGCTTCCTCCCAGTATGCATCCCAGAGATACTTATACTTTGTGGTTTTTCTTGCTGAGCACTCCACCCACCTCTCTCTCTCTCTCTCTCTCTCTCTCTCTCTCTCTCTCTCTCTCTCTCTCTCTTTCTCTCTCTCCTGGACATCTGCCCTTCCTCAGTCCCCTACTTCCTCTTCTAACTCCTCCAACAATACATGGCTGAAAGTCCAGTCCCATTCTCTCTCCTGCTGACCAATTGGCTGTAAGCTGCCTTGTTGGCATATCAGGAGACAATTGGGGAGAGGATGTCCAGAAATCAGTATTTGAATTACACAAAATCTTTTCTCACTATCTTCTCATTTCATAGATAAGCACCTAGGGAATCGGAAAGCTATAAGCCTCAGTCAGAATCACAGTCCCAGCCCTTGGTAAAGTCAGGACTGGATTATAGAACTTTAGAGTTAAAGTGATGTCCTTCCATATGGTTTTGTTTGTTTCTTTTTAGTTTGCTTATATGTATGAGTGTTTAATATATATATCATATAGGCATACAGTACCTACAGAGAGTGTGGGACAGCATTGGAGCCTATGGAGCAGGAGTTAAAGGCAACTGTGAAAGGTTACGTCTAAGTGCTGGAAATGGCACCTTTTCTTCTATGAGAGCAGCAAGTGCTCTCTAACTATAGAGCCAGGTCATCTCTCCAGTCTACCCTTACCAGTGTTTTAATACCAACACCAGCTAGACTGAATATATGAATATATTTCACTTTCTTTAGTGTCTAATTTTTAGCCTGAAAACAACTTAAGACTGAAAAAACTAAAATTGATAACAACTGCAACTCAACAAAGTAGTTGTGTACTAAGCTTTTCGCTTATAATGAAATTTGGGGCAAAAACAAAAAAGTAAAATGCAAGTTGCTCTTAGATATACAGGGAGTAAAATGATTCAATATTTTGGCCCCAAAATATTAGTTTTCCCTAAAAGAACCAGGAAAGTTCAGTAAAAGAAGCAGTTACAAAGATTTCAATTTCATCTCGGCTTCATCTGACTATCATTGACTTCCTTATAATTCAACAAGAAATGCAGTTAGCCACATGTATTTTTTTCATGCCTATTATGAGATTTTATACTACTCTTGGAGCTGAAAAAAAGCAATGCTCACAAACATGTTATAATTCACAATAGTTAATTAGAATAAAAATATCCTTCGTGATACCTCCTAGAAATTAGATTTCTGTATACAACATAAGGTATACATTAACAGGGAATATTGGCTTTCTGTACTTTCCATTTTTATATAAATACATATTTATATCATTTCCTATCTATATTACATCTATCTTAATGTGTGTTAGTACCTATGCCTGAGCATTTTGCAGCAGTTGTGCCACCAAGTACAACTAGAGATTAATATAATATAACGGAGAGCCTAAAAGCAGCATAGATTTGTAGTTCTCACATCGTTTGATCTTGAATTTGCTCTTGGAACATGAAGTAGCCAAAACTGTAATCAGAGTTGTTGGGGTTAGAACTTAGGCCTTGGAAGTTCTAATAAGCTAGAGCCCAGGCATTTGTTCCCAATAGGCCAATCAATGAGAAAAATAATAGTGAAAAATCAGAGAAAAGTTTATGTCTGTGTGGCCACAACTGGAAAGAGGAACAAGATGTTAGGGATTCCTCCTCCCCCTAAGTCAGCTTGTACACGTGAGGTTTAGGTCTACATAGAGAGGGATAGTGTCATTCAGTAGTTCTGGCTGAGCTGTGGTCTGGCTCATCATTGACCCATCTCTGTCTTGGCTCCAGTCTATCCCACAGAATGATCTAACAAACATGTAAAACTGTTTCCTGAGAACCAGGTTCCCCCTCTAGCCAGCTCTAGGCTTCGGGCTTTTCCCTCTCCCAGCACAATGTTCCTGGAGAAATCCCATCATGTTGGGGACTATTGCCTCGATAGCCTAATAGGTAAAGGGAGGGCACAGTGTCTCCTTAGAGTATCATCAGTCCAGTTGGCACCTTCAGGTATGAAAAAGAAGGCTTTTTTAACTTTGTAAAATGGCTCCAGCCTCTTGGGCTGTTTAGTAACTTCGAAAGGCTTGAGTGAGATAATCTCCCTGCAGACAAACACAAACGCACACTTCAATGCAATCATTGTATAATTGTTGTAAACTACAAAAGCAAGCCTTGATGTAAATAGACTTCCACTTAAGTACACTACTGTGGGAACTTGATGCAATGAGTTCCAGTCTTCCTAAACCATCTGTTTTCTCCCATTCAAGTGCTAACCAGGCCTGACCTTGCTTAGGTTCTGGGATCAATTGTGTTCGAGGACCTGTTTTGTTGTTGTTGTTGTTGTTGTTGTTGTTGTTGTTGTTGTTGTTGTTGTTTTCTCATGTTTAGTGATTTGAAACATAGGTTTAGGGACTCTTGCTGCTGTGACATGTGAAGAGTGGGAGAAGATAGCCTCTACCTGGACAGCTTTGGACACATAAATGTTTGTCTGAACCAGTGCTAGCATCTAGACGCTAAGTAGCTGTGTACTATCCATGCAAGTCCTCCAAAAACCAACCACATGGCCAAATAAAATGCACTTCTCATGTGTAAGAAATTGTAGAGAGGAGGAGACATCATCTCCCCTGTGGTAGACTGAAATATCTATGAAATAATTGGACAATGGCCAGTTACCTGTATCATAATGCTTAATACTGTAAGAATGGAGATGTCACAAATGAAGAGTGAAATCCAACAGTAAGAAGATTTGAGAACCCTCCAACCAGTCTTGCACAAGGCCAGGAACACTGAGGAAAACAAAACAGAGAGCTTGCAGCTTGAGTGTGGGGAAAAAACTCAGAAGAAAAGAAGGAAGACAACGAAAATCACTGTTGTCAGCAGGTTCTGGCCTGCTCGTGGATCTACATTGGGTTGGGAAGAGACAGAAAAAATGATAGACCAAGCCTTGTATGACCAGGTGATAGAGGTAGGCATGTGGGTCCTCTGTCTACTCTGGAAGGTATACTTTCTGCTTTCTCTCCTCACTTGCTAATAAAACTTTGATTGCTTGCACACTGCCTGTGCCATAGTGTGAATTCTTCCCTGTCAGGCTCACTAGCACTGAGATTGATGTCATGGTTGTGATCAAAGAGAATTTAGGAATTGGCTTTGTAATGCCCAAAATTAACCTGTAAGCCTCCACCTGACAAGGGATCAGGTAACTTCCTGGAATGCTGGGAATTGTAGTTCTTGGAAAACAGCAACACCTCATGGAAGATACAGTGGCCTATAGGTTTGTCCTTATAAACCCTGTAGCATGTGGCTCAAGGCCATTCTTAGCTGGGAAATTCCTGGTCAGTATTTAGTATTTAATAAAGCTTGCTTTAAATTTAGCCACAAATGCTGGAAAGGGTTTTTCTCCAGCAAATTTCAGGATTAACAGGCATATCCCATTGTGGGGGTAGGGGTGAGGGGTAGGGGCGCAGGTAGAAGACACACACTAAATGATTGAGCAGCCAAGAATACTGACTGTTCTTTCAGAGGCTATGTCAGTGCTAGGAACCAAGCCTGGGTCCTGTACACAATGGTAACTGCTCTTAAGCACTGAGCTATCTCCTAAGCCTAATTTACCATCATTTCTGTCTATCTTACAGACAGGCAATGCTAAGTAAAATTCCAGCACTATTGTGGTCACTCCTCTACAATGACTTTCTAGTTTACCATGAAATTCTGAATTTCCTACATAACTGCCTTTCTCCAAAACAGGTGTATCACTTCTTCCCATCATGCCAATGTGGCTCATTATCATTTTGTTCAGTTCTTGGCAATTTGCTGATGGATGATCGGCAGAGAGTATTATTATATGACAGGTCCTCCTGTTAAATGGAGCATGTAGAGGGAGGTCATTTGTCAGAAGAAGCACCAATTGTGCAACAAGATTGTTGCAAGGTTTTTACAGATTGCACCGAAAGGAGGGTAGGATACAGCTCTGCATCAAGACATTTACACCAAGAGATGACAGCTAAAAGCAATAAGCTTCTAAGGGTAAAGTGGGGGCTTAAGCAAAGGTGTTTTGTTGGTGTTGTTGGCGTTGGTGGGGGGGAGGGGGAGGGGGTGGTGGTGATTTGTTTACTCGTTACTTTTTATTGATGTTTTTTGTGAGCGTCACATCATGTACGTCAGTCCCACTCATCGCCCAGTTTCCTCGTATCTGCCCTCTACCCTTGCAACCTCCCAACCCCCCCAAAAAAAAAACAAAATAAAAAATATACAAACAAAAAAATTAACAAAACAGAACAACGTATAGAAAACATATCGTCATGGAAGCTGTAGTGTGTCTCACAGTATACTCCTCTGTCCAAACATCTTCACAAGCTGTTTCAAAGAGTGTAAAATGTGTGGTGAGTAAGTTTTCCCAGGACAGCAGCTGGATTGAATGTATTCAAATGAATGCCCTTGGCTACTGTAGCTCTTCAGTATTTCTTGGCAATACTGAAAGACATCTGGCAGTGGGACTGGCTAAATGGGCTATGAATTGTCCATTTCTACATAAGGCAACAATCTAGCCATAATTTTTCTTTCCTTCCTGTGGACTGGTAATGTGGGCTTTTCCCCAACCACATACTGACCTGAAGATGTGTGCTTATACAGCGGAGCTCATGCTCTTCGTTTTGTCAACTAGAGTCCCAGTGTTCCCAGCAGGAATCCTGTCATCCTAACCCTCTCTGTGGGCTCACATGCCTTTCTTTTAATAAGATTAGAAATGTGTGTTTAGTATTTGTCATTAATCCCTGGTGTCAGTTCCTTGGACTGTGTGTGTTTACACAGCTGCTAAGTCCCAAGACAATCACTTGGAACAGGGACAAAAGTTCTGAATGTCCTTTTTTGCAAATCAGAATATATAGAGAATCCAAACAACAAACATAAATTCAGGGTTTTTAGTTGACAGCCTTGCCAACATAGACAGTGAATAGCTGGGCACACACTGCACAGTGGAAGGATTTTTGTTTCAAACATTCTTTTGAAATCTAAAAGCACTACGTGGAGTATTCCAGGCATTTGTTCCGGAGTTTTGTGGGAATTCAATATTTAGTACGCAGTTGTTTGTTTGTTTGTTTGTTTACCTGTTTAATTTAAGGGTAACAAAATATGAAATAATCCATTTGTAATAGTGTTGCTATTCTACCTTTGAGAATGTCATACTGGCATACTGTTCTAGTTATTTTCTTTCTTTTGCCATGGTAAACACTGGCCAAAATCAACTTGAGAAAGAAAGTGCTTATCTGGCTCACACCTCCACATCACAATTCATCATCATGGGAAGACAGGGCAGGAACTGGAGGCAGGAACTACATCTGTCTATCCTTGAAGCAAACCATAAAATCTCAGAGGCTTATCCCAGCTCTTGCTTCTTCCTTTGACTGTCTTCCTGTGACAATTTCCCTTCCTTAAATGCCACTCAGACAGACCGAGGGGAACCTAAACAAACAGGCATTGTCAAACACCACCGCTGCACCCTGTTGGCTATCGTTAGATTATATCCTTTTCCTCCTATTGCACTTCTGCTTGATTGCCCACAAACTGATTTTCCTTTGGTATCTGGGTCTACATGTCTGAAGGCACCCATATTGTCAGGAGCAATGAGCTGTAGCCCGAGGACTGAGACCCATGCTGTTTCCTGCAGCAGTCTAAGGAGCTCTATTCTAAGACTCAGTAAAGCAAAGTACTTTGCTTCAGACAGGAAGTTCAGGATCATTTAGTATGAAACAGAGTTGGATTTTTTTTTTAATTTTAGTTTTGTGTTTTGCCTGCATGTATGTCTGACGATGCCAGATCCCCTAGAATTGGAGCTACAGACAGATGTGAGCTGCCACATGGGTGCTGGGAATTGAATCCAGATCCTCTGAAAGAACAGCCAGTGCTCTTAACTGCTGAGCCATCTCTCCAGCCCCACAGAGTTGTATTATTAAGGGACTTTTTAAAACATGGTTTTATGATTTTCCAAGATGGCGGCACCGATTGCACACTGATTAGCAGGAAATACAGGACTGCACAGTGACCTAAAGACCAAACTGAGAACTACAAAACACCAGTGCTTCTGATTCTCAGGTGAGAAGGATCAAAATTGTGTGGGGCACGGGTGGGTCCGACCCCTGGCCACTCAGCTAACCCATGGAAAAATCCCTGGGGACAGCCCACATTAGCCGCCATCTTGGGAAGAACTGTGGGAAATCCCTGCAGCACCAACTACTGTTTGTGGGGCCCCGGACAGAAAAACTGTGGGATATACTTGCAGCTCCAGGCTCTCACTCCCAGCCCCCAGTCCCCCAGCCCCGAACCCCACTCCTCCTCCACGCCCCCCCCCCCCAGCTCCCGTCCTCTGTTTCTGGATCCAGGGTAGGGAGCGAACAGGCAGAGCTTAGTCCTGGCACAGGACACAATCCACATTAGCTGCCTCCTAGGAAAGAGGATGGGGCACCCAAGTATCTCTGAGCCCTGAGCTATCTCAGACCCCCAGCTGCTTGCTAGCCTAGACTAGCTAGGTCTCAGAATAGACAAATACACCCTGCGATCCCAAGAGGGCCTGTGGAACTTATGAGCAGCTTGGAGACTTGATCTCTTGCAACATTCCCAACTGCCTACTAGCTGGGAACCAACCTTGTGGCTGGCAGAGCTGAATCCAGGCTCCAGCCACAGTCCGCATTAGCCGCCATCATACGAGCAACTTCAAGTCTCATTCTGTATACGCAGACCCACCTGAAGTATGCCACTGAGATATAGCTAAGACACAAGGCAAGCCCACTGAGCAGAAACCAGCTTGGGCCACAGTATTCAATAACTGCAATCCTGCTAGCAGTGTCTGGGCCCTGATCTCACCCAGCCACCTACAGCCTATTGGCCAGATCCACCTGGTTCACAGACCAGAGATTTGTGTGGGCCACAGCCCACATTCTCTGCTATTTCCTGAGAAGCTTAGAACTCTAATCTCTCTCTGTTGGCCTTACTCAAACAGGGCACAGAGAACCATCTATAACATAGCAGATAGACAGAGCTCTGCCATCTTGAAAAGGACTATAGGGTTCCTGAGCAACTTTGGGCTTAGAAATACATCAGCTCAATCCTTCCCTGCCCAACCCAACTGGAATACAGTCAGGAAACCCAGCTGAGCTGAGCTGAGCTGGGTGCAGGCTTTAACACCCACTGTCCAACATCCTAAGGAGGTCTCTGGGGAGCCCTAGCAAACAACCTTTGGCTTGGAGTTCTCTTTACTTGTTCTCAATTTGCCTGGCCAGCCTGGGACACAGATAGCAACCTCATTGGAGGAACCCCATGCCTGATAATACCAGAGACAACCAGATGACTAGAGGACAGTGCAAGAAGACAAGCAACAAAACTGAAAACCGTATAACAACACAGGAAACCACTTATCCTAACACAGCAAGCCATGGAGATATGAACACCCACGAAATGCAAAAAGAAGACTTTAAATCTGAGGTGATGAAAGTGATAGACGCTTTGAAATAGGAAAATAAATCACTCAAAGAAACACAGGAAAATACACTCAATCAGATGCAGGGACTGAATAAGTCCTATAAAAAAAAAACTACAGGAAAATACATCCAAAGAGATCAAAGAGATGAAGGAATTGAATAAATCCTATAAAGAATTACAGAAAAATTCAATCAAACGGGAGAAAGAAAGAAATAAGACTATTCAAGACCTAAAGAGGGAGTTAGAAGCAACAAAGAAAGCACAAGCTGAGGCAGTCCTAGAGTTGGAAAACATAGGGAAGAGAACGGGAGCTATGGACACAAGCCACGCCAACTGAATACAAGAGATGGAAGCGAGAATCTCACATGTGGACGATACGGTTGAAGTTATCAATACATCAGTTAAAGAAAATGTTAAAACTAAAAAGTTCCTGACACAAAACACCCAAGAAATCTGGGACACTATAAAAAGGCCAAATCTAAGAATAATAGGAATAGAAGAAGGTGAAGACTCCAAGCTCCAGGGCCCAGAAAAAATTTTCAACAAAATCATAGAAGAAAACTTCCCCAACCTAAAGAAAGAAATGCCCATTAGCATACAAGAAGCCTACAGAACTCCAAATAGATTCGACCAGAAAAGAAAATCCTCCCGCCATATAATAATCAAAACATTAAATGTACAGAACAAAGAAATAATATTAAAAGCTGCAAGAGAAAAAGGTCAAGTCACATATAAAGGGAAACTCATCAGAAATACACCTGACTTCTCAACAGAAACTATGAAAGCTAGAAGGGCCTGGACCCAGACTACTATACCCAACAAAACTTTCAATCACCATAGATGGAGAAAATAAGATATTCCATGACAAATCCAAGTTTAATCAGTACATAACCACAAATCTAGCCTTACAGAAGGCACTAGAAGGAAAACACCAACCCAAGAAGGCTAACTACATCCAGGAAGACAAAAGAAGTTAAATAATTCCACATCCACAAATCCAAAATACAGAAACATACACATTCTACCACCACCAACATCAAAACAAAAGGAACTAACAAACACTGGTCATTAATATCTCTTAACATCAATGGCCTCAACTTCCCAGTAAAAAGACACAGGCTGACATAATGGATGCAAAAACAGGCTCCATCATTCTGCTGCATACAAGAAACACACCTCGACAATAAAGATAAACATTACCTCAGAGTGAAAGGTTGGAAAACTGTATTCCAAGTAAACAGACCTAAGAAACAAGCTGGAGTAGACATTCTAGTATCTGACAAAATAGACTTTCAACCAAAACTAATCAAAAGAGATGGGGAAGGTCACTACATCCTCAACCAAGGAAAAACACACCAAGATGATTTCTCAGTTCTAAGTATCTATTCCCCAAATGCAGGAGCACTCACATTTTTAAAAGAAACATTGCTAAAACTTGAGTCACATATTGAACACTACACATTAATAGTGGGAAACTTCAATACCCACTCTCACCAATAGACAGGTCATCAGGACAGAAACTAAATGTAGAGGCAAGGAAACTAATAGACATCATGAAACAAATTGACCTAATTGATATCTACAGAACATTTCACACAAACACAAAAGATTACACCTTCTTTTCAGCACCTCATAGTACCTTCTCCAAAACTGACCACATACTTGGCCACAAAGCAAACCTCAACAAATACAAGAAAATCAAAATAATCTCTTGCATCTTTTCAGACCACCATGGATTAAGATGGAGCTCAACAACCAAAGAAACAACCAAAAGCCTACACACTCATGGAAACCGAACAACTCCCTACTCAATGACATCTGGGTAAGGGACTAAATAAAAAGAAAAATAAAAAACTTGCTAGAATTCAATGAAACAGAAGGCACAACATACCCAAACCTATGGGGACAATGAAAGCAGTGCTAAGAGGAAAGTTCATAGCACTAAGTGCCTTTATAAAGAAACTGGAGAGATCCCATACTAGCAACTTAACAGCACACCTGAAATTTCTAGAACAAAAGGAAGCAGATACACTCAAGAGGAGTAGACGGCTGAAAATCATCAAACTCAGGGTTAAAATCAATAAATTGGAAACAAAGAAAACAATTCAAATAATCAATGAAACCAAGAGCTGGTTCTTTAAGAAAGTCAACAAGATTGACAAACCTTTAGCCAAACTAACTAAAAGGCAGAGGGAGAGTATTCAAATAAAAAAAATCAGAAATGAAAAGAGAGAGATAACAACAGACACTTAGGAAATCCAAAGAATCATCAAGTCTTACTTCAAAAGCCTATATGCTACAAAATTAAAAAAAACTAAAACAAATGGAAATTTTTCTTGATAGCTACCAACTACCAAAATTTAATCAAGATCAGATAAACAAATTGAATAGTCCTATCACACCTGAGGAAATAGAGGCAGTCGTCAAAAGTCTCTCAACACAAAAATGCCCAGGACTAGATGGATTCAGCACTGAATTCTACCAAACCTTCAGAGAAGAGCTAACATCAATTCTCTTCAAACTATTCCATAAAATAGAAACAGAAGGGACATTACCAAATTCATTCTATGAAGCCACAGTCAACTTGATACCTAAACCACAGAAGGACTCAACAAAGAAAGAGAATTTCAGACCAATTTCTCTTATGAACATTGATGCAAAAATCCTCAATAAAATACTCGCAAACCAAATTCAAGAACACATCAAAACTTCATTCACCATGACCAAGTAGGTTTCATCCCAGACATGCAAGGGTGGTTCAATATATGGAAATCCATCAATGGAACTCATCATATCAACAAAATGAAAGGAAAAAAAACCACATGATCATCTCCTTAGATGCTGAAAAAGCATTGGACAAAATCCAACACCCATTCATGTTAAAAAGTCCCAGAGAGAGAACAGGGATACAAGGTACATGCCTAAACATAATAAAGGCAATATACAGCAAGCCAATAGCCAACATCAAACTAAATGGAGAGAAACTTAAATCAATTCCACTGAAATCAGAGACAAGACAAGGCTGTCCACTCTCTCCCCATATCTCTTCAATATAGTACTTAAAGTTCTAGCTAGAGCAATAAGACAACTAAAAGAGATCAGGAGGATACATATAGGAAAGGAAGAAGTTAAACTATCACTATTTGCAGATGATATGATAGTTTACATAAGTGACCCAAAAAATTCTATCAAGGAACTCCTACAGCTGATAAATACCTTCAGCAAAGTGGCTAGATACAAAATCAACTTAAACAATCAATAGCCGTCCTGTATACAAGTGACAAAGAGGCTGAGAAAGAAGTTAAGGAAACAACACCCTTCACAAGAGCCACAGATAATAGAAAGTATCTTGGTATAACTCTAAATATGAAAGTGAAAGATTTGTATTTTTAAAAAAAACTTCAAATCTCTGAAGAAAGAATTTGAAGAAGATTTCAGAAGATGGAAAGATCTCCCATACTCATGGATCGGGAGAATCAACATAGAAAAATGGCCATCTTACCAAAAGCAACCTACAGAATCAACGCAATTCTCATCAAAATACCCACACAATTCTTTACCGATCCTGAAAGATCAATTTTCAACTTCATATGGAAAAACAGAAAACCCTGAATAGTTAAAATGGTCCTGTACAATAAAAGATCTTCTGGAGCAATCTCCATGCTGGATCTCAAGCTGTACTATAGAGCACACAGTAATAAAAACAGCATGATACTGGCATAGAAATAGGCTGGTTGGTCAATGGAATCGAATCAAAGACCCAGAAATAAATCCACATACCTATGGACACTTGATTTTTGACAAAGAAGCAAAATCCATATAATGGAAAAATGATAGCATCTTCAACAAATGGTGCTGTCTAACTGGATGTCTACATGTAGAAAAATGAAAATAGATCCATGTCTATTGCCCTGCACAAAACTGAAGTCCAAAAGGATTAAAGACCTCAACATAAAAACAGAGACACCAAATCTGTTAGAAGAAAAGGTAGGGAGGACTGGGACTCATTGGCACAGGATACAACTTCCTGAACAGAGCACTAACAGCTCAGGCCCTAAGATCAACCATCAATAAATGGGACTTTATGAAACTGAAAAGCTTCTGTAAGTCAAAGGACACTGTCAACAGAACAAAATGACAGCCTACAGTCTGGGAAAAGATCTTCACCAACTCAACATCAGACAAAGAGCTAATATCCAAAATACATAAAGAACTGAAGAAATTAAACACCACCAAACAAAATAATCCAATTAAAAAATGGGGTACAGAACTAAACAGAGAATTCTCTATAGAGGAATATCAAATGGCCAAGAAACACTTAAAGAAATACTCAACATCCCTAATTATCAGGGAAATGCAACTCAAAACAACTCTGAGATTCCATCTTACACCTATCCAAATGGCTAGGATCAAAAACTCAGGTGACACCACATGCTGGGAAGGAGGGAGGATCAGGAGGGAATGAGGGAGGGGGCTACAATTGGGATGTGAAGAATTTAAACTACAGAACAAGCAGGTAACTTATATTTCTAATCCCACCATATGGGACTAGCTCTGAGACTGGCTGAAATGTGAATGTCTAGGCTTGGACAATGATTCTTGTTGACTTAAACAACACCCTATGAATTACTATTAGATGCCATTCTTCATATGACATGAATGAAGATTTACAGATGTCTTCTTTTCCTGTTCATACAAAAAGCAGAAATCCAGCCTTAATTATTCCATGCATCACTCACACCTTTTATACACTTATAATGTTAGGACTGTATAATGCTTGCGAGAAATTATATGCTTTCAGAACAAAAGAATCAGACACTGACATTGGCTCAGACCTGACAGGATGCATTCCTCACAGCATACTGGACATTGGCATCCTGTTTGGAGAAAGTGGTTGAAAAGAAAAGGGGGGGGGATATAGAAATGGACATGGAAGATAGAACAAAAAGTAGACTAGTGAATCTACTCTTCAACTTAATGAAGAGTGGTATAGAATTAAAATGTAAGACTACTCTTCATAATATATATATCACTTTCAATGCTTTGAAAGTGCTATCAAGCTGTTTAGGAGAAACAAGTTATACAAATTAAATGTTAGTAGACCAAATCATGGCCATATCAATTACTAGTCTACTTTTGTCACAAGAATATACATCTGAGGTACAGCAGATAGATATGACTCTATAGAAAGACAAGGTCTTCAAAAACCTCAGAGACATGCAGAATATGGCATTTAAAATTTTTTTTATTACTTTAAAGATTCATCAACAATGAGACAGGCTAACTCCTGGCAACACCCAGCCTACCTCAAAGAAGATGAGGAGCATCAAAGAACTTCCTTATGCTTCAAATGTGACAAATAAGCCACAAGGAAAAGGTCCTCGTTTCTACCACAAACACAATTCTGCCTTTAAAAAGGGGGAGGGACAAGCTTGGATGCAGCCAGAGTTGACAGCGAAACTCTGCCAATACAGGGTAAGCAAGTCCTCAATAGTTCCTGCCTCACAAATATGTCTGTCAGATATATTGGGCCAGAAGGCTGAAGAAGACGCTTCCAATGTTATAGACAGTTTTGAGTGACAATTCAGGTAGAAAACTGTCTTTTTCATTTGGAAAGCTACTAACCTACTCTCCCGGCATACTCAAATAATCAAGTTTACTCCTTCTCAAGTCTCTGATGGAGGTGAAGACCAGGTAGCTTAGTTTTACAATGAAGCTTAATTGCTTAGGGACTAAGATGTTTTTAGGTCTAGATAGAAGTTCTAAGTTGATAATGACAATATGTGATGAAGACTGATTTACATTCAGAAATTTAGATGCACAAAGATAGGAAAGATGTCTTCTTCAAGGCTGTCCAATACAAATAGCCAAAACACTAAGAATGTAACATTTATATAATTCCTGATTGTGTCACAGTTCTTCATAACACAGGTAATCTATTGTATATCTCTGTAATAATATAAATGTATATGTACAAAAATGAGATAACTAAAAATAGAAATTACATGTCTATATGATTCAAATAAAAGAAATGAAAACCACCAAAAAAACGTGGTTTTTATGTTAAATCATCAAAGGGAAAGAACAAGGCACTCAGGAAAAGGAAGAGACACACCCAAATGTGGATGGCTGCTTCTCAGTAGAGTCCTGCTTAAGTGTCTTAGTGGTAGGCAGACATGATTTTGAAGACTTTCAAGCTACATCTCAAAGGTTGTTAAGCCTGCCCCCCCCCTTTTAGGTAACTGAGATTATGGATGATTCTAGATAAACCTTAGTGGGTTCTCAAGCTTAGGTTAATGAAAGTGTCATAACGTTGCACAGGCTAGTCTTGTGAGATTAAAACATTCGGCTTGCATGGAAGAAGGCCTCACACTGAAGTCGTAAGCTGGGTTCTTGCTACCTTAATATTCATATTTAAAGCATCTCAGATAAAGGGTCTGCATGTATTCAACCATAATTGCCAATATTGTTAATTGTACAGGAACCTTTCCTCGCAGCTGATGGGCTTTATTCTAGTGACCTTAGAATGGAAAAATTCACATCTGCACAATAAGAAGGCCACGTGAAGGATGGCTGCATGGTTCTATGTCAACCCGACACAAGCTATAGTCATCTGGGAGGAAGCCACCTCCATCGAGAAAAGAACTCCATAAGGTAGCACTGTATACTAGCCTGTAGGGCACTTTTTAAATTAGTGATTGATATGGGTGGGCCAAGCCCATTATTGGTGGTGCCATCTCTGGGCTGGCTGTCCTAACTTTTATTTTATTTTTTTAAAGCGGGCTGAAAAAGCCATGAGGAGCAAGCCAGTAAGCAGCACCCTTCAATGACCTCTGCATCCATTTCTACATCCAAGTTCCTGCTCTGACTTCCTTCAGTGATAGACTACAAGTGTGGAATGGTAGGCCAAATAAACCCTTTCCTCCCCAAATTCTTGTGGTTATGATGTTTCATCACAGGAATAGTAACCTAAGACAAGGGTGGTGCATCTGGCAGCCCAAGAACGCCAAAGATGGCCTCATAAGCACTGAAAGCTAGTGGAGGGGATGGCAAAGGACTGTCACGGCCCTCAAAAAGGAGCCGTCTGACTGACACACGGGTCCACATGCTTGGTATTTTGCCACCCATGGCTATGAAGTAACTGCTGTTGCTATAGCCACCTAGTTCATGGTACTTCCTGACAACAAGCCCAGCAAGCTAATTCTTCCCTGATGATTCAAAAACTGTCTCTCTACAGAGTCACTGCCAAACAATGGCAAGCCAACATGGAGGTGTCCTTTATCACATTCTTCACTCCTACGCCCCTGTCCCCACCAATGACCTTCAGCAAGAAAATTGAAAGATTAGAGACTAAATTAAGAATGAACCTCATCTATTCATCTAACCAATTGTGTAGAATTTTTTTTCCCACCAGTATTTCTTTAGAACTCAGATTTCAGGATTTGGCTAGCACTCAAAGTATTTCCCACATGAATTGAATGATAGCACTTGTTTGGTTGTGGTCAGAAAAATTAGAGCCAAAGTCTTGTATTCCAGATGAACAGTGAGAAAATCTGGGTGACCTCAAACAGCATTCTTAGTAGCAAAGGAGATTATTGTTCAAAGAACTTCCCAGGAAATGTCCTACTAGTTCCTTAGACTGAGTCATAGGAAATTTTCTTGGCCAGACTTTAAATAACACACTTTTGGGGAACAACACTAAATTATCAAGGCGAGTGGGTAGATGACATCATGTTTCCACCAACATCTCCTGTGACAGCCTCTTGTGACTACTTCACGATATAGGTGGCCAAATTATAGCCGCTGAGCAATACAGTGAAAGATAAATCGAAATGTCATAGCTGGTTTTTTTCTGCTCCTTTTCCCTAGGTCTATCCTGTGGACTTCTTAGCGTTTTCAGTTAACATCTTCCATTTTTTTTCAGAATTTCCTGTTATTGTGTTTCTGCTGAAATCTCAAGAAGTGTTAATTAAAAAATAGAAGCAATAGCTAGCCATACTCACACATCTTTGCCAAGCTGTAGAAAGGTGTCTTCAGGTGCAAACAACCTGCCAACAGAATATGCTCACAGCCCATCTCTCTTTGACGGTGTCCTAGTAAGGGCTACTTCACTAACAGGAAATTAACAATGAGGTAATTCTCACACATTTCCTCTTGAAA